>NC_041384.1:576601941-576713823 GCF_002162155.2 Triticum dicoccoides | reverse complement strand
CCGCCAACGCCCCGCCACCGCCAGCGACCACCGCCCCCATCCTGAACCCTAAGATAGATAGTGGGGTACCTCTCCGGCGAGCCCCCCTCCCCATTGCGGCTGGTTCTTGCTTCACCCCGGCGGCATCGGAGTGAAGTGTAGCTAAATCGGAGGAGCATCGCAAGCAAGAGCAAGAGCGAGAGCAGCAGCGCGAGCAAGAGCAATAGCAAGAGCAGACCAGGCAGGGGACCGAGAGCAAGAGCATAGCAGCAGCACGAGCGAGAGCTAAAGCAGCAGCAGGTCCTACTGATGTGGACGTCGCCGCCGAGCGAGCGACGCCGTGGAGGAAGTGGCCGGCGACGCCACCGTGGATGGAGCCGCGCCGTGTCGGCTCGGGACCGAGCGCCGGCAGCACCGTGAGATTGAATCAAGAAGAAAATGCAGCGATTAGTGTACAACCTCTTTGGTGGCACCGATTAGGCCGCAGCTTCATCCGAGGAAACGGTGATGATAATGCTCTTCCGGTGGTGCAGATGAAGACGGCAGTGTGGGAATGGAGGTGGCATGAAAGACGAGGGGAACGTCGGGGCAGCTCCTTGGAGGTGGAGGACGGGGTGGCTGAACCGGCGGGACGATGAGATCGACGACGGATCCTCATCCGGTACGGTGGATGAGGGACGTCGAGGTGTTGCTGTGGACGATGTCATCGGGGAAGAGGCTCCGGATGGGTGGCGGATGGAGCAGGGTGTGGGGTTTCGTCGCGGGTTTTCGCGGCCTCGGTGTACGAATGGGTGGGCGGATGGGATGGCAGTGGGGAACCATGGCTTAGAGACGCGCTTGTCCGAAATGTGGGGTAAGTTACGAAAGTACCCCCACCGATTTGGGGCGGTTCTTTCGGTTCAGGGGTACCACGGGCATTTTGCGTGTCGGGATTTCACAGGAGGTGGGAGTTTTCGCGCGCGTTGTAATTTCGGAATAGCAAGGCGCGGGTTGAGATGGAGGGAGTTGTCGGAGCACAACGAGACAAAGATATATCTTAAATATTTCGGGCTAACAAGGCGCGGGTTGAAGAGGCGGGAGTTTCGCAGCATGATAGACAGAGACGCTATCTTGAATTTTCGGCATAACAAGGCGCGGCTTGAAATTTCAGAAGAACAAGCTTAACGTGTACCCAAAAAAGACAATTTGCACCTCAACACGCACAACACACACATAAACACCATTTAGACTAGAGTAAGGTACACGTGCATTGCACGCATGAGATTTGGCAACCAAATTATGAATAAATACCACATTATAACATGCAAGCTTTGAGTCATATATGCATGATGTAGATGTTCATTTAATTCTTATAGTTCATTTCATTCAAAATCATCTAGTTTTTATAAGAAAGCTAATCTATTTTAAGATTCATGGAATTGTGCGTCATAACACATAAAGTAAAAACAAATAATGGCAAATCATGTAGAAAAACATTTGGGCAATTCTGATACGAAAGAATCTAGAACAAATAAGAAGTGCTTGTGTTTTGATGTTTGTGCATTATGCTTAAGTTCAACCATGGAGTCTTCTAGATTATACATGTGGCGAAATCTGGTGGAATCTAGATGATATCCAACGGCCAGTAGTGCTCAAATTTGCCATCTTTGGACCATCGGATTGCCTCATCCAACGACCATCTTTCAAAGTTAAAGTTACCCGCACACAATATAAAAAAATATACAATAATATTGAAGGAAATATGCCCTAGAGGCAATAATAAAGTTATTATTTATTTCCTTGTATCATGATAAATGTTTATTATTCATGCTAGAATTGTATTAACCGGAAACATAATACATGTGTGAATACATAGACAAAAAGAGTGTCACTAGTATGCCTCTACTTGACTAGCTCATTGATCAAAGATGGTTATGTTTCCTAACCATAGACATGAGTTGCTATTTGGTTAACGGGATCACATCATTATAAGAATGATGTGATTGACTTGACCCAATCCATTAGCTTAGCACTTGACCGTTTAGTTTGTTGCTATTGCTTTCTTCATAACTTATATATGTTCCTATGACTATGAGATTATGCAACTCCCGTTTACCGGAGGAACACTTTGTGTGCTACCAAACGTCACAACGTAAATGGGTGATTATAAAGGTGCTCTACAGATGTCTCCGAAGGTATTTGTTGGGTTGGCGTATTTCGAGATTAGGATTTGTCACTCCGATTGTCGGAGAGGTATCTCTGGGCCCTCTCGGTAATGCACATCACTCAAGCCTTGCAAGCATTGCAACTAATAAGTTAGTTGCGGGATGATGTATTACGGAACGAGTAAAGAGACTTGCCGGTAACGAGATTGAACTAGGTATTGAGATACCGACGATTGAATCTCGTGCAAGTAACATACCGATGACAAAGGGAACAACGTATATTGTTATGCGGTCTGACTGATAAAGATCTTCGTAGAATATGTAGGAGCAAATATGAGCATCCAAGTTCCGCTATTGGTTATTGACCGGAGACGTGTCTCGGTCATGTCTACATAGTTCTCGAACCCGTAGGGTCTACATGCTTAAAGTTTGGTGACGATCATAATTAGGGTTTTTGTGTTTTGATGTACCGAAGGTTGTTCGGTGTCCCAGATGTGATCACAGACATGACGAGGAGTCTCGAAATGGTCGGGACATAAAGATTGATATATTGGAAGCCTATATTTGGATATGAGAAACATTCCGGGTGAAATCAGGATTTTACCGGAGTACCAGGGGGTTACTGGAACCCCCCGGGGGTTATTGGGCCTACATGAGCCCTAAGGGAGAAGAGGAGGGCCAGCCAGGGCAGGCCGCGCGCCCCCTCCCCCTAGTCCAAATAGGACAAGGAAGGGGGGGGGGGGCTTTCCTCTTTCTCCCTTCCCCTTCCTTTTCCAACAAGGCAAGAGGGGGGAGTCCTACTCCCGGTGGGAGTAGGACTCCTCCAGGCGCACCCCTTGGGCCGACCGCACCTCCCCCTCTCCCTCCTTTATATACGGGGGCAAGGGGGCACCCCATGACACACAAGTTGATCTTTGTGATCATTCCTTAGCCGTGTGCGGTGCCCCCTTCCACCATATTCCACCTCGGTCATATCGTAGCGGTGCTTAGGCGAAGCCCTGCGTCGGTAGAACATCATCACCGTCATCACGCCGTCATGCTGATGAAACTCTCCCTCAACACTTTGCTGGATCGGAGCTCGAGGGACGTCACCGAGTTGAACGTGTGCAGAACTTGGAGGTGCCGTATGTTCGGTACTTGGATCGGTCGGATCGGGAAGACGTACGACTACTTCCTCTATGTTGTGTCAACGCTTCCGTTGCCAGTCTACGAGGGTACGTAGACAACACTCTCCCCTCTCGTTGCTATGCATCACCATGATCTTGCGTGTGCGTAGGAATTTTTTTGAAATTACTACGTTCCCCAACAGTGGCATCCGAGCCTAGGTTTTATGCGTTGATGTTATGCACGAGTAGAACACAAGTGAGTTGTGGGCGATATAAGTCATACTGCTTACCAGCATGTCATACTTTGGTTCGGCGGTATTGTTGGATGAAGCGGCCCGGACCGACATTACGCGTACGCTTACGCGAGACTGGTTCTACCGACGTGCTTTGCACACAGGTGGCTGGCGGGTGTTAGTTTCTCCAACTTTAGTTGAACCAAGTGTGGCTACGCCCGGTCCTTGCGAAGGTTAAAACAGCACCAACTTGATAAACTATCGTTGTGGTTTTGATGCGTAGGTAAGAACGGTTCTTGCTAAGCCTGTAGCAGCCACGTAAAACTTGCAACAACAAAGTAGAGGACGTCTAACTTGTTTTTGCAGGGCATGTTGTGATGTGATATGGTCAAGACATGATGCTAAATTTTATTGTATGAGATGATCATGTTTTGTAACCGAGTTATCGGCAACTGGTAGGAGCCATATGGTTGTCGCTTTATTGTATGCAATACAATCGCGCTGTAATGCTTTACTTTATCACTAAACGGTAGCGATAGTCGTGGAAGCATAGGATTGGCGAGACGACAACGATGCTACGATGGAGATCAAGGTGTCGCGCCGGTGACGATGGTGACCATGACGGTACTTCGAAGATGGAGATCACAAATACAAGATGATGATGGCCATATCATATCACTTATATTGATTGCATGTGATGTTTATCTTTTATGCATATTATCTTGCTTTGATTGACGGTAGCATTATAAGATGATCCCTCACTAAATTATCAAAGTATAAGTGTTCTCCCTGAGTATGCACCATTGCGAAAGTTCTTCGTGCTGAGACACCACGTGATGATCGGGTGTGATAGGCTCTACGTTCAAATACAACGGGTGCAAAATAGTTGCACACGCAAAATACTCAGGTTAAACTTGACGAGCCTAGCATATAACAGATATGGCCTCGGAACACGGAGACCGAAAGGTCGAGCGTGAATCATATAGTAGATATGACCAACATATTGATGTTCACCATTGATACTACTCCATCTCACGTGATGATCAGACATGGTTTAGTTGATTTGGATCACGTGATCACTTAGAGGATTAGAGGGATATCTTTCTAAGTGGGAGTTCTTAAGTAATATGATTAATTGAACTTAAATTTATCATGAACTTAGTACCTGATAGTATCTTGCTTGTCTATGTTTAATTGTAGATAGATGGCTCGTGCTATTGTTCCATTGAATTTTAATGCGTTCCTTGAGAAAGCAAAGTTGAAAGATGATGGTAGCAATTACACGGACTGGGTCCGTAACTTGAGGATTATCCTCATTGCTGCATAGAAGAATTACGTCCTGGAAGCACCGCGAAGTGCCAAGCCTGCTACAGGAACAACACCAGATGTTATGAACGTCTGGCAGAGCAAAATTGATGACTACTCGATAGTTCAGTGTGCCATGCTTTACGGCTTAGAACCAGGTCTTCAACGATGTTTTGAATGTCATGGAGCATATGAGATGTTCCAGGAGTTGAAGTTAATATTTCAAGAAAATGCTCAGATTGAGAGATATGAAGTCTCCAATAAGTTCTATAGCTGCAAGATGGAGGAGAATAGTTCTGTCAGTGAACATATACTCAAAATGTCTGGGTATCATAATCACTTGACTCAACTGGGGGTTAATCTTCCTGTTGATAGTGTCATTGACAGAGTTCTTCAATCACTGCCACCAAGCTAAAAAAGCTTCGTGATGAACTATAATATGCAAGGGATGAATAAGAATATTCCTGAGCTCTTCGCGATGCTAAAAGCCGCGGAGGTAGAAATCAAGAAGGAGCATCAAGTGTTGATGGACAATAAGACCACCAGTTTCAAGAAAAAAGGGCAAAGGGAAGAAGAAAGGGAACTTCAAGAAGAACAGCAAACAAGTTGCTGCTCAGGAGAAGAAACCCAAGTCTGGACCTAAGCCTGAGACTGAGTGCTTCTACTGCAAGCAGACTGCTCACTGGAAGCGGAACTGCCCCAAGTATTTGGTGGATAAGAAGGATGGCAAAGTGAACAAAGGTATATGTGATATACATGTTATTGATGTGTACCTTACTAATGCTCGCAGTAGAACCTGGGTATTTGATACTGGTTCTGTTGCTAACATTTGCAACTCAAAACAGGGGCTACGGATTAAGCGAAGATTGGCTAAGGACGAGGTGACGATGCGCGTGGGAAATTGTTCCAAAGTCGATGTGATCACGGTCGGCACGCTACCTCTACATCTACCTTCGGGATTAGTATTAGACCTAAATAATTGTTATTTGGTGCCAGCGTTGAGCATGAACATTATATCTGGATCTTGTTTGATGCGAGACGGTTATTCATTTAAATCAGAGAATAATGGTTGTTCTATTTATATGAGTAATATCTTCATGCACCCTTGAAGAGTGGTCTATTTTTGATGAATCTCGATAGTAGTGATACACATATTCATAATGTTGAAATCAAAAGATGCAGAGTTGATAATGATAGTGCAACTTATTTGTGGCACTGCCATTTAGGTCATATCAGTGTAAAGTGCATGAAGAAACTCCATACTGATGGACTTTTGGAACCACTTGATTATGAATCACTTGGTACTTGTGAACCGTGCCTCATGGGTAAGATGACTAAAACGCTGTTCTCCGGTACTATGGAGAGAGCAACGGATTTGTTGGAAATCATACATACAGATGTATGTGGTCCAATGAATGTTGAGGCTCGTGGCGGATATCGTTATTTTCTCACCTTCACAGATGATTTAAGCAGATATGGGTATATCTACTTAATGAAACATAAGTCTGAAACATTTGAAAAGTTCATAAAATTGCAGAGCGAAGTTGAAAATCATCATAACAAGAAAATAAAGTTTCTACGATCTGATCGTGGAGGAGAATATTTGAGTTACGAGTTTGGTCTACATTTGAAACAATGCGAAATAGTTTCGCAACTCACGCCACCCGGAACACCACAGCGTAATGGTGTGTCCGAACGTCGTAATCGTACTTTATTAGATATGGTGCGATCTATGATGTCTCTTACTGATTTACCGCTATCGTTTTGGGGTTATGCTTTAGAGACGGCTGCATTCACGTTAAATAGGACACCATCGAAATCCGTTGAGACGACACCTTATGAACTGTGGTTTGGCAAGAAACCAAAGTTGTCATTTCTGAAAGTTTGGGGCTGCGATGCTTATGTGAAAAAGCTTCAACCTGATAAGCTCGAACCCAAATCGAAGAACTGTGTCTTCATAGGATACCCAAAGGAGACTGTTGGGTACACCTTCCATCACAGATCCGAAGGCAAGACTTTTGTTGCTAAATTCGGAGTTTTTCTAGAGAAGGAGTTTCTCTCGAAAGAAGTGAGTGGGAGAAAAGTAGAACTTGATGAGGTAACTGTACCTTCTCCCTTATTGGAAAGTAGTACATCACAGAAACCGGTTTCTGTGACACCTACACCAATTAGTGAGGAAGCTAATGATAATGATCATGAAACTTCAGATCAAGTTACTACTGAACCTCGTAGATCAACCAGAGTAAGATCCGCACCAGAGTGGTACGGTAATCCTGTTCTGGAAGTCATGCTACTAGATCATGATGAACCTACGAACTATGAAGAAGCGATGGTGAGCCCAGATTCCGCAAAATGGCTAGAAGCCATGAAATCTGAGATGGGATCCATGTATGAGAACAAAGTGTGGACTTTGGTTGACTTGCCCATTGATCGGCAAGCCATTGAGAATAAATGGATCTTCAAGAAGAAGACTGATGCTGACGGTAATGTTACTGTCTACAAAGCTCGACTTGTTGCGAAAGGTTTTCGATAAGTTCAAGGGATTGACTATGATGAGACCTTCTCACCCGTAGCGATGCTTAAGTCTGTCCGAATCATGTTAGCAATTGCCGCATTTTATGATTATGAAATTTGGCAAATGGATGTCAAAACTGCATTCCTGAATGGATTTCTAGAAGAAGAGTCGTATATGCTGCAACCAGAAGGTTTTGTCGATCCAAAGGGAGCTAACAAAGTGTGCAAGCTCCAGCGATCCATTTATGGACTGGTGCAAGCCTCTCGGAGTTGGAATAAATGCTTTGATAGTGTGATCAAAGCATTTGGTTTTATACATACTTTTGGAGAAGCCTGTATTTACAAGAAAGTGAGTGGGAGCTCTGTAGCATTTCTGATATTATATGTGGATGACATATTATTGATTGGAAATAATATAGAATTTCTGGATAGCATAAAGGGATACTTAAATAAGAGTTTTTCAATGAAAGACCTCGGTGAAGCTGCTTACATATTGGGCATTAAGATCTATAGAGATAGATCAAGATGCTTAATTCAACTTTCACAAAGCACATACCTTGACAAAGTTTTGAAGAAGTTCAAAATGGATCAAGCAAAGAAAGGGTTCTTGCCTGTGTTACAAGGTGTGAAGTTGAGTAAGACTCAATGTCCAACCACTGTAGAAGATAGAGAGAAAATGAAAGATGTTCCCTATGCTTCAGCTATAGGCTCTATCATGTATGCAATGCTGTGTACCAGACCTGATGTGTGCCTTGCTATAAGTCTAGCAGGGAGGTACCAAAGTAATCCACGAGTGGATCACTGGACAGCAGTCAAGAACATCCTGAAGTACCTGAAAAGAACTAAGGATATGTTTCTCGTATATGGAGGTGACAAAGAGCTCATCGTAAATGGTTACGTTGATGCAAGCTTTGACACTGATCCGGACGATTATAAATCGCAAACCGGATACGTGTTTACATTAAACGGTGGAGCTGTCAGTTGGTGCAGTTCTAAACAAAGCGTCGTGGCGGGATCTACATGTGAAGCGGAGTACATAGCTTCTTCTGAAGCAGCAAATGAAGGAGTCTGGATGAAGGAGTTCATATTCGATCTAGGTGTCATACCTAGTGCATCGGGTCCAATGAAAATCTTTGTGACAATACTGGTGCAATTGCCTTGGCAAAGGAATCCAGATTTCACAAGAGAACCAAGCACATCAAGAGACGCTTCAATTCCATTCAGGATTTAGTCCAAGTGGGAGACATAGAAATTTGCAAGATACATACGGATCTGAATGTTGCAGACCCGCTGACTAAGCCTCTTGCACGAGTAAAACATGATCAGCACCAAGGGTCCATGGGTGTTAGAATCATTACTGTGTAATCTAGATTATTGACTCTAGTGCAAGTGGGAGACTGAAGGAAATATGCCCTAGAGGCAATAATAAAGTTATTATTTATTTCCTTGTATCATGATAAATGTTTATTATTCATTCTAGAATTGTATTAACCAGAAACATAATACATGTGTGAATACATACACAAACAGAGTGTCACTAGTATGCCTCTACTTGACTAGCTCGTTGATCAAAGATGGTTATGTTTCCTAACCATAGACATGAGTTGTTATTTGGTTAACGGGATCACATCATTAGAAGAATGATGTGATTGACTTGACCCATTCCATTAGCTTAGCACTTGATCGTTTAGTTTGTTGCTATTGCTTTCTTCATAACTTATATATGTTCCTATGACTATGAGATTATGCAACTCCCGTTTACCGGAGGAACACTTTGTGTGCTACCAAACGTCACAACGTAACTGGGTGATTATAAAGGTGCTCTATAGATGTCTCCGAAGGTATTTGTTGGGTTGGCGTATTTCGAGATTAGGATTTGTCACTCCGATTGTCGGAGAGGTATCTCTGGGCCCTCTCGGTAATGCACATCACTCAAGCCTTGCAAGCATTGCAACTAATAAGTTAGTTGCGGGATGATGTATTATGGAACAAGTAAAGAGACTTGCCGGTAACAAGATTGAACTAGGTATTGAGATACCGACGATCGAATCTCGGGCAAGTAACATACCGATGACGAAGGGAACAACGTATATTGTTATGCGGTCTGACCGATAAAGATCTTCGTAGAATATGTAGGAGCCAATATGAGCATCCAGGTTCCGCTATTGGTTATTGACCGAAGATGTGTCTCAGTCATGTCTACATAGTTCTCGAACCCGTAGGGTCCGCACGCTTAAAGTTCGGTGACGATCGTAATTAGGGTTTTTGTGTTTTGATGTACCGAAGGTTGTTCGGTGTCTCGGATGTGATCATGGACATGACGAGGAGTCTCTAAATGGTCGAGACATAAAGATTGATATATTGGAAGCCTATATTTGGATATCGGAAATGTTCCGGGTGAAATTGGGATTTTACCGGAGTACCGGGGGGTTACCGGAACCCCCCGGGGGTTATTGGGCCTACATGGGCCCTAAGGGAGAAGAGGAGGGCCGGCCAGGGCAGGCCGCGCACCCCCTCCCCCTAGTCCGAATAGGACAAGGAAAGGGGGGCCCCCTTTCCTCTTTCTCCCTTCCCCTTCCTTTTCCAACAAGGCAAGAGGGGGGAGTCCTACTCCCGATGGGAGTAGGACTCCTCCAGGCGCACCCCCTGGGCCGGTCGCACCTCCCCCTCTCCCTCCTTTATATACGGGGCAAGGGGGCACCCCATGACACACAAGTTGATCTTCGTGATCGTTCCTTAGCCGTGCGCGGTGCCCCCTTCCACCATATTCCACCTCGGTCATATCGTAGCGGTGCTTAGGCAAAGCCCTGCGTCGGTAGAACATCATCACCGTCATCACGCCGTCGTGCTGACGAAACTCTCCCTCAACACTTTGCTGGATCGGAGCTCGAGGGACGTCACCGAGTTGAACGTGTGCAGAACTCGGAGGTGCCATACGTTCGGTACTTGGATCGGTCGGATCGGGAAGATGTACGACTACTTCCTCTACGTTGTGTCAATGCTTCCGTTACCGGTCTACGAGGGTACGTAGACAACACTCTCCCCTCTCGTTGCTATGCATCACCATGATCTTGCGTGTGCGTAGGAACTTTTTTGAAATTACTACGTTCCCCAAGAAATATATATACATATATTTATATATATAGGGGTATAGATATAGATATGTGATGCAAAAGGTGCCCATCATCTCCAATTAGAATAGTCTGTCCATGCACGGATGCGACGTGGCCAAATGATGTCTGCCATCGGTATCTCAAATTCAAATCAGTCTGACCTTGTTCAATGTGTATACATTACAACATGCTCGTTTCCAAACCACACCGCACAGATCTCCGTTATATTCATGCATGCATGGGTTTCAAACATCAGGATCTCTTATTCAAATATTTGAATTCAACTTTACATTGATTGTGACCTCACCTATTCAGCTATTCTTTTACACCCACATAGTAGTCTTCTCTTTATAATTGTACCACTAACTTTCTTTCATGCATGCATGCACACACACTACCAGTCGGCATTATCCATCGCACGCATGCAATCTTTTTCTTCAGGTCGGTCTCCCATGAAGGCACACACCAACACACATCCCCTCTCCATCATATCGGGCATTCTTTATCTCTCACGCGTGCATGCGCAACGATCGATGTTCCTCTATGCATGTGTGTATATAGCTAGGTCTTTCATAGTTTTCCACACAAACCGATCAATCAATATATCCAGTGAGGTCTCACCCTCTTTCCCATGTCCACATCGATCAATCTATACCTATCTATATAGGATTAACATATATAGCTAATACACCCACATTAATTATGTATCCAACGTCCCCCTCTCATCATCCATGCCTTCCGCTTCATCTCTCAGACGCGTGCACAATGGCGAAGACAGGGGCAGTAAGGGCCCTGCCCCCCTCCCCCCTAACATCACTATATATCAAGGCTAATATGAATGTGATCATTAGACAATTGCTGCTAAAAATGGTTTAAGTTCATGAATTGACCCTCCTCGTAAAGGATTAGCAATGCTTGGCCCCCTAGCTCATTTATTTTTCATGGCTCCGCCACTGTGCGCATCAGCGCTCGTGTTCACCCCCTCTCTCTAAATATCGATCTCGCACTTGTGCATTCCTTCATAGTTTCCCTCCACTCGGCCCCTCACACCATCTTCTAGCCCCCCACCGGATTTTGCCACATGTACAATCTAGCAGACTCCATGGTTGGACTTAAGCATAATCCACAAACCTCAAAACAACAGTGGTTCTCTTTTGTTCTAGAATCTTCTGTATCATAACCGCCCAAACTTTTTTCTAGTTGAATTGCCATTATTTGTTTTTACTTTATGCTTTACAATGCACAATTCCATGAATCATAAAATAGATTAAGGGCTTCTTTGATTCAAAGGATTCTCAAAGGAATTTTGGAGGATTCTAATCATTAGGAATTTTTCCTATCTTGGTTGTTTGATTCGTAGGATTGTAAACCATAGGAATTTTTCCATATGATTCATTTGCACTAGATTTCATAGGAAACATCCCATCCACTCAAACCTCTTTGAAAGAATTCTGCATTTTTTCTATGCACAATCAAACACTCGTACAATCCTGTAAGATTCAAGACGACATTCCACTATAATCCCATGTTTTTCCTATTCCCGCGTTCTTAGCTTTTTTATAAAAACTAATTGATTTTGAATGAGATGAACTATAAGAATTAAACGAAGGGCTACATCAGGCATATATGACTCAGAGCTTACACGCTATAGTGTGGTATTTATTCATAATTTGGTTGCAAAATCTGATGCGTGCAATGCACGTGTACCTTACTAGTACTTCGAGTATGTGCAAAACACGTAAATTAGAATACCAATGGCACGCTACACAATGTCTCTCTTATAGTTCATGAAGCCACGTGGCACATGTTTAGGCGTTGTCGCGACCTCCTTGCGTGGATTGATCACAGTGATGTGCTGCTGGTTCCAGAAGAATGTACTCGTCCTCCCTGAGCCATACTGGCGGTACATGCACGAAGCGAAGATGTGCACGCACGCCATGCACGCACTCATTCCTCGCACGCACACGCGGGTACACGAGGGGACGCAATTTTGTACCAAGATCCACCCCATGTGATAATTTGACGCCTGTAAAGTCGTTCACTTCGTTGATGTTCAATTAATACAGCGCGTGCAAATTGAGTGGACGTGAGGGCGGAAGAAAGACATTATTACTCCACTGCGCGCATGCGAGTAGTTAAGTCGTGGGTTGCTAGTAGTACTTCCATTGGTCTCCTTCGTATTTTGTGCCAATTTTTGACAGTAACATAGTATTTACGCATTTGAGCAGTGTAGTACTTGAAATTTATGTTCCGCTAAACTCATCGGGAGCCGTTTCGGGCCTCGAAACCAAAACCATCAATTAATCTTTACCTTGTTCCCATCACATTCGAAAGCCTGCTCACACCTACTAGTAGTATGTACCAAACCTGAACGTGTTCCCACTATGCAGGTATTAGTACTAGTGCTAGTACTTAGGTTATAAAAAAGGGAACTACCTAACCGAAAATCACTCTACCTTTCCTCCTCATAAGTGCTTCTTCTTCGTCTGTCGTTGCCATGGCCGGTGAGCGAGCTCTAGGTCGAGAACTACTCGTAACAAGGAAGCGGCAACCTAGGATGCGGAAAAAAAGAGAGGGCTCGCCACCACGCAAAGACCTTGAAACATCTCTCACGGGCAGGCGATGGCTCCCAGGAGCACCCTAGCCGCGGAGGCGAACATGCCGAGCCGGCGGAGCTGGAGTCATTATCCCTCGACGACATGCCCGATCAACTCAATAAGCAGAAGGAGTTCATCCAAGGCTTGATGGAGTTGCTGAAGGAGAGCCTCGACGACATGCCCGCTGAGCTCAATCAGCAGGGGAGTTGACCGCCGGCTTGGTGATGCTGCTGAAGAAGAGAATTGCCTCGAAGAAGAAGGCAACAGGCGAAATCCTGCGACTTCGGGAGGACAATGCGAAGCTCTGCCACGAGATCGACCTATTGAAGGAGAAGAACACCGGCTGGAAGAAGCTGCATGAGAATAGTAGTTCCTCGATGAAGATGCTGCAGGCCCTCGCCATGGAACAGAAGGAAGAGTTGGCGAAGCTCCGCATCGAGCACCCGGCTGCTGTCAAGGTACGTAATATGGCCGTGGAACAGATGATGAAGGCTCGCGTCGAGAAATGCCGCGTCATGGAAACAATGATGAAGATGGCGAAGGAGACGCGCAAGGAGATGGAGGTCGTGGAGGCGATGAAGAAGCAGTTACGACTCCGCGGCGAATTAGATCATTTGGGGTGATAATCTTCCTTCTTCTTTTGCTCTTGTGTTTCATATTTTGCTTCGGGTGTTTCGCCGCACGTGTCACGTTCTCTGCGAGGCATGAATAGAACAATGTTTGTTTACGGAATGAATAGAACAATGTTAACAATGAGATGACTAGCAAATTAGATCATTTTTATCGCCATATGGCACTGGGCTGCCGTGTTTCGTGCTCCTCCGTCGCAGTACTACTCCAGTGGAAAACTTGAGTATACCGCACGATTCTTTGCTCCTCCTCGATCAGGTCGTCGATGCATTTATATGAGCAGTCAAATCACAAGGCCCCGCCTTCCAGCAGTAATGAGCCGTCAAATCACAAAGGCCCTCGCCTCTCGTGAAACCGACCAAGCTAGACTGCCCCGCCCTCCATCCTTCTAAAAAATTTATACTTTTGTACAACAGTAGTATCGATGGATTGCGCCATGGAGCAAAACTTGAAATTAAAAAAGGTGGTACATATAGAGAGCGCTCGTCGCCAAATTATGCATATAGTACTATTAAAAAGGCTAGTCACAATAATGGTGTCCAGCACAACCCACCCCTCAAATAAAACTAAGAGGGTGCTTGGATACGTTTTAGTCCCATGACTAAAAGTAGTGGGACTAAAACATGCTAGCCTCACCCATGCTTGGATCCAAATACTAAAAAGGCTAAAATCAAGTTAATGAGCATTTATTATCCTCCAAACCCTCCAATCTAGAACTCGCCTGTGTTAAAGGAGAGGAGTTAAATGAGTAGAGAGAGGACTAATCCACATTTTAGTAGGGGTACCCCTGACTAAAAAAATTTAGTCTCAAGACTAGTTTTGGCCCCTCTTTAGTCAGGGGTGCTTGGAACTTTAGCCTCTTAAAGAGACTATTTTTAGTCAGACTAAAATAAGTCCCTTGGATCCAAGCACCCTCTAAGCATCCTGGAATTCTTTGACAAAACTAAGCACCCTGAAATTCTTTGACAACTAAACTGCTGGCTATATGATGTTGGCCATATATATTGTACGTATATAATGTGAAGAAACGAGTGGTAGTACTATACCAACTAAAAGATGAAATGTAAGAAATACTAGTATGTACGTACTGAAGAGTTAAAGTAACGAGAAGAAACATAACATAGTTCTGCTGGGGGCTCAGCACAACACACCCCTCAAATTAAATTATGCACGCCTGAAATTAAACTTTGCAACTATTCCGGCAGACACTGTATTAGAACCACCATGAGCAACGACACTGCCACCTTACTCGGAGTCCTCGTCCACGTCCTCGACTTCGTCCTTGTCCCTCTTCCTCTTGGCCGATACTTCTTTGCTTGAACCGCACACTTGGCTGTTGCTCTTCATCCAACCCTTGTAGATATTGAAGCAAAGGTAGCCATCCATTGCAGCGTAGTGGATGTGGTCTATATCTAGTACATTCCGCTGCCATGCATGACGATGAAACGTGTAATGAGGTTTCTCCAGTTTACCGTACGAAGGATGAACCATGGCTCCTGCCAGGGTCAACATTGAAGGCTGATGAGAGGACACCAGCCGATTCTTCTGGAGGTCGAAGGTGTTGCCTACAACGAGGCCTATCCGACGCAGGACTTCTTTGTTGTTACCAAAGTCTACAGTAACGAATTTGACTAGGTTGCTCTCGAGGAAGTTCTTAAAATCCTGGCACTCAACGTCGGCATGGCATATGTGGTAGACCAAGCAAACATTATGTACGCAAACCTGGATCACGGCGGGCTTCTTCCTCTCTTCGTCCTTTAGATCCTTCTCTCGTCCCAGGACTGTGGTGTACTCAACATCTAGCCCAGCGACCCACTCATCATCCGAGTTTTCAAACATGCGTCTGAAGCGAGAAAGGCATCCTTTCACCGTCATGGAAGAACAGGTGTAGATGACGTCGAACTCATCGCCGGTGATGGTTCTAACCTTGTACTCACCGCCGATCGTGGAGATTTGGGACGCCATGGATTTGGGAGGAGGGTTAGGATTAGTGGAACTGCCATAATGTGAATGGACGGGACGACTAGGAGCGAACCACTGTAGTATTGAAGGACGTGCGGGGACGAGTAGGAGCGAACTGCCAGCGTGCGAATGGCAGGGTAGTGGCTTTCCATTCTTGTAAGTGCATCTAGTGCCACCCCTAGTTGGTTTTGGAGTATTGACGACAAACCTAGTTGAGGGACTAATGTGTTTGTGAGAATTGCAGGATAACACAGGTAGAAGTCCCTCATTGATTCGGTTTTCCTACCAGAGATGACCCCTAAAAATGTATGAAGACATTGAAGTCAAAGGTGGTATGTGAAGACATTCACATTGAAGACTATGACAAGAGAAGACATAGCATGAAGACTATGGAGCGCGAAGACTTAGATCTTTCGTAGTTCTTTTTCTTCTTTGTTGAGTCATAGGAACCACCGTACTGTTAAGTGGGGTCCAAGAGAACCAGTCAGAATGACTGAAGTGATGCTTAACTAAAATCCTATGTCTTCGAGTGAAGACTATGAGAGCGAATCTTGTCCAGAGTTGGACAAGTCAGCTTTGCTTGTAGCCCAAGTAAAGTTGCCGTGTGTGTTTGAAATCTAACCGTTGGAACACGTGTTAGTTCCTTAGTGACCCAGGGTCATTTCGAACAAATCAGGTTGGGTTGCCTAGTGGCTATAAATAGCCCACCCCCTACAACCATAAACGGTTGGCTGCTCATAGTTAAAGTACGTCTTTTGTCGTTTGAGAGCAACCCACCTCGAAGCCTTTGAGAGAGAATTCCTTGAGAGGATAAAGCCCTAACCACCCAGAGCCAAAGAGTGTTAGGCATCACTTAAGTCTTCTTATCTGTGTGATCTGAAGACTTATTACACTTGAGGACTGTGAATCCTCCAGCCGGTTAGGCGTCGCGTTCTGAGCATCCAAGAGTCATTGTGGATTGCCGGTGAACGAAGTCTGTGAAGGTTTGGAAGTCTACCTTGAAGACTTACCAGAGTGATTGGGTGAGGACTGGGTGTCCTTAGCTCAAGGGGAATAAGGTGAAGATGAGGTATTCTGAGTTGAATCTCAGCCTCCCTAACCAGACGTACAGTTGTCACAGCAACTGGAACTGGTCCAACAAATCATTGTATTCAACGAGTCACTGGTTTCATCCTTCCCTTCCCTTTACTTACTGTTGGTTCTTGTGAAGTCATTGTATGATAGCATCACCATTCGACTTCACTAAGTGATTGCGTGTACTGATTGGCTTCTCAATATCTTCCTACCTGATCCTTACTGCCTAGCTACTATTAGTCATTGTGCTTTCACTTCACTGAATACGTGACTATGATTTGCCTAGTGTAGTCTACCTTCCGCTGCATGATAATAGGTTTATTTCTATCGTTTGTCTTCGAAACTTACATGTATTGAAGACTTTCATAAAAATCGCCTATTCACCCCCCTCTAGTCAATCACTAGCCCTTTCAATTGGTATCAGAGCAAGGTACTCCCTTGTTCTGTGTGATTTGGTTTAACCACCTGGAGTTTTAGCTATGTCGACTGCAGGGATAATTAAAGTCTCCGCTGTGTGCCCCGTCTTCGATGGAACTGAATATCCCTACTGGAAGAATAAGATGCGCATGCATCTTGAAGCCGTTGATGTCGACCTATGGTATGTCATCAAGAACAGCGTTCCCAAGGCTGGAGAAGGTGTCACTGCCGCTGATGTCAAGAAGTTTGTTGAACTGGACTCTACTGCCAAGAATATCATCTGTGGTCATCTGACCAAAGGACAGTATGGCCGCGTGACTGCCTTGGAAACATCTAAGCTAGTCTGGGACTGGCTATCCAAGGTCAACGAAGGCGTCTCAACCCAGAGAGATCAGAGAATCAGTGTCCTTCGCAACCTCTTCAACCGCTTCAAGAGAAATGACAATGAGAATGTCCATCTCACGTTTGATCGACTCACTGACATCACAAATGAGCTTCAAGCCCTCGGCGCTACTGAGATCACCAAGCATGAAGTCGTCAAGACACTCCTGAGATCACTTGAGAGTTCGTTTGACACCCTAGCCCTGATGATTCAAGAATGTCCTGATTTCAAGACACTCGATCCGTCTGACATACTTGAGAGGCTCAACACACACGAGTTTCAGCTTTCTGAGAAAAGAGACATCTACGGTCCCAACTATGGGCGAACTCGTGCCTTGAAGGCAAAGGCTGTCTCCTCATCTGAAGAAGAATCTGACAGCAGTTCTGATGATCCTGAAGACATTGGAAGGGAGCTTGCTATGCTTGTGAAGAAGTTCCAAAAATTCACCAAGAAGAAAGGCCTCGGGAAGTCTTCAGGATCAAGCTCAAGGAATGATGAAGCTTCTGCTCATGACTACAAGAAGAGAACATGTCACAAGTGCAAGAAACCTGGCCACTACATCTCTGAGTGTCCACAGTGGGACAATGAGAACAACAAGAAGAAGAAGAGCAAGGAGTATGACTCTGACGACAAGAAGAAGAAGAAATACTCAAAATCTTCTTCCAAGTCTTCCTCCAAGTCTTCATCACACAAGAAGAGCTCATCTGGCAAGGCATGTGCGTTTGTTGGCAAGGAAATGGACTCTGAGGAGGAGTCCTCTTCTGAGGAGGCGGAGGTGGAGTCTGAGGAGGAGTCCGATTCTGGCATTGCAAGTCTGGCTACAGCATATGTTGCCAAGTCCATCTTCAACACTGAAGACAATGACTTCATCACCGACACCGATGCAAATGACAAGGACTACTCCGCTCCTTCCTACTGCTTCATGGCACGTGGTGCCAAGGTAAACACACGCACTACTCACTATCAAACATCTAGTGACGATGACTCTGATTGTGGTTCCAAACCCAACTACAAAACACTTGCTAAAATTGCAACTGAACAACAGAAAGCTATGGAACACATTCAAAAACTGTTAGACAAATGCGATGATCTGTTAGACGCTAAAATGACTCGATCTCAGTCCTTAATCAAAGACATAAAAAATCTTCATGTTAAGTATGAGGAACTTGAAAGTCGTCATGAAACGCTCTCAACAACTCATGAAAGGCTTTCCTATGATTATCTTCAAAGGAAGCAAGATCTTGAGAAATTGAGAGCGGCTCATGAAGATCTTCAAAAGGAAAATGAGTCACTTCGCGCCGAACAGATTAGTTCAGCTCAGGAAGGATTTGAACCACCATGTCTTAAATGCATTGAGCGTGATAACACTACTTTTGTTGCTGAATGTTCTACTCCTGCTACTGTTGCAATATCTTCAACTGTTGATGTGGTAACTAACCCCTCTGCTGAGGACACCACTGCTATTGCTGATGATAATGCTAGGTTGAAGACACTGCTTGAAACAGGGATGTACAAAAGTCTCAAAGGGCATCAGACACTATGTGATGTCCTCAAAAGGCAGATCCTGAACCGAAACCCTAGGAAAGAGGGTGTCGGGTTCGAAAGGAAAATGAATGCTGATGGCTCTTACTGGAAACTTGAGCAGTAACCCAAAACCACATGGGTTGCTACAAAGGAACCTTCAGCGGATCCATCCACCCTATCTGGCCTCACTTGTGCTAACCCCATTGTTATTGATGAAACCTTTGATGCAAACTATAAACTGTTTAAGAATCAGAATGGTGAAGTGTTTGCCAGGTACATTGGTACTAATTGCAGGAATGGACCGCCTATGAAGAAGATCTGGGTGCCGAAAAGGTATTTGGAGAATCTTCCTGTGAATGTCATCATGACACCACAGGTGAAGAAGACAAACCCCAGACCACAGGCTTCATACGGTCCAAAGGCTTCATACAGACAGAGGACTCACCAGAGTCACACTAACGCAAATGTTTTGCAGGGAAGCCATACTCAGGCCTATGAATATGAGCGCGGTCCATCAAACCGCCATGTTCTTAAGACCAAGAACTATTCTGCTTATTCTTATGAGTACTATTGTCCACCTGCAAGACTTTTTGCTAGGGCTCCAAAGCCAAAGTTCTCAGATTCTGCACTTAGACTTATTGCTTCGAAGCCGCCCCTGAAGATGTGGGTGGCTAAGAAAGCTTAACGCTCTTTTGCAGGGAAAGGTCTCCAGCCGAAAACCAAAATCGTCTGACACTATTGCTGGGGACCTTAAACATCTTGTAGGGCGCAAGATCAAATGCCCAAATGGTCTTACTATGTACTTTGTTTCTGAATCACTTGCAACTTGCCCTATCAGTCCAATCTCGATCTAAGCTTTAATAATCCACTGGCTCGTCAAATGTTTTTGCTTCACAATTCTCTTCGTGAAGCCTATCCCCCTAACTGCACTGTAGGGTACGACACCAGCTGCTTTAGAATGGATTATTGATAGTGGGTGTACAAATCACATGACTGGCAAGCGAAGCCTTCTCATGGACTCAATTTACGTCCGTCTGACAAAAGTCACATCACATTTGCTGACATTGGTAAAAGCAAGGTATTGGGTCTAGGTAGAGTTGCAATCTCAAAGGATCAACACATGGATAAAGTCATGCTTGTTGAATCCCTTGGTTTCAACTTAATGTCTGTCTCAATGCTTTGCCATTTAAACATGATTGTGATGTTTGGAAAATATCGTTGCCTTGTACTAATGGAATCTGACAAGTCTCTAGTGTTTCAAGGGTATCAGAAAGATGATTTGTACGTGGTAGATTTCTCAGCAGGACCACAACTTGCCGTATGTCTTCTAGCAAAAGCTTCTGAATGCTGGCTTTGGCATCGAAGGCTAGGGCATGCTGGCATGAGGAACCTCCACACCCTTGCAAGGAAGAAGCATGTCATAGGCATCGAGGGCGTCAAGTTCAAGAAGGATCACTTATGCGGTGCCTGTGAAGCAGGAAAGATGACGAGGGCCAAGCATCCCTCGAAGACAATCATGACAACGACTCAACCCTTCGAACTGCTACACATGGATGTTTTTGGTCCCACTCATTACTCAACTCTTACTACTACTGCTTGTCTCTATGGCTTTGTCATTGTTGATGATTATTCAAGATATACTTGGGTGCATATAATCCTTTACAAGACTGAAGTGCAGGATGTCTTCAGATGCTTTGCCAATCGAGCAATGAACAACTATGGCGCCAAGATAAAGCACATCAGAAGTGACAATGGCACTGAATTCAAGAACACTGGCCTAGATACATATCTTGATACTTTGGGCATCACACATGAATTCTCAGCTCCGTACACGCCACAGCAGAATGGCGTCGTCGAACGCAAGAACAGAACACTTATTGAGATGGCTCGGACGATGCTTGATGAATACAAGACTCCAAGAAAATTCTGGCCTGAAGCCATTGACACTGCATGCCATATCATCAACCATGTTTATCTTCACAAGCTTCTGAACAAGACATCCTATGAGCTTCTTACTGGCAAGAAGCCAAATGTCAGTTACTTCAGAGTATTTGGCGCCAGGTGCTGGATCAAGGATCCACATCACACTTCAAAATTTGCACCAAAAGCACATGAGGGTTTTATGCTTGGATATGGAAAGGATTCACACTCCTACAAAGTCTTCAATCTCTTTCATTATAAAGTGGTTGAAACAATGGATGTGCGGTTCGATGAGACTAACGGCTCACAAAGAGAGCACCTGCCAAATGTGCTAGATGAAGTTCCATCCAGTGAATCAATCAAACTTATGGGAACTGGAGAAATCATACCTTCTGAAGCTCAACCTAAAGAAGAACTTATCATCTCCGCACCTGATCAACCTGAAGACAATGCTCAGCCTAAAGACAATCCCTCTAACAATGACAATGATCAGCAAGAGCAAAATCTTCGTCCTGTACATCCTCGTGTTGCAAATGAAGTGCAGATTGAGAGAATAATTGATAGCATCAATGCACCAGGTCCACTCACTCGTTCAAGGGCAACACAGCTAGCAAATTTCTATGGGCACTTCGCATTCGTCTCAACAACAAAACCCAAGAAAGTTGAAGAAGCCTTCATGGAACCTGAATGGATTCAAGCTATGCAAGAAGAGCTTCAACAATTTGAGCTGAATAATGTATGGGAACTGGTTAAGTGTCCTGATCCTCGGAAGCACAATATAATAGGCACCAAATGGATCTATCGCAACAAGCAAGATGAGCATGGTCAATTTGTCAGAAACAAAGATCGTCTCGTTACTCAAGGATGCACTCAAGTTGAAGGGATCGACTTCGATGAAACATTTGCTCCTGTGGCTAGACTTGAAGCCATACGCATACTGCTGGCCTATGCAAATCATCATAACATACTTCTATATCAAATGGATGTGAAGAGCGCTTTTTTCAATGGCAAGATTGAAGAAGAAGTATATGTTGCACAACCGCCTGGCTTTGAAGATCCAAAACATCCTAACATGGCGTACAAGCTCAACAAGGCACTGTATGGCCTCAAACAAGCCCCTCGGGCTTGGTATGACACACTCAAAGACTTCCTGAAGAGCAAAGGCTTCAAATCTGGTTCCCTCAACCCCTCTCTCTTCACGAAGACATATGATGGTGAACTATTTGTGTGCCAAATATATGTGGATGACATTATCTTCGGCTGCACCAATCAGAAATACAGTGAAGAGTTTGGATATATGATGCAAGAGCAATATCAGATGTCCATGATGGGTGAGCTGAAGTTCTTCCTTGGTCTTCAAATACGTCAGCAACGCAACGACATCTTTATATCTCAAGAGAAGTATCTCAAAGATTGCCTGAAGAAGTTTGGTATGCAAGACTGCAAAGGCTTGATGACGCCAATGCCAGCCAAACATCATCTGGGTCCCGACGACAATGGTAAAGAGTTCGATCAAAAGGTATACCGCTCCATGATTGGTTCTTTACTTTATCTATGTGCATCTAGGCCAGATATTATGCTTAGTGTTTGCATGTGTGCTCGATTCCAAGCGACACCAAAGGAATCGCATCACTTAGCAGTGAAGCAAATTCTTCGGTATTTG
Source organism: Triticum dicoccoides (assembly GCF_002162155.2). Lineage (NCBI taxonomy): Eukaryota > Viridiplantae > Streptophyta > Magnoliopsida > Poales > Poaceae > Triticum > Triticum dicoccoides. Next base: position 576,691,260 of record NC_041384.1, on the reverse strand, counting down.
GCTTACACCCCAACTCTAGGATTATGGTATCCAAAGAGCTCAGAGTTTGATCTGGTTGGATTCTCGGATGCTGATTATGCTGGTGACAAGGTGGATCGCAAGTCTACATCAGGCACATGTCATTTTCTGGGACGATCACTTGTATGTTGCTCTTCAAAGAAGCAGAACTGTGTATCTCTCTCCACTGCTGAATCTGAATACATTGCTGCTGGATCTTGCTGCACTCAGCTTCTATGGATGAAGCAAACACTCAAAGACTATGGCATTCATCTGAAGCAAGTGCCACTCTACTGTGACAACGAAAGCGCCATCAAGATTGCCAACAATCTAGTTCAGCACTCGAAGACAAAGCACATTGAAATTCGTCATCACTTTCTCAGAGATCATGTTGTGAAGGAAGATATTGATATCATACACGTCAACACTGAAGAGAAATTGGCAGATATCTTCACCAAGCCCTTGGATGAGAAGAGATTTTGCAAGTTACGATGTGAGCTAAATATCTTGGAATCCTCAAATGTCCTATGATCAGGCACACATCCTAACACTTATGCATACTGATGACTTAGGTGTGCAACACATGAAGTAAAGTATATCTTCAATCAATGAAGACATACATTCTAAGTGTGAATACATTAATGTGGAATTTGACTTTGGAGCACCACGAGAATTGTGCGCCATGTCTGGGTCTAATACTTCCTATACGGTGGGTAACGCCACCACCAAATTCTTCTGTTTGAAGTGTTTTACCCATGGCGTTGCATTTGCTATGTCTTCACATTTGGTTTGGCTTCAATATCAACCTGTCTTCATGATTATCTTCACTATGTTGATTATATATACTAGTGTTTTGTCCTCTACAGCATTCACTTATAGCTATGTCTTCTTGTTGAATCTTTTGAACTAAGTGAATGTGATCGGACCCTAACCTCTCTATGCTTTCTATCTCAAACTCTATCTCTCCAAATCATATGCATTCTCTTGAAACTGTCGAATGTCTTCTCTGCGTCCTTGTCAGCAGAAGATACAGAGACAAACATTAAGTCTGCTTTCAATGCAAATTCCTTCACCTGAAACCCGGAGAAGTGGGAATGACCACCCGACAATCCAGGCATGCGTGGGAACGTGGAACAACCTCTGATATGTTGCATGATGGCCACGTGTTCTTCAGATGTGAATCGCCAGGGGCACCTGTGTAATAACGCTGTGCCGTCCCTGTCCCTATAAATACATGCCTCACCATAGTCATTATTCTTTCTTCCACTCTCGCACAAACCCTAGCGCCACCGCTAGCCCTCGACGACGCCGGCGATGAAGCGCTTAGCTGCCGCGACCTCTCCGACGCCGTCTTCACGCCGGCCGCGGACATCGTCTTCTCTGTCGTCGCCGTAGGTGTCCTCCGTCGCCAAGTTAGGGCACGGACGATCGAACTGCTCGGCCTCCTCTTCCACTCCATCTAGTAGTTCTTTGTGTGGTAAATAAAACTTCCTTTTTACGGCCTCTTTGATCCTATAGATTCGTCACTTTCTACCACAAGCAGTTTCTGTTCACACAAGTCGGATCTATTTCATACTGCATCTCATAAAATGCCTAGTATGTTCACTTATGCTTCACGAAGTAGTTAGATTCCTCACTTGTACTGATCCGTGGATTCGTACAAATCTGGAACCAACTCCTTATCTATGAGTGAATGTCTTCGCACGATGAGGTCAATGTCTTCTAAACTGATTTATCTTCAAAATCTTCTGAGAATGCATATGACCTCTTCCCCTTCCCTCGCACCTTAATGCTATCACAGGTACATATCCGTGGGAGAATCCCTTGGTTCTCATAGTCTGCATTCATTTGCAGAATTCTTACAGCATCATATAAATTCTCCTGAAGCCAGTTCCTGTTTGTCCAGCAAGCGAAAGCCTTTAAAGCCTTTGAACGTATTGAAACCATTCACTTTAAAGTTTATGGCTGCAGAGAAATCAGCAAGGAAGGGTGGCAGAAAGTGTCGAGGTGAAACATCAAGAGATCTACCCGATGACCTCTCAGAGTTGTACAAGACAGATCCAGAAGAGGATTACAATCAGCGCAAGACACGAATCCAATGGATTCGACGATATTGGGCAGAACAGTGGTTTAAGTACAAGTTTGTGACCAAGGAATATGCTGAGAAGAATGCCATCAAGCGACCATGGGGAGACGTCCTATACAGAAATCTTCAACCCAGGTCCAGAGATGAAGCCATTGAACAAGGCTTCTATCCCTGCATGGTCCGTGGACCACAGCCTGCGGATGCTGACACATCGTCACTGCTATGGTGTCATGACGACAATCTGTTCAAGCGCAACTTCCAGTTTGCCCAGAATTCGGCGAAGCAGAACAAGAAGTCATTGGGACCAGACTTCAACCCTGGTCCCTCTGCTCCTCGTGCCGATGGCACCCGTGAAGCTGAACCCAATCTTGTTGGGCCCTTCTACAACCTGGAAGGTCTCATCACTCATATCGTGGTTCAAGGGACAACCGTGGATGAGCCTACAGATGACGCTGAATCTGATGAAGCGCCTGCATCGCCGAAGGCAAAGAAACTGAAGCAGCCTAAAGCTTCAAAGCCTGCCTCAGCACCATAAATCTCACGGGCGAAGCCACTGGCTACTGCACCTCCTAAAGACAGTGTGCAGTCTGAAGATTTGTCACGCATCTCCAAGCCCTCGAGAGTCAAGATGCCTCTGCAACACACCAGCCAAGAACTGACTACTGCTGCAATTCTGCGCAATGACACTATTGATCTGTCCAGCGGTGAAGATCTTGCAGATGACGCTCTTGAGCAACTGATCAAGAGCAAAGAAGAAGCAGAAATCTTCAATAATTTGCCTCTCTTTGATGTGGCAATCATCCATGACTTCATTGATGAGTGGTTTGACACGCCCAACCTCAGCTTTGAAGATCTGCAACTTCCGATTGGCCTCAGTGTTGCCTTCCATGGCGCCATTGCTTCAGAGCTAGCTATAGCCTAGCGCATCATTGAACTGAAGCAGAAGATCGACTTTGAGAAAGCTTAGTTTAAGAAGCATATGGCCAAGCTCAGCGTGCAAGAGGTCAAGAACTTCAAGATCATGCTGCACGAGCTCAAAGAAGCCTTTCTCAAGAAGCGTGAAGAAGCTCAAGGTTCTCGTGAGTGCATGAAGAGCCTGGCTGACAAGTGTGTGCAAGCCTACAATGAGGCTGAGAAGCGCAAGGCCCTTGGTCGCCCTGGCATCGACCCCAGGATGGCTGCAAAGAAGAAGAAGAAGCCCGCTGTGGCCGCACCCAACGCACCAAGGCAGGAAGCACATCCCATTGTCTTCCCAGCCAGCATGACTGGCTCGAAGCCAAAAGCCAAGTCATCCGCTTTAGAACTGAAGAAGACAAGGACTGCTGAGGCTGAAGCCAGAAAGAGGAAACATCCTGAAGCCTCTACTGCTGCTCCCTCCAAAAAGAAGCACAAGACCAAGAAGGATCGGGCTGCTCCCACAGAGCCCTTAGTTGTTGAACCTATCTCCATGGTTCGCCCTGCCGCTGAACATCAAGAGCGCCAACTGACTGTCCATGAGCCTGCTTCCACAGAGGCTCATGAAGCTGAAGACATTCCAGCAGCTGATCCCACCGCTGCTGAAGACATTGGTCACCATGACAATGTTGACGATGATGTAGTTCTTCCTTTGATCGAGCACCAACAGGTATCATCGCCTGTGCTTACGCACAGCGAACTCATCAGCATTGGTCGTCCTCTGACGCCAATTGCTCAGGATGCATCATGGGCTGATCACCCACAACAACAAGTCACACCACCCCGGCAAGAAGAAGAAGATGACTTTGAGGCCCAGCCAACTCCATCTCCAAAGGCGTCGCCAATGTTACGCAGGCTTCGCAAAGGACCAAGGTCTCAAGTCTTCGAGTCTGAGGCTAAAGCTGCTGAAGACATTCCGGCTGCATCAGCCGACGACACCCAAGAAGAAGAACATGCCCCTACTCCCCCAACTACTGAAGAAGCTGTTCTCGAGGAGAACGTGTCTGTGCCCGACCCTCCAGCTCATCAAGTGGAGGTAGAAAATCTTGAGGCTGCCACCACCAACACGAATGAAGCCACTGACATTGTCATGGCTGAAGCAAATGTGGAGCCTACACCAACCCATGAACCAGAAGTCAGCAAAGCCAATGATGCTACTGCTCCTATTCCTGCGCCTGCTGCTGGTCCTCAGTTTGACTATCATATTGAGCATAGGCCTCAGGTACAGAAGCCAATGCCAAGGTTGCCCAGGTTTCCAGGTCCTGCATCAGCACCTGGATCCTTTAATGTCAACGGCTTCAAAGCAGACAACACCTTCTTCAATAGCTCCAAGAACCCCTAATCAAGGGAAAGAATATCTTCTGATCGGTTCTGGAGCTATCCGCAGTGAAGTTATTACTCATGCATTCTGTATAATCAAGGTCGCATCTTCCCTCATATGCGTCTTGACGCCGAAGCAATAACTGGCCTGCCCTGCTTGGAAGAAGCTCTGGATTGCTTCAAAGAGGTTGGATTGTTGCCCTTCGTCACCGACCAATAGCTATGGAGAGCATCTTTCAGAAGCCTGAACCGAACATGAGTCAGATGCTCAGTATGATGAAGCCTTTGCCTCCAGATGCTGCATATCCTAAGGAGTTCTTTATTGAAGACCTTGAGTATCTGCCACGGACTATCTATCACATTATAAGGTGAACTCTCTGGCCCATCAAAGGACATTCTCCACATGCAAAGCTGGAAGGTGCAATGAAGACTTTGGTCTTCTATATTCTTCACGGCAAATGCTTCAACGCATAATACTTCTTCATCGGCCAACTTGCTGCATCAGGATCTGATCTTTTCGGCTTGAAGTTCTATGCTCCATGGATATGCGGCTAATCAAACTCCACTCAGCTATCTCATATCAGCCCTCTGCTCGCAATCATCGGATCTTTCTGCCTGACGTGGATATGTCCGTTGAAGCCATCTATCCAGAGCCTGCCAAGGAGCCTCTTAGTCTTCAGAATGCGGAGCATCAAAGTTTCTCTCAGAACATTGAAGGAGTTGAAGTAGTCACTCATGTTTATCCTCTGGCTGGTACTACACGTGCACCTCATCGTGCCCTCACTAAAGCCACTGAAAGCACCATTGCCCAATGGCCCAAGAAGCGATCTCGTGTTCTCAATGACCGAGAGCTTCTAGTAGCTCTTCATCAGAAATAGGATAGGCATCATGACTGGCTGAAGCGTCAAATGCAAAGCCTCTTAGTGGATGTCAACTGCATTCACAATCTTGCCACCAAGAATGCTTTTGTTGCCCATGAAACCTGTCGGCGTACATGGAAAGGGATGACGCTTATGTGTTCTGAGGATGATCTTCAAGAGGATGGCTTCTCTGAACGTTTCAAGTTTGACTCCACACCTCCCTGAAGGACCGTGCTGCGACGAACTCCATCTCTTGAAGACTCTGAGTTCTCTTCCTCTGCGGTAACTGTGAATGCCAGAGTGATCGAGGACGAAGATGATGCCACTTCACCGCCCCCTACTTCTGCACGCATCGACACTGCTCCAAGTTCTTCTGCACCGCCAAACACCACCAATGACCTTGCTGCTTCACCTACTCTTCATGGGAACGAGTAGATGCTCTATGTCTTCAAACCTTTTTGGTCCTCACTGACAAAAGGGGGAGAAGCATATGAGTTTGATAGTCTTCAAGCGGGTCCATATGGGCGGTTAGTTTATGTTTTGCCTAGTGTTTACAACTCTCGTTTTGATACATTTGGTTCTTTGAGTTGTAACACTTAAACTCGATGGTCGTCTGCTACTTATTTGCTATTTTGTGATGCGATGATAAATCCCGCATGTGCGACGATAAATTCCGCACTTAGATCATTTTGCAGACGTCCATTTTTCATTATGCATGTCATTATCTTCACATACTTTTCATGCATGATGAATTGTCATCATGAGTTGAAGAGGATCTCCACAAGTACAACCTGCCATGTGCATTTGCATTCCAAAAGCAAATTACTTATATGCACATCCTCAGGGGGAGCCCTTGCAACTTATGAAGACAATTCCTTATCCTTTACAATTTCACATATTATATTCCCCGTTGAAAACTTCAACTAGTTTGTCATCAATCACCAAAAAGGGGGAGATTGTAAGTGCATCTAGTGCCACCCCTAGTTGGTTTTGGAGTATTGACGACAAACCTAGTTGAGGGACTAATGTGTTTGTGAGAATTGCAGGATAACACAGGTAGAAGTCCCTCATTGATTCGGTTTTCCTACCAGAGATGACCCCTAAAAATGTATGAAGACATTGAAGTCAAAGGTGGTATGTGAAGACATTCACATTGAAGACTATGACAAGAGAAGACATAGCATGAAGACTATGGAGCGTGAAGACTTAGATCTTTCGTAGTTCTTTTTCTTCTTTGTTGAGTCATAGGAACCACCGTACTGTTAAGTGGGGTCCAAGAGAACCAGTCAGAATGACTGAAGTGATGCTTAACTAAAAGCCTATGTCTTCGAGTGAAGACTATGAGAGCGAATCTTGTCCAGAGTTGGACAAGTCGGCTTTGCTTGTAGCCCAAGTAAAGTTGCCGTGTGTGTTTGAAATCTGACCGTTGGAACATGTGTCAGTTCCTTAGTGACCCAGGGTCATTTCGGACAAATCAGGTCGGGTTGCCTAGTGGCTATAAATAGCCCACCCCCTACAACCATAAACGGTTGGCTGCTTAGAGTTAAAGTACGGCTTTTGTCATTTGAGAGCAACCCACCTCAAAGCCTTTGAGAGAGAATTCCTTGAGAGGATAAAACCCTAACCACCCAGAGCCAAAGAGTGTTAGGCATCACTTAAGTCTTCTTGTCTATGTGATCTGAAGACTTATTACACTTGAGGACTGTGAATCCTCCAGCCGGTTAGGCGTCGCGTTCTGAGCATCCAAGAGTCATTGTGGATCGCCGGTGAACAAAGTCTGTGAAGGTTTGGAAGTCTACCTTGAAGACTTACCAGAGTGATTGGGTGAGGACTGGGTGTCCTTAGCTCAAGGGGAATAAGGTGAAGACGAGGTCTTCTGAGTTGAATCTCAGCCTCCCTAACCAGACGTACAGTTGTCACAGCAACTGGGACTGGTCCAACAAATCATTGTCTTCAACGAGTCACTGGTTTCATCCTTCCCTTCCCTTTACTTACTGTTGGTTCTTGTGAATTCATTGTACGATAGCATCACCATTCGACTTCACTAAGTGATTACGTGTACTGATTGGCTTCTCAATATCTTCCTACCTGATCCTTACTGCCTAGCTGCTATTAGTCATTATGCTTTCACTTCATTGAATACGTGACTATGGTTTGCCTAGTGTAGTCTACCTTCCGCTGCATGATAATAGGTTTATTTCTATCGTTTGTCTTCGAAACTTACATGTATTGAAGACTTTCATAAAAATCGCCTATTCACCCCCCCTCTAGTCGATCACTAGCCCTTTCAATTCTCTCATGATACGAGCTTCCGAGAGCCCTTGGATCTGAGATCAAACGGTTGCATGGCGTGATTCTAGACCTATGGGTGAATATCCTATCCTGGAGGGTTATTCTGCAAATTTTCAAGAACTTAGGATGCGACCGTTTGATCTCAGATCCAAGGGCTGCCAGCAGCCTGTATCATGGTCGGGCCTACCACGACCGTCGCGTCGCTCGCGCGGTCGTGCCCTTGGAGATTTAACATGGTGCGTTAGGCTATCTGATGTTGGTATGTCATAGATAGTCATCACTTAGTCACTCATACTACAACAAGGTTGGCTATAAGTGTATTTTTTTACTCCTCTCTATCTCTTTCTTCGTACTCAAGAAGAAACGGTGCTAAGCGCGTGTATTTATTGCATTTGCCAAGGAGTGACCTCTTCCTATGAAATGGTGTTGCTAAGTTTGCTTCATTTAATTAGCTATAGACTCAAAATTGTCTTTTCACCTAGGTACACGCGCTTAGCACCGTTTCTTCGTTGGGTCACCAAACTAGTCTCTCTCTTCTTGATTAACTTGCCACATCAGACTTTATGCCTATGTGGCAAGCTTAAGCACCTATAGGAGCAAGTAAAAGTAAGTACAATAGTGCGCTTTACATGGCATTTTTGCATATGTGGAGGAAAGAGATGCAAGGAAAAAGTGGAGAAGTGGGATCTCATGCAAGAGCCAGCCTCTACTACATGGTGGAGCATTGTGAGAGGCACCTGTATGGAGGTGGTCAGGAATCTGGGAGACTCACGCCGGTCGTGGCGCCGCAGTTAAAATGATAATGGCAAGTCAAATCACGGGGCCCCACCTGTCCAGCGGTAACTCGCTGTCAAATCACACAGCCCTACGTTTGCAGCAGCCTACTCCCTTGTCTTCTCGCATCTCTGTTGAACCAACTAGGCGGAACTACCCCGCCGCCTACCGCGCAGGAAAAGCCCCGCCCTCGACTTTTAAATAGTATACAGTATACTAATTTTGTATCCATGGATTGCGCACGCGCCATGGAGCAAAGCATCTAGAAAACGGAGGAGAGACGGTGGTCTTGTAATCGAGAAGAGGGCGAGGCGAGACGGTGGTTTTGGAATGGAGATGATGGAGAGGAGAGGAGGTGGTTTTGCAATGGAGAAGAGGGAGAGGAGCGTGCAGCAGCGATTTAGGATTGGACGAGAGGACGAGCACGCTCTGACTGGATCAAAATCAAAATCAATTTACCCTTCAATTAAGAAAGCGACCCCACATTAAATAGTCTCCCTTTTATTCTAGGTCATAATTGACCATGATTTTCGCACATAAAATATATGTTATACATTGTATACAAGGCCACTATCAAAATTACAATTTGTAACTATACAAGGCCACTAACATTAATCGAGGCAAAATTGATGGTGTTTGCCTCGTACTAGCACCCGAGGACATTAATATCCCTTGTGTGCATGCGGGAGTGAGAAGGTTAGCTTGCATTCCCAACATTAATCAACCAATGAGGAGTAAGAGGGTTGGCTTGTTGTGCTTGGGAGAGAAAAACCACATTAATTAACACGACAATCAAGGTGACAAGCTAGCTTGCAACGTTGACTTAAACATAGCATTGATTTTTACCATGGTACCTTTAATATGAGTTTGTGGCCTTGTATACAAAAATGGAGGGAGTATAATTTGAAAGTATATTCAGATACGAACCAAACGATACAATTTTTGGTGACATACATTAACATTTTGCTTGTCAAATACAGTACGTGGTCAAACTTTGACCCAAAATACGCGAAACAACAAAAAAATACTTCCAAGACCAGCACCGCTCTTCCGCTCTTCTCCTCTTAAACCACCGCCGCTCCTCTCCTGTTCCAATCTAAATGCAGCGCCGCTCCTCTCCTCTTCCATTTCAAAACCACCGCCCCTCCTCTCCTATTCCAGTCCAAAACCAGCGTCGCTCCTCTCCCGTTCTAATCCAAAACCAGCACTGCTCCTCTCCTCTTCCATTCAAAAACCACCGCCGGCGAGTGAAGGTGCTGTGGAGAAGTAGATCGATGGAGGAGTACAACCGATACGTGAGGATCGCAGACGGCGACCCTGTGAAGCTAGCTAGGATGTTGGAGATACAGTCTTGGTTTGACAACAAGGACCAACTAGCGGCGACGGCGACATCCATGGCCAAATATCTGCAACAGAGCGAAAAGGCGGCGATACTCCCGGAGGGAGTCGCGCCGGAGTACATAGAGCTGCTCCTCTGGGCCATGGAGCAAACAGATTCACCGAATCCGATCGTGAGGGAGCGGTGCTGGGAGTATCGATCCCAGATGGAGCATCCACCAGAGATTGAAGGATCGAGCATCTACAGGGTGCCGTTTGTGAGGGTGTCCTGCCAGAGCGAGCCGGTGGAGTCTTTGTCGACCGAACCCAACTACAAGAGGAGAAAAGCAGTTGGCCCGACGACGCTTCCCCGCCATCGTCTCCCTCGCCGTTCACATCGTCTCACGGGGTGGATGTCTACCGCCGAGGAATAGGAGGGGGCTGCCCCCCCCCCCAGCCCAATAGTCGGGCAGGTTGTGAATTGTCAGGAGGAGCTTAGGGTTGTCAGTATTTGCAGGTTGTGAATTGTGTTTTGTGTTGTGTATTTTGAGAGTACTTTCAGATATGAATGTCTTTTGAATTTCATATTTGTAGTATTGAGAATATAAAGTATTTTATGAATTCTAGTGATCTATTTTTAGCACTTAAAAAAATGTAGTTTCATAGGAGTATAAAAGTGCAGACAATGTGATTCTCAGAGAAGAAACTGCAAGTTTCAGTTTTAGATAAGAAACTGCAAGTTCAGTTTCAGATAAGAAACTGCAACTTTCAGAGGCATAGCATTTATATTAACACGGCCTTTTCAAACAGGGTTAACATCATGTTGGAAGTTTTATTCATGGTCGAAAATGGAACTACCAGCCAGTTAACATCATGCTGATCAACATTCATGCATAGCACATCTTCATATGATGCATAGTCAAAATGCCCACACAATGTCGAGTGTGCGAACCACAGAGAAAACGAGGGACGAAGTTTTGGCAAGTGTTGGACGTGGTTTTGGGCTGCCCCGTCTAGGCTTTCATTTTTAACATGCGCAACCCATGACCTCGGATGGGAGGTCCATAGGCCTGTTTGTATTTTCTTAGGGCCGTCATGTATCGACCGGCCTATGGACCTCCCATCCGAGGTTTTATTTTTGGTAGCCCAATTTATGTATTTTTTTGAAGAAAACACAGAGGTCTGTTCTATTTTTCTATATAAGAATAGGAACGCCAGGTCCAACTTATGTTTCCCTTCTAACTATATTATATATATTTAAATTATTTTATATGTTGACTGTTTAGTTCACATACTCCCTCCTTTTCGGTTTATAGGGCTTATCTCAAAATTTTAGCTTTTCCATTTTATAAGGTTCAATTTGGTTGTTTTCCATCACATGTTCAGATTCCAAGGTGCATTAAATCATTGCATGCAAGTCTTAAGAGAAAATTGACCAATGCATGTACTTTATGCATGCATGCATTGCAATTTATGCATTGATAAACATAATTTTTTGAGGAAAACAAGTGCATTAATTAGGTGCTTTTGCAAACTACAAAAAGTATTCCACCATTCATCATCTACCTTGGTTGGTGAGATTTTTGAATTGAGCCCTATAAACCAAAAAGGAGGGAGTAATTGGCAAATAGATCTCGCCGCCACCCCCCGCCTCCTGACTCCGGGCGCGCCTGCCCCCCTCAGCAAGTCCCCTCACGCGCCCCATGGAGTTGTCGGCCATATCCACGGGGGAATGGCTGGAAGACAGGCAGATGTACAAGATGCATCTCCCACATGTCTACAAAGCCTTCCCGCAGATGCTCCAGCCGCTCGACTCCGTCGCACCGGCGGTGTTGCGGGAGACTCGAGGGAGGAGATGGAGGGAGGGGGCGATGCGGATCCGTGGCGACGCTCTCTCCTGGACCCAGTGCACACGTGAATGGAGGGAAGCAGAAGAGGAAGCTGCAAGGGAGGAAGCCGAGGAGGGACCGAATCCGTTCTCTCACTCGCGCAGGTATGCTCGGATGTGCAAGGATCATGTGGATTGGGAGTTGCTGAATCTAGCCCTGTGGATCTACTTCGAAGGAGATTTCTCGGAGAAGCACATGATGCCCCACCCCAGTGAGCCGCCGATTGCGTTCGTTCGATGGGCGAAAGGAGAAGTGAATTCAGGAGATCCATGCCATGCTGCGAGATGGGAATGCTTGACTGGACTCCTGCCCACCAGCACGCCACCGGAGCCGGAGCAGGTGGATCCCCTACCTTACCTGTCCCCCAAACCTGTAGAAGATTGAAATTAGACTTGCAATCTACTTCAATTGAGTTGTCTGGTGGTTATTTCTGCTTCCTGAGAGACAACATCTGGCTGGAGGATGAGAAGGAACCAGGAACTCCGATGAATTTCCTCTATCACAATGGGGGGGGAGCGCCGGTTGGGCAGTGGTACGGCCCACCTCCGCCCCAAATGGGGGCACAATCTGGGCAGGCTCCTGTAATTGCCCAAGATCAATCTGCTGGTGGTTCTGACTCTCAGATCAGTGGGAAATCTCAAGGCAAGAATCAGCAAAAGAAGAGATAGGACATCCAGAAAACTGCTCCTGCCCCTGCTTCGGGCCTTATGGCATACTCTGAGGTGATCTGCTACAAGTGTGGGGAACCAGGGCATCATTTGGATAAATGTGTCAAGCCCAAGAGTTGTTTTATCTGCAAAATGGTTACCCATAAAGTTGAGAATTGCCCTGTCAGAAGGAAAACCCACAGTCCTGCTAGATATGTTGGAAGTGCTGCTCCAGGATTATGTCCACCATTGACAGAATTTTCCGTGACACGGAATTAGATAGTTTCTTTCCCCTTTCTAGTTGTAGAGCTCTGCCCAGATGTGGTAGTGACCACACTCCTTTGCTCTGGGACTCTGGTCTTAACCAAACTCCAAAGATCAATAGTTTTAAATTTGAAAAGTGGTGGTTGCTTAGAGAAGATTTTACTGAGCTAGTCAGGAAAATCTGGAATGAGCCTACTGGGAGCAGCTGCCCCCTAGAAAATTGGCAGATCAAAATCAGGAGATTTAGAAGAACTACCAAAGGGTGGAACTCCAATGAGGAAGCTAATCTTAGAAGATACAAAAGGCTTCTCCTCCTTGAGTTTGATTCTCTAGATATTAAGGCAGAAACCACTGACCTCTCTGAGGCTGAGACTAATAGATTAAACTTCATCCATGGAGAGCTCAAGAAAATTTGGCTTCAAGAAGAAATCAAAGCCAAACAAAGGTTTAGAGATAGGAACATTAAGGAGGGTGATAGAAATACTGCTTACTTCCATGCAGTAGCTAACCAGAGGAGGAGGAAAACCCTCATTCACTCCCTTGATGGCCCTAATGGCCCTATTACTGAGGTAGATGAGATGCTGAAAGTGGCTAATGACTTCTACAAAGACCTGCTTAAGAAAGAAAACCCTTCTGGGTTCTCTCTACAAAACAATTTTTTCTCTGCTTCTGAAAAAGTCTCTCCTGCTGAAAATGAGCTGCTAGAAGCCCCTTTTTCAGAGACAGAGGTGAAGTAAGCCATTTTTAGCTCTTATCCTGATGGGGCTCCTGGTCCTGATGGGATTCCCTTCTTGTTTTACCAACATTTTTGGGACTTGGTGAAAAATGATCTCTTAGATCTTTTCCAAGCCTTTCATAGAGGAGAGTTGGATCCAGCAACTTACTCATGGGGGGTCTGTTGGGGTCAAGTTAAATAACTGTGAAAGTGATTTTTTCCTTGCTGGTAAAGGCCTTAGGCAAGGTGACCCCATCTCCCAGCTTTTGTTCTTACTAAAATGCTGAGCAAAGCTGCTGATCATAGTCTGATTGCAGGGCTCTGCCTTGAGGTCTGCCCTGGTGGCATCAGCTGCCTTCAATATGCAGATGATACCATCCTTTTCTTAGACAATGACTCCACACATGCTAGCAATCTGAAAACTGTTCTAACCTGGTTTGAACAAGTCTCAGGCATGAGAATCAACTACTCTAAAAGTGAACTCGTCCCTATCAACATGGATGATCAGGAGTTAGCTGACTTCCTCTCTATTCTAGTCTGTAATAAAGTTAACTTCCCCATTAAGTACCTAGGTATCCCTCTCCACTATGATAAACTGAGGAGAGAGGATATCCAACCCCTTCCGGATAAAATCATTAAAAGGATTGCTGGGTGGAGGGGCAAACTTCTCTCTTATAGAGGTAGATTGATCCTCATACAAGCTTGTTTAGCTAGCATTCCAGTGTATCTCCTCTCCTTCTTCAAGTTCCCTAAATGGGCAGTGAATGTCATCAATTCTCAGATGTCTCATTTCTTCTAGAATGATTTTGAGGGAAATAGGAAGCTACACCTTGCTAATTGGGCCCTAGTCTCTATGAAAAAAGATTTTGGAGGCCTAGGCATACCTAACCTCCAAGAAATTAACATCTGTCTTCTAGGGTCTTGGATTACAAGATTCTATGAGGAAGACCTGAAACCCTGGAAGCTTCTTATTGCCCATAAATACCTAGGAAATAAACCTAATATTTTTGTCCCTTCCTCCAACCCTAAGACCTCTAGATTCTGAAAAGGATTAAAAATCTATTATGCATGCTGTGAAATTTGGCTATAGATGGAACATAGGGGATGGGAGCAGAACCAGGTTCTGGGAAGATACTTGGTTTGGCACATCCCCACTAGCAGTCCAATTTTGGCCTATTTACTCTGTCCGCAATGAGCTTAACAAAAGTGTCAATGAAGTTTGGGATGGTCAATGCCTAAAACACTCTTTTAGAAGGAACTTTAGTGATAGTCTCATGGAACAATGGTTCCAGTTGGAGGAAATTGCCAAAAGCATTACCTTTACTACCGAGCCGGATGCCCTGATTTGGCAGCTAGACAATAAGGGGAAGTATTCCTCCAGCTCCCTCTATCATGTTATCAACTTTAGAGGGGTTCAACCCGTGTTTATCCATGCTGTCTGGAAATTAAGAGTTCCCCCTAAAATTCATGTATTTCTCTGGCTTCTCTCCAAAAACAAATTGATGACTAGGGATAACCTTAGGAAGAGACACATCATCAAACCCCTTGATTGTGTTTACTGCTTGGACCAAGAGTCTTGTTCTCACCTATTTTTTGAATGTATAGTTGCTAAACATCTCTGGGCCCACATTGAGGAATATTTCTCTAATCAGATTGGCTCATCCTTTGAATCTGTCGCCAGATTCTGGATTGCTACCAAAAAATGCTCAGTTTTAAACACTGTTAGCTCAGCTGTCCTTTGGTGCCTCTGGAAATATAGAAATGCTATGATTTTCAGTAACACCTCCTGGATTTCCATTCCGCAGGTCTAGATGTTGATCAGGAACATGGTGAGGAACTGGGCGATTCTCACCTCCGGATCGGACAAGGACAAGTTGATGAGCTTCGTGAAAACCCTAACAAGATCCCTCCAGAAACCGTTGGCGATCACTTGTGGCTGAACAAGGCTCGACCTACTCTGGGGCTGGACCCGTGGGCTCGTCTCAAGATCTCTGATGAAGATGATGGACACCTGGCGCCGAAAAAGAGGGACATCCACCATGCTACGCCTTCCAGCCCGGTGTCTCCGCTTGCTTACTGGTCGCCGCAGGCTGACACGGCCCCTCGGCTGAAGACCATGAAGGCTTCGCTGGACCCTCCTTGTGTCATTTGAGTGCTCTATCCGCTCTGCCTTTAGCACCGCTCGGGTGATTTGTGTTATTCAGAGAACTTGTTCATCCACCCCCCTAGTTTGTAGCTTTTCTACCTTTGCTTTCGAACTGCTCTTTGAGCTGCTGTATCAGAATATGTTGTGGTTTCGTTCTCAGCAATGGAACCGAGGAGATGCTCCATGTTTTTCTAAAAAAATTTATTTTATATGTTATTATATATTATTTTTATTGTCATCATATATTTAACAGATACTTACATATGTAAGAAAACAATATCCCACATCTTATTAACTTATAAAAATAATTTCTTAACAAATAAAATCCTGGATTGTTTTGGCACGAAAATCCTAGTGATTGTGTACAAAAGCTTGGTAAGATTTAAGGACGAATGTAATAATATCACTTATTATTTAAATATATTTATAACAAAATGCTTAGCCCCTTTTTATTTTTTGATAACATTGCTGGCCCAACCCAACATTATAATTAGAATCAGCCCAGCAAAATCGTGTATTTTGAGAAAGTGCAAATGGCCTGTAATTTTTTAGGAAATAAAATAAACGGGCCGCACGGACGCTACATTATTTGTTCACCCAGCCTAGCTAATGGCTATAATTCAAAAAAAGATCAAATTGACTGTAAATTCTACCGCGCAAAAAAAGACTGTAAATTCTGAAAAAATGAGTTGAATACGTGCCACATTTTTGGAGGTTGAAATGTGGACCAATAGGTCGAAGCCAATGCAAGTCGTTGTCAATTTAGTCAACAAATGATTCTGACATGTTAGCCGTTGGATTTACATCCAGCGACCAACATCCATCTTGAATCTCTCGTCTTCTTCCTCCAGCGCCGCCGGGACCACCCCCTGCCTCCTGCTGCTAGTAGCTCTGCTTAGCACGCTTCGCTATGAAGCGCTACTCCACCGTTGGCCAGGCCATCCCTCCACCCCTCCACACCTCCTATTCTTCTCCACCGATTGCCGAACCACACCGCACTAGAACCAGTTAACCCTCGTACACCTCTCTGTCTGCGACTCTACTCCCGCGTCTTCCCATCTCCGGCTCGTTGCTGTCCGGGGCCTCGCGATCGTCCACCACCTTGGATGCGCTCGGTGCGGCGTGGTCAATGAACGACACCATCGGAAGTAGACTGTGCGTGGAGAGGCTGACAGCTGGGTCCACGGCCGCACACAAGGAAATGCCTCCTTATTACGCACAAAATAATGATTCCTCCACCTGACATCTGGGACCCACCGGAAGGGCCTTTGTATTTCGCAAAATAAAGTGCCCCCCGCTGACATGTCGGACCCACCAGCTATCTTCGCACGCAAGGAAGTGCCTCCTTATTACGCACAAAAAAATGAATATTCCCCTTGCCAGCTGGAACCGAGCATAGTGGGAGGCTGACTTGTGGGCCTACCAAGTTGACGGGGACGGAGGGCTTTGTCAACTTAGTCAATATAAATGATTCTAGCTCCTGTTACCGTACGATGTTCATCCAATGGCCGTAGTGCTTCTTCAACCTCTGGTCTTCTTGCTCCAGCCGCCCAAACCAGCGTCGGTCGTGTCGCGTGCTCCTGCCTCCCGTGGCCGGCTATGATGCCGCGGAGGCCTCATAGCCCCCTACTACTCCCAACGATGGCCAGGCCATCCCTCTACTCACCCACACCCCCTGTTATTCTGCGGCGGCGACAGCCTCACACCGCAGCCGAACCAGTGAACCCTCATACTCCTCTTCGCGTGGGCATCCACTACTGCGTCTTCCCCGGCTCCGAGTCGTCCCTTCCTAGTCCTCGCCATTGTCCACCGCCCTGGTGCTCTCGGCGCAGCGTGGTCAACGTGGTCAACGACCGACTTCCATCGAAAGAGTACTATACGTGGAGAGGCTGACAGCTGGGTCCACGGCAGCCGCAAGGAAGTGCCTCCTTATTACGCGGAAAATAATTATTCCTCCACCTGACAGCGGGACCCACTGGATGGGCCACCAGTATTTTGCGAAAAAAATCGTTTCCCCCTGACTACTGGGACCCACCAGACGGGCCGTCATATTTCGTGAAAAAACGTTCCCCCCGCTGTCAGCTCAGACCCACCGGAAGTCCCTCCTTATTACGCACAAAAAATGAATACTCCCCTGGCTAGCTGGGACCCACCTTGCTGGGAGGCTGACTTGTGGGCCTACTAAGTTGACGGGGACGAAGTGATTTGTCAACTTAGTCAATATGAACGATTCTAGCTCCAGTGACCGTACGATGTCCATCCAACGACCGTAGTGCTTCTTCAACCTCTGGTCTTCTTGCTCCAGCCGCCCAAAGCAGCGTCGGTCGTGCCGCATGCTCCTGCCTCCCGTGGCCGGCTGTGCTGCCGTAGAGGCCTCACTGCCCCCTACTATTCCCACCGCTGGCCAAGCCCTGCGGCGACGGCAGCCTCACACCGCAGCCGAACCAGTGAACCCTCGTAGTCCTCTCCGCGCGGGCTTCCACTGCCGCGTCGTCCCCTTCCTAGGCCTCACCGTCGTCCACCGCCGTGGTGCTCTCCGCGCGGCGTGGTCAACGTGGTCAAGGAACGACTTCCATCGGAACAGTACTATACATGGAGAGGCTGATAGCTGGGTCCACGGCCACAACCCAGTTTTTTTGTGATTTGCCAAGTAAGTCACTTTGTCAGGCCTGTTCGGCTGCAAATCTTTCAAGACGAGGAGCGCTTTCATTCGGCTGGCCGAGAAAATGGCCCATCAGTAATGACAAATGGGTTGTACATTTTTAAAACACATCAAACCGGCAATTAGTTTCAAATATCTTTTTTTATTTCAAGATTTTAAATTACATTAATTTTTATGCGTGGAGAATTTGTTGGATTTTATATTGATATACATTTATTTTTATAATCAGTTTGAATGTGAGTCGAAATTTCGGGATTTAAAACAGTTCGGACTGCACGGAAATATTGAAAATTTCGTATAATTTTTGAACCGTTGCCACAATATGGGTTGTAATGCTAACAAAAATAATATGGGCTCCAAAAAAACCTTAAGAATTAGCAAATGGGCTGTAAATTATTAGAAATAATGGCAGATGGGTTGTATGCTATTTTCCACAGATTTGAGGCTTTCCTAAAAAAAGTTGACGCACAAGCACTGACTGTTGGATGTCCATCCAACGGCCGTCATGCTTCTTCAATCTCTACTCTTCCTGCTCCAGCCGCTCAAACAAGCGCTGGCAGGACTGCCTGCTCCCTCCTCCTCGCGGTCGGCTGTGCTGCAGCGCAGGCCTCACCGCCCGACCGTACTCCCATCACTGGCCTAGCTATCCCTCTACTCACCCACACCTGCTGTTATTCTCCGGCGATGGCAGACGAACCAGTAAACCCTCGTACAGTCATACTCCCCTCTGCGTGGGAAACAACTGCCGAGTCTTCCCTGCCTACATGTCGTCCCCTTCCTAGGCCTCGCCGTCGTCCACCGCCCTGGTGCTCTCGGCGCGGCGTGGTCAACGTGGTCAAGGAACGACTTCCATCAGACGTGGAATGTACGTGGAGAGGCTGACAGCTGGGTCCATGGCCGCAGCAAGGAAGTGCCTCCTTATTACACGGAAAATAATGATTCCTCCACCTGACAGCTAGGACCCACTGGACGGGCCACTGTATTTCGTGAAAAAATGTTTCCCCCTGACTGCTGGGACCCACCAGCTACATCTTCGCATGCAAGGAAGTGCGTCCGGGCAAAAAAAATGATTCGCCCCCTGACTGCTGGGACCGACCAGCTACATCTTCGCAGGCAAGGAAGTGCCTGACAGTCGGGACCCACCTGGTCGAAGCATACATAGCGTTGTCATTCTGGTCGCGAACGTGTACGTACATACTGGTCGATGTAGAGGCGTGCACGTGTCGCAGTAGAGGCGCGCACGTGTCATAGTAGAGGCGCGCATGCAGCATTTACACGTACGTACAGCGGCCAAGGTGCAAGAAAGAAAATACGGCCACGTATGTCTACATACGGGCGGGGTCTCGAACGCCTACTCGCGCATACGTACGGCCAGGGCTCGTGTACATGGCTGGGTCAGAACGGAGAAACAGCGTCATCAGCGTGTTCATGGGGAGGCAACAGAATGCGTCGTGTTCATGGGGAGGCAACGGAATGTGTCGTGTTCATGGGGAGGCAACGGAATGCGTCGTGTTCATCGGGAGGGCTTGGACGGAACAGGCGATGGAAACAAGGCCTGGCATACCGCAGAACGGAGGAAACGGCCTTATGTTCGACCGGCCACGTTCAAAATGGGATCCTGTTCATCGGGAGGGGTCTGGCGTACCGCAAAACGGAGGAAACGGACCTCCTACGGTTGAAACGGGGGTCCTGTTGATCGGGAGGGTGTGGCGTACCGCAAAACAGACGAAATAGACTTGTGTTGGAGCGCTACGGTCGAAACGGGGGTCCTGTTCATCGGGAGGGGTGTGGTGTCCCGCAAAACGGGACTCCACGGGATACTATTCATCTCCACCGTCGACCTCCTCCAGCCTCCACGGGTTCCTGTTCATCCAGCCTCCACGGGCTCCTGTTCATCCAGCCTCCACCGCGCGCTACTCCATCGGCTACTGTTCAACCACCCCTCCATCATCTACTATTCATCCAGCCCTCCACACCACGGGGTCCTGTTCAACCACCCCTCCACGGGCACCCCTCCACCATCTACTGTTCATCCAGCCCTCCACACCACGGGTCCTGTTCAACCACCCCTCCACCGTCTACTGTTCATCCAGCCCTCCACACCACGGGGTCCTGTTCATCCACCCCTCCACGGGCACCCCTCCACCGTCTACTGTTTATCCAGCCCTCCACCACACGGGGTCCTGTTCATCCAGAGGCAACGCCACCCCTCACTGTTCATCCAAACCCCCCGCAATGCTCACTGTTCATCCCATCGATCGGCTTCAGTTAGCAGCAGTAGTGAAGGAATTGCTCGATCGGGTTCAGTTAACAGCCATTGATCGATCGCTCGGGTTTAGTAACGCATAGCCTGCAGTGCAATCACTCGGGTTCAGTTAGAGCCCAACGCCTCACTCGGGTTCAGTTAGAGCCAACGCCTCGCACACACGCGCGTACGTATACGAGAGAAACGTGCATCGCTCGGCCCCCGACCTCCCACCGTAATCGGGAACTCCCCGAAATCCCCCCTTGCTTCTACCATGGTTTTTTCCATCATGGACGGCCCAAAGAATGTCATGCAACTGCGTCTCCGGCCCGCCCAGGACGAAACGCCCATTTTCTGTTATGATTTTTTGTCATAGAAGTAGGAGCCCACCACATCTATGATGATACCGGGTTTTGTCACAATTATCGTCATAGAAGTGTCATATGTATGACAGAAAAAAATTTCGTTTGGCCCAAAATGTTACGGATGTGTCTTTTTTTTGTAGTGTATACTATTACCAGAGAGGAGGCAGATGAGTACGAGAGGAGAGAGGAGGCCGCTCGTCGCCACGCTGCAGCTCAGCAGGCGATAGCTGTTGCATCACTGTACGACCCCAACAACTATTATTATGGATATCCGCCAGGCCAGCCGTGGCCATAGACCAACTTAGGCCAAAAGCCTAAGCTTGGGGGAGTACGTATTTCCCACCGACATTACATTTATGCTCACACACTCATTGCTAGATGTCGGTGCTCATACTTTTTCATTGTATCATCCATGCTAGTTTAATTTCCTTTTTATGCCTTCTTCTTGTGTGTTCAATAAACCTTAAGAAAAAACAAAAAAAATTAGTTGTAACTTTTAGTTAGTTTAAATTCTATGCTTGTAGTAGTAATTAAAAAGAAAACCCAAAAAGATTTCCTGTTCTTCTTTTGCTTGTTGGGAGCTTTCCTGTGTAAATAGTTTTATTTCTTTTCTTTTCTTTGGGGGTCGATAGGAGAAGACCATGATTAAATTGTTGAAGTGGCTCTTATATGCATAAATGTTGATCTAACAAAAGAGCCCATATTGCCTTGTCTTCTCCTGTTTATTGAATGCTTGCAGATTCCAGCTTAGTCCAATGCACGTGCACTATTATTATTCACATCGTTCGGTCGTGCAAGTGAAAGGCAATTATGATGATATATGATGGACTGGTTGAGATGAGAAAAGCTGGTAGGAACTCGACATCTTTTGTTTTTGTAAATATGATTAGTTCATTGTTCCTGATTCAGCCTATTATGAATAAACATGTTTGCAATGACAACTAAAGATCATAGTTTCTTGTGCCATGCTTGATTAGCTATGAGTAATAATGGTTTACCTTGCGTGCCAACATGCTATTGAGATGGTTATGATGTGGTATGATAGGGTGGTATCCTCCTCTGAATGATTTAAGTGACTTGACTTGGCACATGTTCACATGTGTAGTTGAAACAAAATCAACATAGCCTTCACGATACTTATGTGCATGGTGGATTATATCCTACTCATGCTTGTATTCAGTGTTGATTAATTTTAATGCATGTTCATGACTGTTGTCGCTCTCCAGCTGGTCGCTTCCCAGTCTTTTGCTAGCCTTCACCTATACTAAGCGGGAATACTGCTTGTGCATCAAAACTCCTTAAACCCCAAAGTTATTCCACATGAGTCCACTATACCTACCTATATACGGTATCTACCTGCTGTTTCAAGTAAATTTGTATGTGCCAAACTCTAAACCTTCAAATAAATATCCTGTTTTGTGTGCTCGAATAGCTCATGTATCAACTAGGGTTGTCTGTATCTTCCATGTTAGGTGGGTTATTCTCAAGAGGAGTGGACTCCGCTCCTCACTCACGAGATAAATGGCTGGTCACCGGGATGCCCAGTGTCATGCTTTATGCAAACTAAATCAAAATAATTGCAAACAAAACTCCCCCTGGGACTCTTGTTAGTTGGAGGCACTTGTTGTTTTGAGCAAGCCATGGATTGATGCTTGTGGTGGAAGGGGGAGCATAAACTTTACCATTCTGTTTGGGAACCGCCTATAATGTGTGTAGCATGGAAGATATCGCCATCTCTTGGTTGTTATGTTGACAATGAAAGTATACCACTGAAAATATTATTCACCTCTATTTCAAAACCGAGCTCTGGCACCTCTACAAATCCATGCTTCCCTTTACCAAGGGCCTCTCTATTTACTTTTATGCTGGGTCATCATCCTGTTCCTAAAAAGCACCAGTTGGAGAGCACCGCTGTCATTTGCATTCATTACTGTTAGTTTACATTGAGTATGACTTGACTGGAACTCTTTTACCATGAATTAAAATGTCTAGTCAGTCCTTGGTCTTTAAAGGTGCTCTGCATTTATGTTTTGCGGTCTCAGAAAGGGCTAGCGAGATATCACCTTGTTATATCATATTATGATTGTTTTGAGAAAGTGTTGTCAGCCGAGTTTTATTATTATGGCTCGCTAGTTGATTATGCTATTGATATGAGTAAACTTGAGACCTATGTGTTATTGCAAATGTGGTTAGTTATAATCTTTGCTGAAAACTTGAATGCTGGCTTTACATATTTACAACAACAAGAGCAAACAGAGTTTGTAAAAGTTTTTCTTTATCACTTCCAGTTTGTCAACTGAATTGCTTGAGGACAAGCAAAGGTTTAAGCTTGGGGGAGTTGATACGTCTCCAACGTATCTACTTTTCCAAACACTTTTGCCCTTGTTTTGGACTCTAACTTGCATGATTTGAATGGAACTAACCCGGATTGACGCTGTTTTCAGCAGAACTACCATGATGTTATTTATGTGCAGGATCAAACGTTCTCGGAATGACCTGAAACTTCACGGAGACACTTTTCAGAAAATAAGAAAAATACCCGCCAAAGATGAAGGCCAGGGGGCCCACCGTCTTGCCACGAGAGTGGGGGCGCGCCTGCCCCCCTAGGGCGCGCCCCTACCTCGTGGGTCCCCTGTTGCGTCTCCGACTCCAACTCCACCTCCATATATTGAGTTTCAATGAGAAAAAAATCAGAGAGAAGTCGTGTTTTATGACATGGAGCCGCCGCTAAGCCCTAAACCCTCTTGGGAGGGCTGATCTGGAGTCTGTTCGGGGCTCCGGAGAGGGGAATCCATCGCCATCATCATCATCAACCATGCTCCATCACCAATTTCATGATGCTCACCACCGTGCGTGAGTAATTCCATCATAGGCTTGCTGGACGGTGATGGGTTGGATGGGATCTATCATGTAATCGAGTTAGTTTTGTTAGGGTTTGATCCCTAGTGTCCACTATGTTCTGAGATTGATGTTGCTGTGACTTTGCTATGCTTAATGCTTGTCACTAGGGTCCGAGTGCCATGATTTCAGATCTGAACCTATTATGTTTTCATCAATATATGAGTGTTCTTGATCCTATCTTGCAAGTCTATAGTCACCTATTATGTGTTACGATCCGTTAACCCCGAAGTGACAATAATCGGGATACTTACCGGTGATGACCGTTGTTTGAGGAGTTCATGTATTCACTATGTGTTAATGCTTTGTTCCGGTTCTCTATTAAAAGGAGGCCTTAATATCCCTTAGTTTCCATAAGGACCCCGCTGCCACGGGAGGGTAGGACAAAAGATGTCATGCAAGTTCTTTTCCATAGGCACGTATGACTATATTCGGAATACATGCCTACATTATATCAATGAACTGGAGCTAGTTCCGTGTCACCCTAGGTTATGACTATTACATGATGAACCGCATCCGACATAATTCTCCATCACCGATCCATTGCCTACGAGCTTTCCATATATTGTGCTTCGCTTATTTACTTTTCCGTTTCTATTGCTATCATCACTTTAAAATACCAAAAATATTACTTTTACTATTGTTACCTTTTGCTACCGTTATCACCACTATCATATTACTTTGCTACTAAACACTTTGCTACAGATATTAAGTTTCCGGGTGTGGTTGTGTAAGTGCATCTAGTGCCGCCCCTAGTTGGTTTTGGAGTATTGATGACAAACCTAGTTGAGGGACTATTGTGTTTGTGAGAATTGCAGGATAACACAGGTAGAAGTCCCTCATTGATTCGGTTTTCCTACCAGAGATGACCCCTAAAAATGTATGAAGACATTGATGTCAAAGGTGGTATATGTAGATATTCACATTGAAGACTATGACAAGAGAAGACACCGCATGAAGCCTATGGAGCTCGAAGACTTAGATCTTTCGTAGCTCTTTTTCTTCTGTGTTGAGTCATAGGAACTACCGTACTGTTAAGTGGGGTCCAAGAGAACCAGTCAGAATGACTGAAGTGATGCTTAAACAAAACCTATGTCTTCGAGTGAAGACTATGAGAGCGAATCTTGTCCAGAGTCGGACAAGCCAGCTTTGCTTGTAGCCCAAGTAAAGTTACCGTGTGAGTTTGAAATCTGACCGTTGGAACACGTGTCAGTTCCTTAGTGACCCAAGATCATTTCAGACAAATCAGGTCGGGTTGCCTAGTGGCTATAAATAGCCCACCCCTACAACCATAAATGGTTGGCTGCTCAGATTCAGAGTACGACTTTTGTCGTTTAAGAGCAACCCACCTTGAAGCCTTTGAGAGAGAGAATTCCTTGCGAGGATAAAGCCCTAACCACCCAGAGCCAAAGAGAATTAGGCATCACTTAAGTCGTCTTGTCTGTGTGATCTGAAGACTTATTACACTTGAGGACTGTGCATCCTCCAGCCGGTTAGGCGTTGCGTTCTGAGCATCCAAGAGACATTGTGGATCGCCGGTGAACGAAGTCTGTGAAGGTTTGGGAGTCTACCTTTGTGACGCCCCGAGACTGATGCTCGAGAAGACTTCCATATGTTCCGGGTTTCGCCGTGTGTTCCATTTGTGCCAGCCCTTTTATTTTTTGCATTGCATCATGTCATCATGCCATCATATCATTAATTGTTGCAACTCAACTAAATAAATTGCATGGATCTCCGATCCATTTAAATCGAGGGAATTCACATGGTGATTCTCTTTATAACATATCCTCCCGGTAGTAGGGAGCTATATTAAAATATTTCTTTAATTTGAAATTCACCATAACACACTTGCAAAAAATCCCAATGCTGTAGTTATCACAACTCTTGGCCTCTATCTTTCCTATATATCTTTTCTCTATTTTCTGGAGCTCCACCAAGTATCCGAACATTTTTGGACCTCCTATCACCCACTTCCCATTCAAATCATTTGAATTTAAATCAAATGAGTTTGAATTTAAATCTTTCTATCATGGCCTTTTCTATTTTCTCGGAACGAGCATATTTTTGCGAGTCCGGAAAAATATTCCGCATGCCCAAATCCTTCCTCTAATCCTTTCTTTCCTTTCCTTTCTTTCTTTGCGGTTTTCTGATTTCTAGAAGGTTTTTTTAAGACTTAAGGGAGAAGAGAGACCCAGGCCTCTCTAGGGCCCATCCACTTTCGGCCCAAACCTCCACTAGGCCAGCCGCCGACCTCCCTAGGCGCAGCCTTTCCTCTCCCTGGGCCGGCCTCCCTAAGGCCCAGTAAAGCTTCCCCCGCAACCCTAGCCTCGCTCAGCCTCTCCCCCTCTCCCGATCCCCTCTCCCTCCGCCGCCAGAGAGCATCGGCTCGTCCCCATCTCCCTCTCGTTCCCTTGCTGCTCTGCTCTACGCCCACAGACCGCCTGCCTCTTCCTCTCGCGCCTCCCTCCTCTCACTTCCTCCCTCACCTTCTCAGCACGACCAGGGGCGGGTCCCAATCCCCATGGCCATGAACACTCGCCGCCGCGCGTCCCATGCCACTACCGCTCGCCCGTGACGGCCCTTCCTCGAGCGTGCTGCCTTCCTCGCCCTCGCTGCCTGCCCACGGGTCACGCGGCCTGAGGCCGGCGACTAGCGCCGCCGTGGCCGTCCATCTACTTCCTCCTTCATCCGCCTCGGGAAGCCGCCGCCGCGCCAAGTCCCTGTGCCCGCGCCCTGCTTCTCCTCTCGTGCCGCAGCTCCGTCCGCGAGCTCGTGGAACCATGGCCGCCACAGGAGCCTCGCGCCCGACCCCCTCGCTGGGGCCATGGTTGCTCGTGACCCCACCTTCCTGCACCTCCATTCGCCACCTACCGCTGCTCCGCCTCGATCGAGCTCCATCCCCTGCTGTCACTGGATCGCCAAGATGCAGCCCCGACACCGTCGGCCCCTCCCTCCTTCAACGTTCGAGCGTTCATGACCGAGGCCTTCGTCATCTCCCTGTGATGCGCTGCGTGCGACCGTGACAGCCACATGGTCGCCACCTCGGCAGCCCCCTGTTGCTGGTTCGCGTGCCTTCGCTGTCGGTCGCATGGACGCCAAGACCCGCAACTCTCTGTACTGGACAGCAAGACCAAGTCCCGCACAGACCTGAGCGTCCCTGGGTTTCGCCAAGTTCCATCACTGATGACCGTTTTGGATACACCAAGACCCGGACCATCAAGTACCACGACGTCCATCGATCGCCAAGTACCCCTTTGGATACGCAAGTACCTCGAAGGTCCACCGATGCCTAGAATGACTACAAGACCGGAACGAAGTACCACGATGACCGTTGACATGTACCACTACACCGCACCGAAACGTCAAGACCGTCCCGGATATTGCCAAGTACCACTTCGGTTTCGGAACGCGACGAGTATCACGACTACCCTCGAGGACATTGGTTCCATCAAGTTCGACTACCACGTGTGTACAACTACCGCCGCCGTGATTTTCGACAAGACGTCGTGTGCCTCTATTTCTACTACCGTCCCGGTGATCACAGATGAACGATAGCACGACTACTTCCACTACGGCATGAGTACAACTACTACCTCTATGAACGTGGTGAGACCGTCTACTTCCGCTAAGAACTTGATCCGTTCCGAAAAGTCTCACCTCAAAGGTATAACCCCGAGACGACGCTCGTGAGATGCACCCTTTGTCTGCACCGTGTCCGTATTGTCACCCGTTTTCCATGCCACTAACTCGTGGGACACCCGGAATCCGGGAGCGCCCCACCATCTTTTGCACACATCCGCACACTTCTTCTTTGCATCGGTATCTCAATCGAGTTACCGGAACCGGAACGCTGCCGTGGCACCGTTTTTGTTATCGTTGCCGTGGCACCCCTTTTCCTTCCACCACGGTGACAAATGCTTTATAATGCTCTTGTCAATTGCTATAAACTTGAACATGGCATTCGCATCATGATAACAACATTTAAAATGGTTTCAATTGTTGTTCACTATTGCTAAATGCATATGGGGATTTACTGGAATTGTTGTTCGTTGTTCCGGCCTCATTTAAACTTTTCTAGATAGGTAGTTTTCATATGCTTCACCTCTTGCCATGTTTAACAACATTTAATATTGTTGGGTACATAACCGAGAGAGAACTAAATAAGTCATGTGGTGTTTCATCAATATGCAACTCGTTGCATATTGAGCTTCACTTAATTTGTAGTTTTGTTTGTGCACTTTGCCATACCATGCTTCATTAAACCAGACATGCATCATACTTGGTTGTGCATCATGCCATGTTGATGTGATGGTTGTTTACTATGTTGTGTGCTTCTTTCCGGTGTTTGCTTCTTCGGGTTGGTTCCGGTAACGTCGTGTTTGTGAGGACCCGTTCGTCTACGTTCTGTTTGTCTTCTTTATGGACTCGTTCTTCTTCCTTGCGGGATTTCAGGCAAGATGACCATACCCTCAAAATCACTTCTATCTTTGCTTGCTTAGTTGCTTGCTCTTTTGCTATGCCTATGCTGCGATACCTACCACTTGCTTGTCATGCCTCCCATGTTGTTGAACCAAGCCCCTAACCCACCTTGTCCTAGCAAACCGTTGATTGGCTATGTTACCGCTTTGCTCAGCCCCTCTTATATCATTGTTAGTTGCAGGTGAAGATTGAAGTTTGTTCCTTGTTGGAACATGGAGATGTTGTTCCTTGTTGGAACATGTTTACTTGTTGGGATATCATAATATATCTTATTTAATTAACGCATCTATATACTTGGTAAAGGGTGGAAGGCTCGGCCTTATGCCTGGTGTTTTGTTCCACTCTTGCCGCCCTAATTTCCGTCGTATCGGTGTTATGTTCCCGAATTTTGCGTTCCTTACGCGGTTGGGTAATAATGGGAACCCCTTGACAGTTCGCCTTGAATTAAAACTTCTCCAGCAATGCCCAACATTGGTTTTACCATTCGCCACCTAGCCTTTTCTTTCCCTTGGGTCGGCCAGCCCAAGGGTCATCATTATTTTACC
This sequence comes from Triticum dicoccoides, assembly GCF_002162155.2. Classification (NCBI taxonomy): domain Eukaryota; kingdom Viridiplantae; phylum Streptophyta; class Magnoliopsida; order Poales; family Poaceae; genus Triticum; species Triticum dicoccoides. Next base: position 576,662,805 of record NC_041384.1, on the reverse strand, counting down.
CCCCCGGGCCAGTGCTCCTCCGAGTGTTGGTCCAAACTAGAGTCCTGTGCAGCGCCCCCTTGGGGAAACTCGAGGTTTGGTTTTAGTTGTATGGAGAGCTCATCTGAGTGTGCCTTGAGAACGAGATATGTGCAGCTCCTATCGGGATTTGTCGGCACATTCGGGCGGTGTTGCTGGTTTAGTTTTACCCTGTCGAAATGTCTTGTAGAACCGGGATACCGAGTCTGATCAGAATGTCTCGGGAGGAGGTCTATTCCTTCGTTGACCGTGAGAGCTTGTCATGGGCTAAGTTGGGACGCCCCTGCAGGGATTTGAACTTCCGAAAGCCGTGCCCGCGGTTATGGGCAGATGGGAATTTGTTAATATCCGGTTGTAGAAAACCTGAAGTTGACCTTAATTAAAATGCATCAACCGCGTGTGTAACCGTGATGGTCTCTTTCCGGCGGAGTCCGGAAAGTGAACACGGTGTTGGAGTTATGCTTGACGTAGGTTGTTCTAGGATCACTTCTTGATCATAGTTGTTCGACCGTGCTTTTGCCTTCTCTTCTCGCTCTCTTTTGCGAATAAGTTAGCCACCATATATGCTAGTCGCTTGCTGCAGCTCCACCTCATACCTTTTACCTTACCCATAAGCTTAAATAGTCTTGATCGCGAGGGTGTGAGATTGCTGAGTCCCCGTGACTCACAGATACTTCCAAAACCAGTTTGCAGGTGCCGATGTTACCGAGCAGGTGACGCAACCAAGCTCAGGAGGAGCTCGATGAAGATCTTGTCCTGTGTGTTGTTTCATTCTAGTTGATCAGTAGTGGAGCCCAGTTGGGACGATCGGGGACCTGTGTAGCAATTGTGGTAGTCTTCTTTTATTTTGGTTCCGTAGTCGGACCTTGATTGTATCTGGATGATGTAATGCTTTATTCATGTAATTGTTGTGAAGTGGCGATTGTAAGCCAACTATGTATCTCTGTCCCTTATGTATTACATGGGTTGTGTGAAGATTACCTCATTTGCGACATTGCTTTCAATGCGGTTATGCCTCTAAGTCGTGCTTCGACACATGGGAGATATAGCCGCATCGAGGGCGTTACAACCTTGAAGACTTACCAGAGTGATTGGGCGAGGTCTGTGTGACCTTAGCTCAAGGGGAATACGGTGAGGACTGGGTGTCCTGAGCTGCTTGTTCAGGACTAGGTGTCCGGGACTGTGTGTCCTTAGGTTTAAATACCTAGCCGCCCTAACCAGACGTACAATTGTCACAGCAACTGGAACTGGTCCAACACATCATTGTCTTCAACGAGTCATTGGTTTCATCCTTCCCTTCTCTTTACGTACTGTTACTCCTTGTGAAGTCATTGTATGATTGCACTATCTTTTATCTTCACTGAGTGACTGCTTGTTCTGTTTGGCTTCATAATATCTTCCTACCTGATCCTTACTACATTGCAGCTATTAGTCATTGTGCTTTCACTCTATTGAATACTTGACTATGGCTTGCCTAGTGTAGTCTACCTTCCGCTGCAGGGTAATAGGTTTATTTCTACTGTTTGTCTTCATAACTTCCATGTTTTGAAGACTTTTATAAAAATCGCCTAATCACCCCCCTCTAGTCGATATAACGCACTTTCAGGTTGAATTAACAACTCAGGTGCTAATACTTGAGAATATTCTTTGGCTCCCCTTGCGTCGAATCAATAAATTTGGGTTGAATACTCTACCCTCGAAAACTGTTGCGATCCCCTATACTTGTGGGTTATCAAGCAACAACGGTAACAGTAACAGTGATAGCAGTAGTTTGTAGCAAGTGTAACAGTGATGATAGAAATAGTAACGCAGCAAAATCAATAAGGATAAATTCGTAGGCATTGGATCGGTGACTTGTTGGATGATATTCATCATGAGACAGTTATAACCTAGGGCGGTACGGCTCTAGCTCCAGTTCATCGATATAATGTAGGCATGTATTCCGTAAATAGTCATACGTGCTTTATTAAAAGAACTTGCATGAAATCTTTTGTCCTACCCTCCCGTGGCAGCGGGGTCCATATTGGAAACCAAGGGATATTAAGGCCTCCTTTTAATAGAGAACCGGAACAAAGCATTAACAGATAGTGAATACATGAACTCCTCAAACTACGGTCATCACTGAGAGTGGGCCCGATTGTTGTCACTCCGGGGTTGTCGGATCATAACCGTAGTAGGTGACTATAACTTGCAAGATCGGATCTAAAACATGGATATAATGATGAATTCGTAAACGGTTCAGATCTGAAATCATGGCACCCGGGCCCAAAGTGACAAGCATTAAGCATGGCAAAGTCATAACAACATCAATCTAAGAACTTAGTGGACACTAGGGATCAGGCCCTAACAAAACTAACTCGATTACATGATGAATCTCATCCAACTCCTCACCGACCAGCGAGCCTACGAAGGAATTACTCACTCCCGGTGGGGAGCATCATGGAATTGGCGATGGAGAAGGGTTGGTGATGACGAAGAACGAAGATCCCCCTCTCTGGAGCCCCAAACAGACTCTAGATCTGCCCTCTTGAGGAAGAACGGGGCTTGGTGGTGGCTCCGTCTCGTGGATCGTGATAATTCTGTCTCCCTTTTCTTCTGGAAATATGTGAATTTATAGTACCAGGGGGTCGTCAGTGGGGCCACCAGGTGGATACAACCTACCTGGGCGTGCCAGGAGAGGGGCGCGTGCCTTGGTGGGTTGTGCCCACCTAGGGGCCCCTCTCTGGTGGGTCTTGGCTCCATAAATTCTTATTATTGATATAAAAAATCCTCGCAAAGTTTCGTTCCATTCCGAGAACTTTTATTTCTGCACAAAAACAACACCATGGTAGTTCTACTAAAACAGCGTCGGTCTGGGGTTAGTTTCATTCAAATCTTGCAAATTAGAGTCCAAAACAAGAGGAAAAGTGTGAGAAAAAGTAGATACGTTGGAGACGTATCAACAACCCCAAACTTAAACCTTTGCTTGTCCTCAAGCAATCATTTGATAAAATGAAAGTGAGAAAGAAAAACTTTTACGAACTCTTTTGCTCTTGTTTGCATAAAAAAGCTTATACAACACCCAGATTTTCAACCAACATTATAACTAACCATGTCAATAATAACACTTAAAGATTATAATGATTCATATCAATGACATAATCAGGTAGCGAGCAATAATAAGATATCTCAAATGACAACACGTTGTCAAAACAACCATGATATAATATGACAATAGTGGTATCTCGCTAGCCCTTTCTGAGACCGCAAAACATAAATGCAGAGCACCTCCAAAGTTCAAGCAACGACTAAACATTGTAATTCATGGTAGAAAAGATCCAGTCATGATGCACCCAACATTAGCTACACACAATGCATAAATCATGACAGCTTTGCTCTACTCAGTTTCTGGCACTTGTTTTTTAGAAGGTGATGACACAACATAAAAGTAAATAGAAAGTCCCTTCGCAAAGGGAAGCAGTGATTTGCATAGGTGCCAGAGCTCACTTTTTAAAACAGAGATAAATGATATTTTGAGACATGCACCCTCCTTATTCACTTCACGACCATCAGTTATCAACATCTTCCATGCTAAGCACGCTAGTGGCGGTTCCCAAGCGGTAAAAGTAAAGGTTTTGACTCCATTGGGAGTTTTTGTTTGATTATTTAAGAGATGAACTATTTTTGTATTTTGCAGTTTGGGACTGGGCATCCCTATTACCGCCCATTTTCTCGTGCGATGGCGAGTGAATAAACACTCGACCTGAGAATAACCCGCTTAGCATGGAAGATATCGACCACCTCCTATCGTTCCATGAACGATCCAGGCACAAAAACGGATAATTTTTAGAAGTTTTTAGAGGTGGCACATGGAAATTTACTTAGGACGGCAGGGTAATACCGCATATAGGTAGGTATGGTGGAGTCATCTGGAATAACTCTGGGTTCAAGGTTTTTGATGTACAAGCAGAATCCCCACTTAGTACTGGCGAAGGCTAGCAATTTAGATTGAGAAGCGGCCATCTAGAGAGCAACAACGATCATAACCCTGCATTATGCGTAAGTAACATTGGACATTAGCATGAGTAGGATATGAACACCATGAACATAAACATTATAGAGGCTATGTTGGTTTTGATTCAACTACATGCATGAACATGTACCAAGTCAAGCCACTTGAACATTCAGAGGAGGATACCATATCATCATACTACATCACAATCATTTTAACGCTATGTTGATATCCAAGATAAATCATTATTAACTCCCAGCTACTTATGCATGGCATGAGAAACTATAATCTCTAATTGTCATTGCAAACATGTTTAATCATAACGGGCTGAATCATGGGCACTAGGTTAAACATATTTACACAGACAGGACAAGTCGAGTTCATACCAGTTTCTCTTTGCCACGGCCAGTTCATCGAATGTCGTCATTATTGCCTTTCACTTGCATGACCGAATGATATGAAAATAATAATAGTGCAAGAGTGCCATGGACTAAGCTGGAATCTGCAAACATTTTATTCAATAGGAGAAGACAAGGTAAAATGGGATCTTTATTAGTTCAACAATTATTCATATGAGAGCCACTCAACATTTTCATCGTGGTCTTCTCCTCGGTACAACTCGAATAAAAAGAAAAGAAATTCAGAGAAACACACTGAAATATTTTTGGGTTTTTTGGTTTTCTTTAGCAAGCACATAAGGGGAAAAAATGAGAAAAACTATTTACACGGGAAAGCTCCCAACAAGCAAAAGAAGAACAAGGAGGTCTTTTTGAATTTTCTTTTTAATACTACAGCTAAGCATGCATAGAAAGTAAACTAGCTACAACTAATTTTTTGGTTTTTCTAAAGTTTTTCAAACACACAAGAAGAAAGCAAGAAAATAAATCTAAGCATGGATGATACAATGAAAAAGTGTGAACACCGACAAATGGAATAAGTGGACATGAATATAAAGTCGGTGACAGACACGTATGCCGGTTTCAAAACCGGCGGATCTCGGGTAGGGGGTCCCGAACTGTGCGTCTAAGGCTGATGGTAACAGGAGGCGGGGGACACAATGTTTACCCAGGTTCGGGCCCTCTTGATGGAGGTAATACCCTACTTCCTGCTTAATTGATCTTGATGATATGAGTATTACAAGAGTTGTCTACCACGAGATCGTAGAGGCTAAACCCTAGAAGCTAGCCTATGATTATGATTGTTCCTGTCCTATGGACTAAACCCTCCAGTTTATATAGACACCAGAGGAGGCTAGGGTTACACGAGTCGGTTACAAGGGAGGAGATCTACATATCCGAATTGCCAAGCTTGCCTTCCACGCAAAGGAGAGTCCCACCCGGACACGGGACAAAGTCTTCAATCTTGTATCTTCATAGTCCAACAGTCCAGCCAAAGTATATAGTCCGGCTGTCCGAGGACCCCCTAATCCAGGACTCCCTCAGTAGCCCCTGAACCAAGCTTCAATGACGATGAGTCCGGCGCGTAGATTGTCTTCGGCATTGCAAGGCGGGTTCCTTCCCCGAATACTCCATAGAAGATTTTGAACACAAGGATCGTGTCCGGCTCTGCAAAACAAATTCCACATACCACCGTAGAGAGTAAAATATTCAACAAATCCAATCCGCCGACAACTTTTCCCAACATGACACCATGCCATGATCCGGTCTTTATTCAAACCGTTCTCCCTAACCAGCTACTGCGCACGTCGCGAGGCGGTTTTATGGGCATGTCGTATTGAAGCAGAGATCGTTTCCCCCTATCTCGGGATTCTCATCAATACGAGTATGGGTAATCCAACCGCGTCTTTAGCGCGATGCTTGGGGAATAAGCGAGTTTACCAGGCAAGTGAGGAGGCGCTGGATCCCTTCCGCCTTTATAAGGAGATAAGGACTCCCCTTTTTCACCCACGCCTTCTCCTTCTGCTTATCCATTCCCCTATGCTCGAGCCCCAACGCCCAAGCGTTCGTCCTTTCCGACCACAAAGGTCCTCCGAAAATGTTTGTATCCAGAGCAGGAGGCAAATGGATGGCCTCCACCGTCCGGGAGAAGGATATCAAAAGGCTTCGGGAGGCTGGGTACCTGGCCCAGAAAATCAGTCACCGTCTCCCGACGGCAGGATAGATCGTCCCTAATCCGGAACCCCATGAGAGGGTTGTTTTCCTCCCTCATTTTGTCCGTGGGCTGGGGTTTCTCCTCCACCAATTCGTTCGCGGCATCATGTATTACTATGGGATCGATTTTCATGATCTATCCCCCAATTCCTTCCTCAACATCTCGATGTTCATCGTCGTGTGCGAGGCCTTTCTCCGCATCTCACCACACTTCGGCTTATGGCTGAAGATCTTTAATGTGAAGCCTAGTGGGTGGAGAGCACGCCGAGTGCGGAGGCGCCATGGTGAGCAAGATGCCCAACGTCACATGGCCAACAGGTACTTTCAATGATTCCGTCAAAGAGTGGTAGCAGGAGTGGTTTTACATCACTGAGCCGCGCGGCACGAAATGGGCCGCCGCTCCTGAATTCTGATCCGAAGCCCCCCTACGGCTTACGTCCTGGGCCAAGAAGGGCCTGGATTGGTCTTTGTCCGGCGAGCTGTCAGTACTTCAGACGCGCGTCAAGAATATGGAAGACAAGGATATCAAACTTGTCAATGTAGTCCAGGTGATGTTAGCTTGCCGAATCCTTCCTTGTCAACACCGGGCTTGCAATTTATGGGAATTCGACCCGGCCAAGCACCAGACCCTGCGAGAGATCTTTGGCTCCTCACACAAAGATATCTGGAGGGTGCTTTTTAAGTCCGGCAAATCATGGCTGGACTCAGCCGTGGACCGCGGGTACCACCTGTCCCACCCGCAAGTTCGGTAAGCCATTATAAGTTTTATTCGCATAACCCAAGGGAAATGCTTAATGTGTTTTCCACAACTCTCCTAGGGCTGGACGAAGAAGGCGGGGCGGATCTACTGTCTGGCCCCGCTACCTAAAGAACCGACCGGCCCGCTTCTAACGAAGATGCTGGTCCCGGCGCCCTACAGGCGCCGAAGAAGAAGGCCGAGAAAGAGGCCAAGAAGACCAGGGGCAGCCTCCGTTGTCATGGCTCCTCGGACACGATATCTGAAGATTCCAATGCCCATTCTTCCCCCGAAGAGGATGAGGAGGAGGATAAATCCCTAGTGGGGGAAGAAAGAAAAGGACATCCTCCGCATCGTTGGAGGCCAAGTCGCCTAAGAAGGGAAAAACTCTTCTTCTAGAGGAGTCCACCACCGCTGATAGCAGCCCGGAGTGGGATCCTAGGGCTCAGCCCCTGGTGAACTCGTGAATATATAAAATCCGAACACGTTTATGCGTCTAGACTTATCATGGCACAATATCTTGATCTGGGCCATACTTTTTGCAGTCCAGCGAGGTCCCGCGCGGAGCAATCCTTGTCGGAGGATTTGCTAGGCTCGGACAATATGGAGAGCGGGACACCCCCGAAGGCACCTTCCCCCAAACATGTGAATGACACCGATGCTTTGTCCCAGGAGTACCCAGGCCAAGGGGGAGATTGCCAAAGTGGCGCCAGGAGGTCAAACTTCAGGGGCCGGACACACGCGAGAGAAGGCTCCCATGGGCGTCATCGGCAGGAGCCATCTTGAATTTGGCCCCCAGCCGGACGCTATTCCAGAGACCAATATGGTTCCAGAGTCAGGCAGGTGGTCTCCCTCGGCTAGAGGGGGTGTACCTGTTCCACCGGCAACCTCTGTCCAACCAGAGGTGCTGGATACTTTATTGGCGGCGCTGAAAAGCGCCTCCGTCGTCGATGAACACCATGCCCTTGTGGGTGCGGTGATTGAGAAGATTCAATCTATGGAGAGTGGGCTAAATGAAGCCTGTATTAGCCTTATAAGAGGCTTTGAGGTATGTTTTATGAAGTTTCGAAGAGTGTCACAGTATAGATAGTAGCCCCTGATACACTGTTTGGTGAGAAAAAGAATCGGACAGAGGATCAAATCTATGTTCGTAGGAGACTCACTTGATGATATTTACCTCTCTTTTGGTATAAACAGGCGTCTGTAGCGACTGCCACCTCTCGTACTGTGGAGGTCTCCGGACTAAATCGAAGTCTGGAGCGGGCCACAAAAGAATTCGTCCAGTTGAAAAGGCAGTTGGAGGATAAACAAGGTATGCGCAAACCTTGCTCACGTTCAGTGCGAACGAATTTTAAAATATGTTTTGTGATTTGAGCCAGGGGCGAAGACCGAAGTCGAGGCTCTGAAGAAGGCTGTTGCCGAGGCTGAGGGAAAGGCAGCCGCAGAGCGGGCTCTTCGTGAGAAGCACGAGGCCATGGTTATTGAAGCTAATCAAGAGCTTCAAGAGGTCGTGAGAAGATGCGAGGCCTTGGAGAAGAGTCTAACGGAGAAAGAATCCGAACTTACCAAGGCTCATCAGGCCGCATGCGACGCACAGGGGGAAACCCAGGGTGCCCTGAAGGAGATTCAAGAGGCGAGGAAGATCGCGGTGGGTAAGGCTTATTCCATGTAAGGCAAGTATTTGGGGAGAAAATCATGTTTCTAATCTTGAGTTCGGATTTCTCCAGGGGTGTTTGCGGAGCTTCCACGCAGCATATCTGATGACGCACAATTCTACCGAGCCGAAGAAAGGAACACTGCGGATAAGCTCTTCTGGTCACAGTATCTGGCGCCAAATTATCCGGTGCCTTTTGCCAACCAACTGAAATAGCTGATCGAACTGCAGAAGGCGGCCGAGCTAGCCATGAAGGATTTGATTATCCGGCTATGGCCCGCTGAGCCAATTCCAGGCAGCTACTTCGGTCTCGTGAAACGACTTGCGAGTGCCTGCCCTTGACTGGACAACATTAAGCGGTCGGTCTGTATAGAGGGTGCGCGAATGACCTTCGCCCGCGCAAAGGTGCACCGGGGGAATATGGATGCTGAAAAGCTGGTGACCGAGGGGCCGCCGAAGGGAAAGGAGCACCGCAAGCCTGAGTTTTATTATGAAAGTGTCCTGAAAGGATCCTGCCTTGCAGCGGAGCAATGCACCAAGGACATTATATTTCCATGAATTCAATGATGTTGTCCTTTGTAATGTTGAACAAGGTCATTTCTATTATTTATTGCCTGTTATATGGAAGTTTATCCTCCTGCGCGGTCGTTTTATATATTAATGTTGAGAGTTGGCTAGTCGTGGGTGTCGGTGTCAAAACCGGCGGATCTCGGGTAGGGGGTCCCGAACTGTGCGTCTAAGGCGGATGGTAACAGGAGGCAGGGGACACGGTGTTTTACCCAGGTTCAGGCCCTCTTGATGGAGGTAAAACCCTACGTCCTGCTTGATTATTCTTGATAATATGAGTAGTACAAGAGTTGATCTACCACGAGATCGGAGAGGCTAAACCCTAGAAGCTAGCCTATGGTATGATTGTATGTTGTCCTATGGACTAAAACCCTCCGGTTTATATAGACACCGGAGGAGGCTAGGGTTACACAAGGTCGGTTACAAAGAAGGAGATATACATATCCGTATTGCCTAGCTTGCCTTCCACGCCAAGTAGAGTCCCATCCGGACACGGGACGAAGTCTTCAATCTTGTATCTTCATAGTCCAACAGTCCGGCCAAAGGATATAATCCGGCTGTCCGGATACCCCCTAATCCAGGACTCCCTCAGTAGCCCCTGAACCAGGCTTCAATGACGATGAATCCAGCACGCAGTGTTTTCTTCGGCATTGCAAGGCGGGTTCCTGCTCCGAATACACCACGGAAGAGTTTGTATACAAGGATAGTGTCCGACCCTGCAAAATAAGTTCCACATACCACCGTAGAGAGAATAATATTTCCACAAATCTAATCTACTGACACGTTTTGGCAGCATGACATCGCCACGGCCCGGTAATTATTTGAACCATTTTTCTTTAACCAGCCCCGCACATAACGCGAGGCAGTTTCTTGACACGTCTTGTCAAAGCAGAGATCGTGTTCCCCTTATTGCGGGATTCTCATCAATATGGACATGGGTAACCCAACCACGCCATCAATTACGGCGCTTGGGGGATAAGCGAGTTTTACCAGGCTAGTGGGGGTGCATAATTTAGTCCGCCCTTATAAAGGGATAAGATCTCACCTTTTTCTACCCATGCCTTCTTCCTCCTTGCTCATCCATTTTCGCGCACTCGAGCTCCAGCGCCCAAGTCCACATCCTTCTCCTCAACTCTCAAACATGTTCGGAGCGGGAGGCAAGTGGATGGCCTCCTCCGTCACGGAGGGGCACATCAAAAAGTTACGTGGAGCCGGATACTTAGCCGCGGATATCGTGCACCGGCTACCAGCCGCGGGGCAGATCGTCCCTACCCCGGAACCTCACGAAAGGGTGGTTTTCCTTCCCCATTTCGTCCGTGGATTGGGGTTTCCCCTCCATCCATTCATCCGCGGCCTCATGTTCTATTACGGGCTGGACTTTCATGATCTGGCCCCGAATTTCATCCTCAACATCTCGGCATTCATCGTCATGTGCGAGGATTTCCTCCGCATCCGGCCCCACTTCGGCCTATGGCTGAAGACCTTCAACATCAAGCCGAAGGTAGTAGGCGGCCAACGAGTGGAATGCGGCGGAGCCATGGTGGGAAAAATGCCCAACATTACATGGCTCGAGGGCTCCTTCATGGAGACTGTAAAAGGGTGGCAATCGGGGTGGTTCTACATCACCGAGCCGCGCGACACCAACTGGGTGGCGGCCCCCGAGTTTCGATCCAGAATCCCCACGCGGCTCACTTCCTGGAAGGAGAAGGGCCTGTCCTAGGGTTCATCGGTGGAGCTGGACGGACTCCAGAAGTGTATCTGGAACATGACAAGCAAAAAACTTAAGCTTGTCAACATAGTCCAGGTCATGCTCTTCCGCCGGATCCTCCCGTGTCAACAACGGGCTTTCAACTTATGGGAGTTCGACCGGCCCAGCACCAGACTCTATGCGAGCTCTTCGACACGATGCATAAGGACGTCTGGAAGGTGCTGTTCAAGGGCGCCGAGGTCCCTCCTTCTCTTACCGAGGACCGCGGGCTAAGCGCGAAGCGCCCTGCGAATCCGGTAAGTTCTGTACATCTGGTAGGGTATTTATTTCCCATAGCTTAACCATGTGCGGGGTTTGAGCTCTCATGCCTTTGACAAGACTGTGTGGAGGCATCGGAGCAGATTAACTGTCCGGCCCCACTGCCCGAAGACCCTGCGGACGCTCTCCTGATGGAGATGCGGACTTCGGCTCCTTACGAGGTGCCGGAGAAGACCAAGAAGAAGGCCAAGGGAACCCGAAAGAGTTCCCAGCGCCAGGTGGTATCAGACTCATTGTCCGATAACTCCGAGACGCACTCCTCCCGTGAAGACGAGGAGAAGGAAGATGAAGATTCTCCCCCTCCAGCCGGGGGAGACAAGAAAAGGAAGGCTGCCCCAACCGGGGAGGCCGAAGGGTCCAAGAAGGGAAGGACTCTCCTTCCAGACTATTCTACCACTGCCGCCAACGGCGAAGACGAGTGGCTGCTCAGGGCCAAGCCCCTGGCGAAGTCGTAAGTATTCGGATACCAGAGTAACTCATATCATACTTTTATTACACTGCTTCTCCTAATGTCGAATATGATTATGCAGTCCGCCCCAAGCCCGTATCGACGTATCATCGTCGGACGGTTCCTTGGACTTGTCGGACATGGATAGTGATACACTTCCAACCGCCACCTCTCCTTGCCCTATGGACAATGCCGAGGTACTGTCTCAAGGAGCACCGAGCCAGGGGGAGACAGTCCCGGAGGCGCCTCAGGGCGACCTTCCGGACTCCAGGAGCAAAGGGAGCAAGGCTCTCAGGGGCTCCAAGTTCGGCCCGCAGCCGGACACTGCGCCGGAACCTCCAGTGGTTCCGGACTCGGGCAGGTGGCCCCCTTCCAAGAGGGGCAAGCCGTCCGTGCCGGTGACCTCTGTCCATCCAGAGGCACCGGACGAACTGTTGGGAGCGCTTAGCAGCGCTTCCATCGACGAAGAGCACCGCACTATTATGAGTGCGGTGATCAAGAAGGTTCAGTCCATCAAGAGCGGACTGACTGAAGCCTGTACCAGCCTTCTAACAGGCTTTGAGGTAAGTATTAAAATATAGGAAAAATATTACCGCATACACAGTAGCCCCTGATGCTCTGTTTGGTGTTCACAAAGAAAAGCCGAATAGAGGATCAATAATATCTGCAGGAGTCTAATATAAGTATGTCTGTATGCGTATGCAGGCTTCGTTGCTGACCTCTGCCGCACTGACTGCGGAGGTCGCCGCACTGAAGCAGGACCTCGAGGGGTTCGAGAAAGAGCTCGGCCTTGCCAAGAGGCAGCTCGGGGAGAACAAAGGTAAGTAATACCTTGTCTATATATAAAAGAAAATGTGGTTGCGAAATGACAGGATCATCATGAATGTGCCAGGGGCCACGACCAAAGTGGCGACCCTGAAGCAAGCGTTGTTCGAGGCCGAAGACAAAGCGGCCAAGGAGCGCACCGAGCGGGAAAAGCAAGAGGCACGGGTGGGAAAGGTGCAGCAAGAGCTCCAGGCTCTCGTGAAGAAGCACGAGGCTTTGGAGCTTGACTCGAAGACGCGAGAGTCTGAGTTTGCCGCGGCCTTCGAGAGCACAAAGAATGCCAAGGCTGAAGCCCAAAAGGCCCTCCAGGAGATTGAGGCGATGAGGAAGATAGCGGCGGGTAAGGCATTCAATATGCAAAGCAAGCATGTGAAAGTAAATTACTTGTTACTTACCCGAGTCCGAAGCTCTCCAGGAGCATTCACAGATTTGCCCCACAGCGTGTCGGATGCCGTGAAGTATTACCAGGCCGAGGAGGGAAGCTCGACGGAGAAGTTGTTCTGGTCTCAGTATACTGGGACCGAACACCCGATGCCTATGAGCGACCAGCTGTAGCAACTGGTCGAGCTGCACAAGGAGGCCGAACAGGTCATGAAGGGCTTTATAGTCCGGCTGTGGCCTGGCGACTCCCTTCCCAATAGCTACTTCGGCCTGGTGAGGCAACTTGTGGATGCCTGCCCACGGTTGGAAGTCATAAAGCGGTCCGTCTGTATTGAAGGTACCCGCCGGGCTTTTGCCCGTGCAAAGATGCACTGGGCCAAGATGGACGCTGAGAAGCTGGTGAAGGAGGGGCCGCCGCAGGGCAAGGAGCATCGCCACCCCGAGATGTATTATGAGGGTGTCCTGAAGGGTGCCCGTCTTGTGGCGGACGAGTGTGCGAAGGATGTTATTTTTGAATAAACTTGCTCGTGTGATCCTGTATTATGAAAACTTGTTCATATGCGCTACGCAACGCTTGTTTGAATTTAAAATATTACCTTCTGTGCGGCTATTTATCAAATCTGAGAGATGGCCAGTCGTCGGCTTCTGCCCTCATGCCACGAGTGCTGGGGTGTTCGGGATAAACCTGAGCACTCTTTTTCCCATTGTTGGGTCCTTCGAGGGAGGTGCTCAGCATAACGAACAAGGCAACCGGACTGTAATGCTTTATCACTCTCACTTAGCCATAGAAGTCTACAATTTTAAATTTTGGCGAAGCCCCTAGTATTCGGAAGGCCGAATTTGGGGCGCTATACACACCTTAAGTCGGACAAAGCCGACTCCTCGCTCTAAGCAGCATAAGTCTTTAGGGACTCGAGACCTCTCGAACAGCGACCAGCTCTCGCCTTATTACGACAGTCAGTTTTAGCTTTCTCTACTGAGGTGCTTAGCCCAGCTGAACCGGGGCACAATCGCAGTAGTTCTCCCAGTGCTACCTTAGCCGATATAGCGGAACGTAAGGTACCAAAACATGGGAGCCGGGCAAACCCAACTATTGACCCAAGACATGATTCGGAGCTGATGCATATAATGCTATAAGTTCGGGGTGCCGCACTGTCGAAAGTGTTCGGACTTCTCACGCCGTATTATGGGGTATGCTTAAGCCCCTGGCGTATTGGTCGTACCAGAGTGTATGGGTGCTGAATGTCATGAATGAACACATATATATATAAAGAAGAATAGAGAATGCGGTAATAGTCTAGTGCTATGCATTGTTTATTCAAAAAGGTGCGTCAAAGCAAAATGATACAAGTAGTGCGATAAGCAAAAAGTAGGACTATTTGACATGTCCCCTCCATGGGCAAGCTGAGGAATGGTATTTAAAGCAAGTATTTCACTCGTTATCGGAGACCACCTGGGAGTTCCGTGGTGCGACATAGCTTTCTGCCTCCTTGATTGTTGCGTCGTGTGTCCGGCAATCATACTGCCGGACAGGGTTTCCAGAGATTAAAGTCCTGAAAGAGAGAAAAATAACAAAGCGGGAAGCCCCTAGTGTGGTTGATCCGCGTATTGGGGCGTGCCATAGTCGTGCCCCCCTCCCCACCTGTGCCCATGGTATTTTCAATGCGTAATTATGTATGTGTGGCACGGATATCGCCTTTTGGCTGGGACTGGGGTGGGGCCCGCATTGCTATGTGAGCTCGGAACGTGCCAGGCGGTCTTGTCGCCGATTACTCCGGGCGCGCTTGAAGGTGTCTGGGTCTTTAATCGCCGAACTGGTGGATTGCCTTAAGAGGCCGCTTTGTGCTTCTGCTGCGAGGGCCGTAGTGTGCTCCTCCATGTGGAGAGAGTGCTCTGTGTTTCCATTGACTGTGATGACCCCCCGAGGTCCTGGCATCTTGAGCTTGAGGTATGCATAATGTGGTACCGCATTGAATCTCGCAAATGCGGTTCGCCCGGGCAGTGCATGATAGCCACTGCGGAACGGGACTATATCGAAGATTAAATCCTCGCTTTGGATGTTATCCGGGGATCCGAAGACCACTTCCAGTGTGACTGAGCCTATGCAATGGGCCTCTACACCTGGTATGACGCCTTTGAAGGCCGTTTTTGTGGGTTTGATCCTTAAGGGGTCTATACCCATTTTGCGCACTGTGTCCTGATAGAGCAGGTCCAGGCTGCTGCCGCCATCCATAAGGACTCGAGTGAGGTGAAATCCGTCAATGATTGGGTCTAGGACCAGTGCGGCGAATCCGCCATGACGGATACTAGTGGGATGGTCCCTGCGATCGAAGGTGATCGAACAAGAGGACCATGGGTTGAACTTTGGGGCGACCGGCTCCAACGCATATACATCCCTTAGCGCACGCTTCCACTCCCTCTTGGGGATGTGGGTTGCGTATATCATGTTCATCGTCCGCACTTGTGGGGGGAAGCTGTTCTGTCCTCCGGTGTTCGATCTGCCGGGGCTCTTCCTCGTCATCGCTATGTAGCCCCTTGTCTTTGTTTTCGGCATTTAACTTGCCGTCCTGCTTGAACACCAAACATTCCCTGTTGGTGTGGTTGGCTGGCTTGTTAGGGGTGCCATGTATTTGGCATGAGCGATCGAGTATGCGGTCCAAACTGGACGGGCCCGGAGTGCTTCTTTTGAATGGATTTTTCCGCTGACTGGGTTTAGAGCCTCTGAATCCGGCATTGACTGTCGTATCTTCGGTATTGTTGCTATTGACACAGCGCTTATGTTTGTTGCGACGTCACCTTCCATTGCAATCCTTGGTATCTGAAGTACCGCGGTTCTTTGATATGTTATTGCTGCGAGCCAGCCAGCTGTCTTCTCCCGCGCAAAAGCGGGTCATGAGTGTTGTGGTGGCTGCCATGGATTTTGGCTTTTCTTGGCCAAGGTGCCGGGCGAGCGACTCATCGCGGATGTTGTGCTTGAAAGCTGCTAGGGCCTCTGCATCCGGACAGTCAACGATTTGATTTTTCTTTGTTAGGAACCGTGTCCAGAATTGCCTGGCCGATTCCTCTGGCTGCTGAATTATGTGACTCAAGTCATCGACATCTGGTGGTCGCACATAAGTGCCCTGGAAGTTGTTGAGGAATGCGGCTTCCAGATCTTCCCAACAGACAAAGGATTCTGCTGGCAGGCTGTTGAGCCAATGCCGAGCTGGTCCTTTGAGTTTGAGTGGGAGGTATTTGATGGCGTGTAGATCATCACCGCGGGCCATGTGGATGTGTAGGAGGAAGTCCTCGATCCATACCGCAGGATCTGTTGTGCCGTCGTATGATTCTATATTTACGGGTTTGAAACCCTCTAGGATTTGGTGATCCATTACTTCGTCTGTGAAGCATAGGGGGTGTGCGGCGCCTCTGTACTGGGCTATGTCGTGACGTGGCTCAAATGAGTCTTGTCCGCTGTGTTCGGCCCAGCCGGATTTACTTTTACTGTATCCGGCGTGACGGTTATCGTCCCGCGTGGTGGCGCGCCCTCATGATCTGTAGATCGATCTTGCGTGTTTTGCTTTGTCCTTCAATACGTCTTGCAGGTCTAGCGTATTTCCCTGTGCCTTGACATTTTTATTTGAGTGGCGTCGGGGTGCGGGCTGAGCTTTTGGCTGAAATGCCTCTCCGTCGTGGCCACGAGGTGGCCAATCAGCCGCGTTATACGCTGGAGATGTAGGTTTTAATGCTTCCTCCTCCAGTCGGGGTAGCAACCTGTGCTTTGGGTAACTCTTGGAGGGGCGTTCGAGTTCATATTCCTCGACCGCAAGGACATCAGTCCATCTGTCAGCTAGCAAATCTCGATCAGCTTGAAGCTACTGCTGCTTTTTCTTAAGGCTATTTGCCATGGCTATAAGCCGGTGCTTGAAGAGCTCTTGCTCGACGGGATCCTTAGGCACGACAAATTCTTCATCGTCGAGGCTTACCTCGTCTTTGGAGGGAGGCATGTAATTATCATCCTCCACCTATCCATCTGCCGCTCTCTCGGGAGGGCTGGCTTCTCCATCCTCCTACTCTAAATCTTGCCTGAGGGGATTGTTGTCGTCTTCGGCACTGTCCGGAGTGCTATTATCTCCTGTGCTGGTATCACCGCTTTTGCTTTGGTGAGACTTAGAGCGGCGCCGCTGATGTCAGCGCTTGGGTTGTTTCTTGGAGGGGTCATCCTTCGCTGTCTCGTCGCCATTGCCTTCTTTGGGTGTGTCCACCATGTATATATCATATGATGAGGTGGCTATCTAGTGCCCTGTGGGCAGTGGTGCCTCTTCATCTCCCGCATCGTCGTCCATACCGTCAATGTCTTCGGAGTCAAAGTCGAGCATGTCAGTCAAATTGTCGACAGTGGCTACTAAGTGGGTGGTGGGTGGGCGGCGAATTTCTTCGTCATCCGCATCCCAATCCTGCCAACATAGTTCGGCCAGGACTCTCCTGATAGGGAGAGAGACCTCAATGAGTTCAGTATGTCGCCAAAGGGCGAGTGCTGAAAGATATCTGCGAAGGTGAACTCCATGATTGGCGCCCAGTCAGATTCGATAGGCACGGGCGCAGGCGGTTCAGAGTCCATGGCCGGGGAAGAATCCGGCAGTTCGGCGTCATGGCTCCTGTGAAGGGTAAGGTCGATATTTGGCTCGATCGCCGCTGAGAATACGGCCTCCGTGGTGGGGTCTATCCACCCGTCCATGGATGGCACAATTGGCTCCGAATTGAGGGCCGGAGCGGTCGCCGGTGGGGTCTCCTGAACACTGTCCGATGGTAGAGCTAAATCATGCTCATCATTACCATGCGGCGCACACGGCAGGGGCTCGAATCCGTTGAAGATCAAGTCTCCGTGGATGTCAGCCATGTAGTTTAAGCTTCTAAACCTGACCTGGTGGCCAGGGGCGTAACTCTCGATCTGCTCCAGATGGCCAAGCGAGTTGGCCCGCAGTGCGAAGCCGCCGAATACAAAGATCTGTCCGGGGAGAGAAGTCTCACCCTGGACCACATCACTATCGATGATCGAAGGAGCCATCAAGCCTAACAGTGACGACACAGAGGAACTCTCAATGAAAGCACCAATGTCGGTGTCAAAACCGGCGGATCTCAGGTAGGGGGTCCCGAACTGTGCGTCTAAGGCGGATGGTAACAGGAGGCAGGGGACACGATGTTTTACCCAGGTTCGGGCCCTCTTGATGGAGGTAAAACCCTACGACTTGCTTGATTATTCTTGATAATATGAGTAGTACAAGAGTTGATCTACCACGAGATCGGAGAGGCTAAACCCTAGAAGCTAGCCTATGGTATGATTATGTTGTCCTATGGACTAAAACCCTCCGGTTTATATAGACACCAGAGGGGGCTAGGGTTACACAAGGTTGGTTACAAAGAAGGAGATATACATATCCGTATTGCCTAGCTTGCCTTCCACGCCAAGTAGAGTCCCATCCGGACACGGGACAAAGTCTTCAATCTTGTATCTTCATAGTCCAACAGTCCGGCCAAAGGATATAATCTGGCTTTCCGGATACCCCCTAATCCAGGACTCCCTTAGTGGGCTTCTGCCCCCACGTAGGAAGTACGGGGGTGTTCGGGATAAATATGATCACTCTTTATCCCGGTTTTGGGTCCTTCAAAGGAGGTGTTCAGCACAACGAACCAGGCAATCGGACTATAGGGCTTTATCACTCTCACTTAGCCATAGGAGCTTTAGAAAAGGAAGGTAGGCGCAGCCCCTGGTATTCAGAAGACCGCACGAGGGGCTCTATAAGCACCTGATCAGATGAAAAGCCGATCCATCGCACGCTGCATTGGTTATGGCATTATGCGGGATAAATCCTTAAAGATTTAATAACCTCTCGAACAGCTGATCAGCCCTCGCCGTATCATGACAGCCAATTTTCGGCTTTCTCTACTGAGGTGCTTGTCCGGAAGAACCGGGGCACAATTGCAGTAGTTCTCCCTGTGTCGCCTTAGCCGATATAGCGGAACGTAAGGTAGCAAAACATGGGAGCCGGGAAAACCCAACATTTGACCCAAGACATGATTCGGAGCTAATGCATATAATGCCATAAGTTCGGGGTGCCGAACTACCATGAAGGTGTTCAGACTTCATTGCCGCATTATGGGTAAAACGAAGCTCCTGGCATATTTAAGGCATATCGCGGTGTACGTATGCCATTTGACAAAAGAATTTTAATAAGAGATAACGGTAGGTAAGCGTCATATAAATCCACATGTCGTATTTAAATAATACGTCGATGCGTATGAGTGCATATAAAGTAATAAAAAGAGAAAGTGACTACGGAACATACTGAGACCAGGCGGGAAGAAGCTGTGTGCGGATCCGGAGTGCGGTCGGATGGTCATCGAGGGGAATATCTAAGAGTTCCCTTGCGCGTTTGAGCTGTTTCCATGTCGCCGGTCCTTGCCTGGTAAAAAATGAACCTATATGGAAAATGCAAGATGTGTTTGTGTGCCGCAGAGCGGTTGAGCCGCAACATGTGGCCTGTCCTGGCTTTCGCCGGAGTGTTTAATTGAGCTCTGGACGAGCCGGGCTATCCTGCCGCGAAGTAGTTCGGAGTCCTTTGGTGGTGTCCGGGAGCTTGGCCGTTGACTCGAGGTTCGATTGAAAGGTTCCGCTCATTGCTTCGCTGTTAAAGCAGCGGTATACTCTTTCATACCGAGCGGAAGTTCGGCCTTGCCATTAACCGTGATGATGTCGTGCAGACCGGGCATCTTGAGCTTATGGTAGGCATAATGTGGCACCGTGTTGAATCGAGCGAACGCGGTTCATCCGAGCAGTGCCTGATAATCACTGCGAAAGGGGACGATGTCAAAGATTAACTCTTCGACACGGTAATTGTCCGGTGATCCGAAGACTACCTCAAGGGCGATGGAGCCTGTACAGCTGGCCTCCACACCTGGTATAATACCTCTAAAGGTGGCTTTAGTGGGCTTGATCACCGAATGATCGATGCCCATCTTGCGCACTGTGTCCTGGTAAAGCAGGTTTAGACTACTGCCTCCGCCCATAAGGACTTGTGTGAGGTTGAACCCGCCAATTATTGGGTCGAGGACTAGTGCGGCTGAGTTGCCCTGATTGGTATTAACTGGATGATCCATGCGGTTGAAGGTGATCGGCCCTAGTTTATATTCTGGGACGACTGGTTCCGTTAAGTCGGCACCCCTAAGGGTGCGCATCTGGTCCGGGTTGGGAGTGTGGGTGGCGTTTATCACGTTCACCGTTGGGATCTGCGGGGAAAATTTCTTTTGCCCCCCTGTAGTCGGTGATCTGGGCTCCTTGTCGCTATCATCACTTTGAGACCCCTTCTCTTTGTTTTCGGCACCTGACCTACCGACTTGTTTGAAGACCCAGCATTCTCTGTTGGTATGATTGGCTGGTGTTCCTGGGGTGCCATAAATTTGGCATGGACAATCGAGTATGCGGTCCAGACTTGACGGGCCCGAATTGTCATTTTTGAATGGACTTTTCCGCTGACCGGACTTAGAGCCACTAAATCCGGCATTGACTGCCGTATCTTCGTAGTTTCCACCATTTTTGCGACTCTTGTGTTTGTTGCGTCGGGGTTTGCCGTTGCTATCTCTGGCCTCTGATGTGCCAGGATTGCTTGTTGTATTGTTGCTACGGGCCAACAAGCTATCCTCGCCCACGCAAAAGCGGGTCATGAGTGTCGTGAGGGCTACCATGGATTTTGGCTTCTCTTGGCCGAGATGTCGGGCGAGCCAGTCGTCACGGATGTTATGTTTAAAGGCCGCTAGGGCTTCGGCATCCGGACAATCAACAATTTGGTTCTTTTTAGTTAGAAACCGAGTCCAGAATTTCCTGGCTGACTCTCCGGGCTGTTGTGTTATGTGACTTAAATCATCGGCATCCGGTGGTCACACATAAGTGCCCTGGAAGTTGTCCAGGAATGCGTCTGCCAGGTTCTCCCAACTTTCGATGGATATTCATCAAATGTCGAGCTGGCCCTTTGAGTTTTAGTGGGAGATACTTGATGGCGTGTAGATCATCCCCGCGGGTCATGTGAATGTGGAGGAAGAAATCCTCTATCCATACCGTGGGGTCTGCAGTACCATCATATGATTCAATGTTCACGGGTTTAAACCCTTCTGGGAATTCATGATCCATTACTTCGTTAGTGAAGCATAGGGGGTGTGCGGCGCCTCTGTGCCGGGCTATATCACGACGCAGTTCATACGAGTCTTGTCTGCTGTATTCGGCCCGGTCGGATTTGTTTTTAGTATATCTGGCCTGACGGTCGTCGTCACTCGTTAGGGCGTGCCCCCGTGATCCGTAGATCGATCTTATATGTCTTGCTTTGTTTTCCAATACGTCTCGCAGGTCCTGCGTGTAGCCCCGTGCCTTGGTGTTTTTGTTTGACTGGCGACGGGGTGCGGGCTGGACTTCAGGCTGATATGCCGCTTTGTATTGGCCACGAGGTGGCTGGTCAGCCGCATCCACTACAAAAAAATACACTTCCGCGATGATACGTGTTTGTCACAGTAGGTCGCTTTTTTTGTCATGCGTGTACATCCATGACAAATTTATGACAGAATCAAGATAGTCATACCTGTGCTGTCGTAGAAGTGTGATATGTCTCTGTCGTATCTACAATTTTTGATTGTTCCATGCCAATATTCTACAACTTTCATATACTTTTGGCAACTTTTTATACTATTTTCGGGACTAACATATTGATCCAGTGCCCAGTGCCAGTTCCTGTTTGTTGCATGTTTTTTGTTTTGCAGAATATCCATATCAAACGGAGTCCAAACGGGATAAAAACTGACGGATATTTTTTTTGGAATATATATGATTTTTTGGAAGAAAAATCCACGCGAGACGGTGCCCGAGGTGGCCACGAGGCAGGGGGCGCGCCTGCCCCCCTGGGCGTGCCCCTGGCCCTCGTGGGCCACCAATAAGGCGGTTGATGCCTTTCTTTCGCCGCAAGAAAGCTAATATCCGGATAGAGATCGTGTTAAAATTTCAGCCCAATCGGAGTTACGGATCTCCGGGAATATAAGAAACGGTGAAAGGGTAGAATCTGAGAATGCACAAACAGAGAGAGACAGAGAGACAGATCCAATCTCGGAGGGGCTCTCGCCCCTCCCATGCCATGGAGGCCAAGGACTAGAGGGGAAACCCTTCTCCCATCTAGGGAGGAGGTCAAGGAAGAAGAAGACGAAGGGGCCCCCTCCCCCCTTCTCTTCCGGTGGCGCCGGAACGCTACCATGGCCATCATCATCATCACCGTGATCTACACCAACACCTCCGCCATCTTCACCAACATCTCCATCACCTTCCCCCCTCTATCTACAGTGGTCAACTCTCCTGCAATCCGCTGTACCCTCTACTTGAACATGGTGATTTATGCTTCATATTATTATCCAATGGTGTGTTGCCATCCTATGATGTCTGAGTAGATTTTCGTTGTCCTATCGGTGGTTGATGAATTGCTATGATTGATTTAATTTTCTTGTGGTTATGTTGTTGTCCTTTGGTGCCCATCATATGATTGCGCGCGTGGATCACACCCTAGGGTTAATTGTATGTTGATAGGACTATGTATTAGAGGGCAAGAGTGACAGAAGCTTGAACCTAGCATAGAAATTGATGCATACGGGATTGAAGGGGGACCAATATATCTTAATGTTATGGTTGGGTTTTACCTTAATGAACGTTAGTAGTTGCGGATGCTTGCTAATAGTTCCAATCATAAGTGCATAGAATTCCAAGTCATGGATGACATGCTACCAGTGGCCTCTCCCACATAATACTTGCTATCGGTCTAGTAAGGTAGTCAATTGCTTAGGGGCAATTTCGCAACTCCCACCACCACTTTGCCACACTCGCTATATTTAATTTATTGTTTCTTTATCTAAACAGCCCCTACTTTTTATTTACGTAATCTTTATTATCTTGCAATCCTATCCAACAACACCTACAAAATACTTCTAGTTTCATACTTGTTCTAGGTAAAGTGAACATCAAGCGTGCGTAGAGTTGTATCGGTGGTCGATAGAACTTGAGGGAATATTTGTTCTACCTTTATCTCCTCGTTGGGTTCGACACTCTTACTTATCGAAAACTGTTGCGATCCCCTATACTTGTGGGTTATCAAGACCTTTTTCTGGCGCCGTTGTCGGGGAGCAATAGCGTGGGGTGAATATTCTCGTGTGTGCTTGTTTGCTTTATCACTAAGTAATTTTTATTTGTTGTTCTCAATTGTTCTCTATCTTTAGTTATGGATATGGAACACGAAATACCAAAAAAATTAGGTGTACTTGCTACTCATGGAGATGGGGAACCTCCTAAAACCCTCGATGCTGGTTATGTGAAAAATATCATGTACTACTTTAATAATCCTGAGAAAACCCCATTCAATTATGTAACGGGAGTAACGTTGGATCAACGTGAATACTTTAGGGATTACCGCTTGACACAAAAAGGGAAAGTATTATGGGATCAAATTCATATATTGAATTGGTATGCTAGGCAACTATGCTTGAGATATGATTATACTTGTTGCTCTAAGGTGAAGGCTCCACACCTTCCCTTTTCATGTGAATTTAATGATAATGAAACCTTAGCTTCTTATGCTAATGGTATATATGATTACTATGATGTGGAACAAATAGAAGAATTTGTTGCTTTTAAAGGTGCTTATGAAATTGAGTCTTTGTTTGAAAAGCATGAAGCTTATGATGATGATGTTTATAGGCCTGAAAATTTAGCTATCTTAAAATATTGCTATGATAATTATGAATATAATTCCTATATTAATGCGCTTATTGAGAAAGTCTCCGCTGTCCAAGAAGAGACTAATATTTTGCAGGAGTCTATGGAAGAAGAAATTGATGAAACTGTGAGCTCATTGGATGAAAAAGATGAGGAGGAGAGCGAAGAACAAAAGGAGGAAGAGCGGATTAGCTACCCGTGCCCACCTTCTAATGAGAGTAACTCTTCAACTCATACATTGTTTAATTTCCTTTCGTGCTTACCGGAGGATGATTGCTATGATGATTGTTATGATCCCGTTGATTCTCTTGAAATATCCCTTTTTGATGATGCTTGCTATGCTTGTGGCCAAGATGTCAATATGAATTATGCTTATGGAGATGAACTTGCTATAGTTCCTTATGTTAAACATGAAATTGTTACTATTGCACCCACGCATGATAGTCCTATTATCTTTTTGAATTCTCCAAACTACACTATATCGGAGAAGTTTGCTCTTATTAAGGAATATATTGATGGGTTGCCTTTTACTGTTGCACATGATGATTTTGATGAATATAATATGCATGTGCTTGCTGCTCCTACTTGCAATTATTATGAGAGAGGAACTATATCTCCACCTCTCTATGTTTCCAATATGATAAAATTGCAAGAAACTGTTTATACTATGCATTGGCCTTTACTTTGTGTGCATGAATTGTTCTTTTATAACATGCCGATGCATAGGAAGAGAGTTAGACTTCGTAGTTGTATGATATATGTTACTTTGTGCTCACTACTAAATTACAAATCATTGTTAATTAAAATTGGCTTTGATATACCTTGGGATCCGGGTGGATCCATTACTTGAGCACTATATGCCTAGCTTAATGGCTTTAAAGAAAGCGCTGCCAGGGAGACAACCCGGAAGTTTTAGAGAGTCATTTATTTCTGTTGAGTGCTTTTATATAGTTTAAAAACAACAAAAATAAAGAGGGAAACCCAAAACTTTTTCAAAAAGGAAAGCGAAAGTGAGAAAGACAAGCATTGTTGAAGTGGGAGCTAGCCTTGAACTTTGTTCATGCTCATGGAAACTTTGTGAATCTTGATTACAGAAAATTTTCAATTAAAATAATTATCCCCTTGTACAATTCCATTGTATTATGAAAATAATGTGCCAAGGCTTGCCTTTAGGATGTTTACATTTGCTTGATGGTTTGTACGGTGCAGGACAGAAACTTTGGCTGTAGTGCACGATTTTACATTTGTAGCTGGAATGTCAAATGGTTCTGATTATTTTTGCACTGTCTTCCTATACAAATTTTTTAGTTTTCCTAATTTTGGTAGAATTTTTCAAGTATCAGAAGTATGGTGAATGTTCAGATTATTACAGACTGTTCTGTTTTAGACAGATTCTGTTTTTGATGCATAGTTTGCTTGTTTTGATTAAACTATCAATTTATATTAGTGGATGAAGCCATGGAAAAGTTATATTACAGTAGACACAATGCAAAAACAAAATATGAATTTGTTTTCAACAGTACTTAGAGTAGTGATTTGCTTTATTATACTAACGGATCTTACCGAGTTTTCTGTTGAAGTTTTGTGTGGATGAAGTGTTCGATGATCGAGAAGGTCTCGATGTGAGAAGAAGGAAGAGAGGCAAGAGCTCAAGCTTGGGGATGCCCGAGGCACCCCAAGTAAACATTCAAGGAGACTCAAGCGTCTAAGCTTGGGGATGCCCCGGAAGGCATCCCCTCTTTCTTCAACAAGTATCAGTATGTTTTCGGATTCGTTTTGTTCATGCGATATGTGCAATCTTGGAGCGTCTTTTGCATTTAGTTTTCATTTTTCTTTTATGGACCATGCTGGTATGAGATTGTGACTCCCTCGATTCAATCGTACACTAATCATACACGCAAATGTGTATGATCAAGATCAAGGACTCACGGGAAGATATCACAACACAACTCTAGACACAAATTAAAATAATACAAGCTTTATATTACAAGTCAGGGGCCTCGAGGGCTCGAATACATAAGCTCGAAAACACAAGAGTCAGCGGAAGCAACAATATCTGAGTACAGACATGAGTTAGACAAGTGCCTTAAGAAGGCTAGCACAAAAGCATCTACGATCGAAAAGGCAAGGCCTCCTGCCTGGGAGCCTCCTAACTACTCCTGGTCATCCGCGGTCTCCGTCACGTGGTAGTAGGCACCCTCGGGGTAGTAGCAGTCATCAAAGGTGTCATCTGGCTCCTGGACTCCGTCATCTGGTTGCGTCATCTGAGAAGAATGGAAAAGGGGAAAAAGAGGGAGCAAAGCAACCGTGAGTACTCATCCAAAGTACTCGCAAGCAAGGATCTACACTACAGATGCAACATTATCAAAGGATGGCTGTATATGTGGACTGAACTGCAGAAATGCCAGAATAGAGAGAAGGCCTAGTCCTATCGAAGACTAGCATCTTCTGGAAACCATCATCTTGCAGCAAACAGGAGGGAGTAGAGTAGCATAAAGTAAAGTAGCAGTGTTGTTATCAATCTCGGCCGGAGATCCTTTCTCGACTCCCTGCGAGAAAAAAATCCCAGAGCCGTACAATCCAATTATCAACACAATCCAATTCTCATCACCATCCATTTCTCATCTCAATCCATTTCTCATCATGAGTATCCAGTTCTAGTTGTATCGATCGGGATACAACTCCAAGTGTCCGTTACCGTAGGACAGGCTATCGATAGATGTTTTCTTCCCTGCAGGGGTGCACCAACTTACCCACCACGCTCGCTTAACTCCGGCCAGACACACTTTCCAGGGTCATGCCCGGCCTCGGCCAAACAATACGCTGCAACCCGACCTAGGCTTAATAGAGAGGCCAGCACGCCGGACTAAACCTATGCCCCCAGGGGTCATGGGCCATCTCCTCGGAAACTCCTGCACGTTGCGAACGCGGCCGGTGACCAGACCTAGCTACGTCCTTAAAAAGGTAGGTGCTTACCAGTCCAACCCGGCGCGCGCCGCTCAGTCGCTGACGTCTATTAAGCTTCGGCTGATGCATACGACGCAGAACGCCCATACTATGCCCACGTGATGGTTAGTGCTATCAGGCCAGAGGCCCCTCGGATCAAATATCCAAATCGTAGTGGATTAGGAACGCGCGGTAACAAGCAGAGACTCACGAAAGATGTGACCCCGTTGCCCCGTCTCGAGGACTTGCGGCAAGGGCTAAGAATGCCCGGCCAAGCCTCGTAATTATCTCACGGGCACCTTCCAGGTCAACCCGACTCCTCATCACTCGCAATTATGCTCGCGCGGGCACCCCTCAGGGTCGACCCGTCTTTAGTAACATGTTTCAGTGTAAAGTCATAGTAACCATAGTAACTGTGTGTTTAAACATCAAGGGGAAAACCCGAGGAATCACCCTCGGTGAATTCCACTCAATGTAATCATCAAGGTGAACGTAAGAGCAATCACCCCCGAGGTTCACACTTGAGGGGTTGCACGACAGAGTCATATCGGAAGTGGTTAAGGTGGAATCACCCTCGATGACCACGACCGAATAGCTACACTACAGGGTTAACATCAGAAGTGCTGTAGAGGTCTCACCCTGGGCACTCGATAGTAACCCAGCAGTGTCGAACAACTAAGGGGAAAGTGATGTGCGGTGCCGGGGCCTGGTCTTCAATCCCGTTGATCGGGTCTTCAATGATGAAGCAGGGGCAACAAGGACAAGGTGGGGGTCACTGATGGATCACTAACCAACCTATACTAAGCAGTTTAGGATAAGCAGGTAAGGTACAACAGTAGATACAAAAGCAGGCTATGCATCAGAATAGGAGCAAACAATAACAGTAGTAAAATATAATGCAAGCATGAGAGAATGGAATGGGCGATATCGGGATGATCAAAGGGGGGGCTTGCCTGGTTGCTCTGGCAAGGAGGGGTCGTTGTCGACGACGTAGTCGATCACCAGGGCATCAGCGGCCTCGGGGTCTACCGGAGAGAAGAGGGGGAAGAAACAGTAAATCCATAGCAAACAGAGCTAACACTAAGCATGACATGACGATACGTAGCGCTAAGCGTGCTCTAACGCGGTACTACACGTTGCAGACGAAGGGGGAAAACATCCGAGGGTGAATTCCCGATGTTAGGTGGATTCCGGACAAAGGAAAAGAGGGGGAAAGTTCCATGTTCAGCATGCTAGGGGCATGTGACAGATGAACGGACCACGTATTCGGATTCGTTGGATTTTTCTGAGCAACTTACATATAGAAAACATTTTCATCCGAGTTACGGTTTATTTTCTATGAATTTTTAAAGTTTTATTAATATTCGGAAATTATTTAAATTAACAGAAAAGGAATATGACGTCAGCATGACGCCATGCTGACATCAGCAAGTCAACAGACTGGCTGACTGGTCAAACTAACTAGTGGGTCCCACCTGTCATAGACAGTTGACTAACAGAACTTTAAACTAACTAAAAAGAGGTTAAATTAACAGCTGGGCCCCTTATGGCAGTGGCAGATTAGATTACTAATTACTTTTAACTATAAAAACATTTTAATTAGCTTAATTAAGCGGTGGGGTCCGCACGTTAGTGGCTGGGGCTGCCCAGTCAGCAGTTGACTGGGTCAACCCGGTCAACTGGGGCCCGTGGGGCCCGCTGGCAGCGACCCTGGGGGGTGGCCCCAGGTCGGCCACGTTGGCGGCCGGCGCCGGAGTTGTGCCGGCGAGCTCTCCGCGGCGGCGAGTCCGCCGGAGAGGCTCGGATCTTCGCTACAGAACACCAAATCACGCGTTTTCACTTGCGTTCGAACGCTGACGCTGTCGCGCGTCGAGTGGTGCCACTGGACCGACCGGAGATGGCCGGAACAGGGAGCTGCAAGGTCGCCGGCGGCGGTGGTCTACGGTAGCTCAGCGAAAACGAAGAACTAGCGCGCTCACAAGCGATCTAAAGCGTTAGGACGCACCGTTGGAGTGCCCCGAGCACGATGGTGTGCTCGGATGGCCTTGGCATCGATGGAAGCGACGACGATGAGCGGCACGGCGGAGATGAGCTCGGTCGTCCATGGCGGCGATGTTATGCGCAGCAGAACGAGGGGAAGGCAGGGGGAGGACGTGCGGTGCTCACCGTGCGGGCGCAAGGAGGCCCCGTGAGTGAACGGGAGTGCAGAGGGAGGTCGAATCAACGACGACGGCGTCCGACGACCCGCGGAGGAGGAAGAAGGGGATCCGACGCTTCGGTGCTCCCCATCCCCCGCTGAGGCCACCAGTCGATGGAAAGGGCGATGTCGGAGGTCACCAACAAGGTCAGCGGGTGCGGGGCCGCCGGTGGCCGCGACAACGATGGAGGACGGCGGCGAGGGCGCTCGGGCCACGGATCTGGAGGAGAGGAGGGCGGAGCGAGCGAGGGAGAGGAAGGGAGAGTGGCAAGTGGGCGAGTGGGAGGCGAGGAAGCTGAGGCGTTGGGGAGGCGCAAGCCTTATCCCCTCGCCCGGGCGTCGCCGGCGAGGCGGGTCCGGCGGGGACGGCGCCCCTGTAGCGGCGCGCACCGGGGGAACAGGAAGGGGGCGCGGTGTGGGGAGCTGGGCTGGCTGGTTGAGGTGGGCCGAGGCCCATGGTGGGGGCACGGTGGCCAGCTGGGCCAGTCGGCCCAGTTGAGGGGGGGGGAGGCTTTTCCTTTTTCTTTGCTTTTTTTTAAATTTCCAGTAGCAATTTGCCTTTTCCTTTTAGCCACTAGGACTTTGCAAAATTATGTCATTGGGCAAGATAATTTCAAGGAATTATTGTGCACTGCCACAAAAAGGTTGGGAGGCTTTTGTAATAGTTGCCAATTTTATAAATTAAAAAGGCATTTAATTTATTGCTTAGGCCACTGTTTTAAGTAGTTTAGGCCACTCAAACCTTTTACAAAAAATGTTGGTTCACCACCAATATTAACAAATGATTATTTGCCACCTGATGAACATTTAGTTTTCATGAAAGAAGAAGCAAATATTTGACATGCAATTTGAATTTGACTTTGAAGCAGATTTTGGACAAGTGGCCTTTTGGCATGATGATCATGATGACATGACCTTCATTAGGGGGATATTACTGTAGTGTGATGCTGGGGATGTTACAAATAGTCCTTGGTTGATTTATAGAATGCTCTTTGCACTTCACTTATATCTTTTGAGTATGGCTTTATAGAATGCTTCATGTGCTTCACTTATATCATTTGAAGTTGGGATTGCCTGTTTCTCTTTACATAGAAAACCGCCATTTATAGAATGCTCTTTTGCTTCACTTATATTTGTTAGAGCATGGGCATATCTTTTGTAGAAAGAACTAAACTCTCTTGCTTCACTTATATCTATTTAGAGAGATGACAGGAATTGGTCATTCACATGGTTAGTCATAAAATCCTACATAAAACTTGTAGATCACTGAATATGATATGTTTGATTCCTTGCAATAGTTTTGCAATATACAGATGGTGATATTAGAGTCATGCTAGTGGGTAGTTGTGGATTATTAGAAATACTTGTGTTGAGGTTTGTGATTCCCGTAGCATGCACGTATGGTGAACCGTTATGTAACGAAGTCGGAGCATGATTTATTTATTAATTGTCTTCCTTATGAGTGGCGGTCGGGGACGAGCGATGGTCTTTTCCTACCAATCTATCCCCCTAGGAGCATGCACGTAGTACTTTGTTTCGATGACTAATAGATTTTTGCAATAAGTATGTGAGTTCTTTATGACTAATGTTGAGTCCATGGATTATACGCACTCTCACCCTTCCACCATCGCTAGCCTCTCTAGTACCATGCAACTTTAGCCGGTACCATAAACCCACCATATATCTTCCTCAAAACAGCCACCATACCTATCTATCATGGCATTTCCATAGCCATTCCGAGATATATTGCCATGTAACTTCCATCATCATCATATACATGACTTGAGCATTCATTGTCATATTGCTTTGCATGATCGTAAGATAGCTAGCATGATGTTTTCATGGCTTGTCTGTTTTTTGATGTCATTGCTACGCTAGATCATTGCACATCCCGGTACACCGCTGGAGGCATCCATATAGAGTCATACTTTGTTCTAGACATTGAGTTGTAATATTGAGTTGTAAGTAAATAAAAGTGTGATGATCATCATTATTAGAGCATTGCCCCAGTGAGGAAAGCATGATGGAGACTATGATTCCCCATAAGTAGGGATAAGACTCCGGACTTTACAAAAAAAATAAAAGAGGCCAAAGAAGCCCAAATGAAAAAAAGAGGCCAAAGAAGCCCACCAAAAAAAACAAAAAATGAGGGAAAAAGAGAGAAGGGGCAGTGCTACTATCCTTTTTCCACACTTGTGCTTCAAAGTAGCACCATGTTCTTCATATAGAGAGTCTCTTGAGTTATCACTTTCATCTACTAGTGGGAATTTTCATTATAGAACTTGGCTTGTATATTCCGATGATGGGCTTCCTCAAATGCCCGAGGTCTTCATGAGCAAGCAAGTTGGATGCACACCCACTTAGTTTCAGTTGGAGCTTTCATACACTTATAGCTCTAGTGCATCCGTTGCATGGCAATCCCTACTCACTCACATTGATATCTATTGATGGGCATCTCCATAGCCCGTTGATACGCCTAGTTGATGTGAGACTATCTTCTCCTTTTTGTCTTCTCCACCATCATATTCTATTCCACCTATAGTGCTATGTCCATGGCTCACGCTCATGTATTGCGTGAAAGTTGAAAAGGTTTGAGAACGTCAAAAGTATGAAACAATAGCTTGGATTGTCATCGGGGTTGTGCATGATGTGAATATTTTGTGTGGTGAAGATGGAGCATAGCCAGACTATATGATTTTGTAGGGATAACTTTCTTTGGCCATGTTATTTTGAAAAGACATGATTGCTTTATTAGTAGGCTTGAAGTATTATTGTTTTTATGTCAAATGATAGACTATTGCTTTGAATCACTCGTATCTTAATATTCATGCCATGATTTGATATGTGATCAAGATTATGCTAGGTACCATTCCACATCAAAAATTATTTTTTTTATCATTTACCTACTCGAGGACGAGCAGGAATTAAGCTTGGGGATGCTGATACGTCTCCGCCGTATCTATAATTTTTGATTGTTCCATGCCAATATTCTACAACTTTCATACACTTTTGGTAACTTTTTATACTATTTTTGGGACTAACATATTGATCTAGTGCTCTGTGCTAGCTCCTGTTTGTTGCATGTTTTTTGTTTCGCAGAATATCCGTGATCACCGTGGCCATCATCATCATCATCACCGTGATCTACACCAACACCTCCGCCATCTTCACCAACATCTCCATCACCTTCCCCCCTCTATCTACATCGGTCAACTCTCCTGCAGTCCGCTGTACCCTCTACTTGAACATGGTGCTTTATGCTTCATATTATTATCCAATGATGTGTTGCCATCCTATGATGTCCAAGTAGATTTTCGTTGTCCTACCGGTGGTTGATGAATTGCTATGATTGATTTAATTTGCTTCTGGTTATGTTGCTGTCCTTTGGTGCCCATCATATGATTGCGCGTGTGGATCACACCCTAGGGTTAGTTGTATGTTGATAGGACTATGTGTTGGAGGGCAAGAGTGACAGAAGCTTGAATCTAGCATAGAAATTGATGCATACGGGATTGAAGGGGGACCAATATATCTTAATGCTATGGTTGGGTTTTACCTTAATGAACATTAGTAGTTGCGGATGCTTGCTAATAGTTCCAATCATAAGTGCATAGAATTCCAAGTCAGGGATGACATGCTAGCAGTGGCCTCTCCCACATAATACTTGGTATCGGTCTAGTAAGGTAGTCAATTGCTTAGGTGCAATTTCGCAACTCCTACCACCACTTTGCCACACTCGCTATATTTAATTTATTGTTTCTTTATTTAAACAGCCCCTACTTTTTATTTACATAATCTTTATTATCTTGCAATCCTATCCAACAACACCTACAAAGTACTTCTAGTTTCATAATTGTTCTAGGTAAAGCGAACGTCAAGCGTGCGTAGAGTTGTATCGGTGGTCGATAGAACTTGAGGGAATATTTGTTCTACCTTTATCTCCTCGTTGGGTTCGACACTCTTACTTATCAAAAACTGTTGCAATCCCCTATACTTGTGGGTTATCAAGAAAGTGTTCCATGGCATTACCAAAATTATCATCACAGAAGTGTCCACTTCCATGATGATAAATCGCGCGTCATAGAAGTGCTTTCGTCAAGGGTGACCGACACATGGCATCCACCGTAACGGAACACCGTTAAGCTATCTGGTCGGGTTTTGGATCCGATAACCCGTTAACAGCCCCGACCAATGGGGATTTTCCACGTGTAAAATCATCTTTGGCTAGAGGAAACACGTGTCGGCTCATCGTCGGGATAGATGTCATCCACTCACTGGACAGAAGGGGCCTATGATACGTCGACATGTGGCACGGCCCAACAAGTTTAAATGGGCCGACCCAACTAGAGGCCCACAAGATTCTGCGGAACATAATGGGCCGTTCCAGCTAAAGGCCCACAAAATTTTGCGGACCATAATGGGCTGGCCCAGCTAAAGGCCCACAAGATTTTGCGGGTGAGGGAGTCCTGGATTAGGGGGTCTCCGGACAGCCGGACTAGATCCTTTGGCCAGACTGTTGGACTATGAAGATACAAGATTGAAGACTTCGTCTTGTGTCCGGATGGGACTCTACTTGGCGTGGAAGGCAAGCTAGGCAATACGGATATGGATATCTCCTCCTTTGTAACCGACCTTGTGTAACCCTAACCCTCTCCGGTGTCTATATAAATCGAAGGGTTTTAGTCCGTAGGACAACAACCATAACATACAATCATACCATAGGCTAGCTTCTAGGGTTTAGCCTCTCTGATCTCGTGGTAGATCTACTCTTGTACTACCCATATCATCAATATCAATCAAGCAGGACGTAGGGTTTTACCTCCATCAAGAGGGCCCGAACCTGGGTAAAACATTGTGTCCCCTGCCTCCTGTTACCATCCGGCCTAGACACACAGTTCGGGACCCCCTACCCGAGATCCGCCGGTTTTGACACCGACACTGGTGCTTTCATTGAGAGTTCCTTTGTGTCGTCGCTGTTAGGCTTGATAGCCCCTACTATCATCGATAGCGATGCGGTCCAGGGTGAGACTTTTCTCCCCGAACAGATCTTCGTATTCGGCGGCTTTGCACTGCGGGCTAATTCGCTTGGCCATCTGGAGCAGATTAAAAGCTACGCCCCTGGCCATCAGGTCAGATTTGGAAGTTTGAACTACACGGCCGACATCCTCGGAGACTTGATCTTCGACGGATTTGAGCCACAGCCGGGCGTGCCGCACTGTCACGATGGGTATGACCTAGCTCTGCCGCCGAACAGTACCCCAGAGGCCGCGCCCGCATCAGCTCCGACCCTTAGCTCGGAGCCAACTGCGCCAGTCAAGGATGGGTGGTTAGACACCGCCTCAGGGGCTGCAGTCTCAACGGCGATTGAGCCGAACACCAGCCTAACCCTCTGCGCAGCCCGTGACTCCAAGGTGCCGGACTCTTTTTCGGACTCCAAACCGCCCGCGCCCCTGCCAATCGAATCCGATTGGGCGCTGATCATGGAATTCACCGCCGTGGATATCTTTCAACACTCGCCCTTCGGTGACATGCTGAATTCACTAAGGTCTCTCTCTTTGTCAGGAGAGCCCTGGCCGGATTATGGCCAACAGGATTGGGATGCGGACGACGAAGAAACTCGACGCCCACCCACCACCCACTTTGTAGCCACTGTCGATGATTTAACCGACATGCTCGACTTTGACTCCGAAGACATCAACGGTATGGACGACGATGTAGGAGACGAACATGAACCAGCGCCTATAGGGCACTGGAAAGCCACCTCGTCATATGACATATACATGGTGGATACACCCAACAAAGGAAATGGCGACGAGATAGTGGAGGATGACCCCTCCAAGAAGCAACCCAAGCGCCGACGTCAGCGGTGCCTCTCTAAGTCCCGCCAAAGCAAAAGTGGTGATACCGGCATAGGAGATAATAACACTCCAGATAGTGCCGAAGACAACAACAATCCCCTTGAGCAAGATTTAGAGCAGGAGGATGAAGGAGCCAGCTCTCCTGAGAGAGCGGTAGACGGAGAGGAGGATGACAATTACATCCCCCCCTCCGAAGACGAGGCAAGCCTCGGCGACGATGAATTCGTCGTACCAGAGGATCCCGTCGAACAAGAGCGCTTCAAGCACCGGCTTATGGCCACAGCAAATAGCCTGAAGAAAAAGCAGCAGTAGCTTCAAGCTCATCAAGATTTGCTAGCTGACAGATGGACTGAAGTCCTCGCGGCCAAGGAATATAAACTCGAGCACCCCTCCAAGAATTACCCAAAGTGCAGGTTACTACCCCGACTGGAGGAAGAAGCGTATGATACGGCTGATCGGCCACCTCATGGCCAAGATAGAGAGGCATTCCAGCCAAAAGCTCAGCCTCCACCCCGACGCCATTCAAATAAAAAGGCATGGGGAGATACGCCAGACCTGCGAGACATATTGGAGGACAAAGCAAAGCATGCAAGATCGATCTACGGATCACGACGGCGCACAACTCTGCGAGACGATAAACGTCACGCCGGATACAGTAAAAGCAAATCCGGCCGGGCCGAACACAACGGGCAACACCCATTCGAGCTGCGTCGCGATATAGCCCAATACAGAGGCGCTGCACACCCCTTATGTTTCACAGACGAAGTAATGGAACATCAATTCCCAGAAGGTTTCAAACCTGTAAATATTGAATCATACGACGGCACAACAGATCCCGCAGTATGGATTGAGGATTTCCCCCTCCACATCCACATGGCCCGCGGTGATGACTTACACGCCATCAAATACCTCCCACTAAAGCTCAAAGGACCAGCGCGGCATTGGCTTAACAGCTTGCCAGCGGACTCCATTAGCTGTTGGGAAGATCTGGAAGCCGCATTCCTCGACAACTTTCAGGGCACTTATGTGCGACCACCAGATGCCGATGACTTGAGCCACATAATTCAGCAGCCAGAAGAGTCGGCCAGGCAATTCTGGACTCGGTTCCTTACAAAGAATAATCAAATCGTCGACTATCCGGATACGGAGGCCTTAGCGGCTTTCAAACACAACATTTGAGACGAGTGGCTAGCCCGGCACCTTGGTCAGGAAAAGCCGAAATCTATGGCAGCTCTCACGACGCTCATGACCCACTTTTGTGCGGGAGAAGATAGTTGGCTGGCTCGCAGTAATAACATATCAAAGAACCATGGTACCTCAGATACCAAGGACGGCAATAGCAGGTCACGTCGCAACAAACATAAGCGCCGCATTAACAGCGAAAATACAAAGGATACGACAGTCAATGCCGGATTCAAAGGCTCTAAACCCGGTCAACAAAAAAAGCCATTCAAACAAACTACGTCGGGTCCGTCCAGCTTGGACCGTATACTCGATCGCTCGTGTCAAATATACGGCACCCCAGACAAGCCAGCCAATCACACCAATAGGGATTGTTGGGTGTTCAAGCAGGCCAGCAAGTTAATTGCCGAAAACAAGGAAAAGGGGTCGCATAGCGATGACGAGGAGGAGCCCCAGCAGCCGCACACCGGAGGGCAGAAGAGGTTTCCCCCGCAAGTGCGGACAATGAACATGATATACGCGACACACATCCCCAAGAGGGAGCGGAAGCATGCGCTCAGGGACATATATGTGTTGGAGCCAGTCGCCCCAAAGTTCAACCCTTGGTCCTCCTGTCCGATCACCTTCGATCGCAGGGACCACCCCACTAGTATCCGTCATGGCGGATTTGCCGCACTGGTCCTAGACCCAATCATTGACGGATTCCTTATGGATGGCAGCAGCAGCCTGAACCTGCTTTATCAGGACATAGTGCACAAAATGGGTATAGACCCCTCAAGGATCAAACCCACAAAAATGACCTTTAAAGGCGTCATTCCAGGTGTGGAGGCCCATTGCACAGGCTCAATTACACTGGAAGTGGTCTTCGGATCCCCGGATAATTTCCGAAGCGAAGAGTTAATCTTCGATATAGTCCCGTTCCGCAGTGGTTATCACGCGCTGCTCGGGCGAACCGCATTTGCTAGATTCAATGCGGTACCGCATTATGCATACCTCAAGCTCAAGATGCCAGGACCTCGCGGAGTTATTACAGTAAATGGAAACACAGAGTGCTCCCTCCGAACAGAGGAGCACACTGCGGCCCTCGCAGTAGAAGCACAAAGCAGCCTCTCAAGGCAATCAACCAGTTCGGCGCTTCAAAGCCCGGACACCTTCAAGCGTGCTCGGAGCAATCGGCAAATAGACCACCTGGCGCGATCTATGCTCGCGTAGCAATACGACGACCACCCCAATCCCAGCCCAATAGCGAAACTTGTGCCGCGCGTACGTAATTACGCATTAAAAATACCATGGGCACAGGTGGGGAGGGGGGCACAACTGCGGCACGCCCCAAGACGCGGCTTAAACCGCACTAGGGGCTTCCCGTTTGGTTATTTTTTCTTTTCTTTTCAGGACCTTAATCTCTGGAAACACTATCTAGCAGCACTATTGCCGAACACATGATGCAGCAGCCAAGGAGGCAGACAACTATGTCATACCACGGAATTCCCAGGTTGATTACAGTAACGAGCGAAATATTCGATTTCATATCATTCCTCAGCTTGCCCTTGGAAGGGACATAGTCCTACTCTTTGCTTGTCGCACTATCTATATCACTCTGCTTTAACGTAATTTTTTAATAAACAATGCATGACATTACGACTATTATTGCATTCGTGTTATATATATATATATGTGTGTGTGTGTGTGCGTGTTCATTAATGACGCCTTGCAACCGTACACCTTGGTACGGCTAATACACCAGGGGCTTACGTACCTCACAATACGGTGTGAAAAGTCCGAACACTTTCTCAAGTGCGACACCCCGAACTTATAGCATTATATGCATCAGCTCCGAATCATGTCTTTGGTCAAATGTTGGGTTTGCCCAGCTCCTATGTTTTGGTACCTTACGTTCCGCTCTATCGGCTAAGGTAGCGCTAGGAGAACTACTGCGATTGTGCCCCGGTTCTGCTGGGTTCAGCACCTTAGTAGAGAAAGCTAAAACTAACTGTCATGATAAGACGAGAGACTGGCAAGGTTTTCGAGTCCCTAAAGACTTATGCCGCTTAGAGCGAGGGGCCGGCCCTGTCCGGCTTAAAGGCGTGTATCGCGCCCCAAATTCGGCCTTCCGAATACCAGGGGCTTCGCCAAAATTTAAAATTATAGAATTCTATGGCTAAGTGAGAGTGATAAAGCATTATTAGTCCGGTTGCCTTGTTCGCTGTGCTGAGCACCTCCCTTGAAGGACCCAAACATGGGAACAAGAGTGCTCAGGTTTATCCCGAACATCCCAGCACTCGTGGCATGGGGGCAGAAGCCGAGGACTAGCCATCTCTCAAATTGGATAAACAGCCAAACACAAGGTAATATTTTAAATTCAAACAAGCGTTGCATAGCACATATGAAACAAGTTTTCATAAATACAGGATAAAACGAGCAAGTCTCATTCAAATATTACATCTTTTGAACACTCATCCGCGATGAGACGGGCACCCGGCAGAACACCCTCGTAGTACATCTCGGGGTGGCGGTGCTCCTTGCCCTCCGGCGGCCCCTCCTTGATCAGCTTCATGGCGTCTAGCTTGACCCACTGCAATTTCACACAGGCGAAAGCCCGGCATGCACCTTCACTGCAGATAGATCGCTTGACGACCTCCAGCCACGGGCAGGCATCCACAAGCCGCCTCACCAGCTCGAAGAAGCTGTTCGGAAGGGCGTCGCTAGGCCACAGCCGGATTATAAAGCTCTTCATGGCCCGATCGGCTGCCTTATGTAGCTCTACCATCTGCTTCAGTTGGTCGCTCATTGGCACCGGGTGTTCGGCCTCAGCATACTGAGACTAGAACAACTTCTCCGTTGAGCTTCCATCCTCGGCCTGGTAAAATTGTGCGGCATCGGACACGCTGCGGGGCAAATCTGCGAATGCTCCTGGAGAGCTTCGGATTCGGGTAAGTAATCGGTAATTTACTTTTACATGCTTGCTTTGCATATAGAAAGCCTTACCCGCCGCTATCTTCTTCATCGCGTCGATCTCCTAGAGGGCCTTTTGGGCTTCGGCCTTGGCACTTCTTGCGCTCTCGAGGGCCGCGGCAAGCTCAGACTCCCGCATCTTTGAGTCAAGCTCCAATGCCTCGTGCTTCACCACGAGAGCCTGGAGCTCTTCCTGCACCTCGCCCACCCGAGCCTCGTGCTTCTCTCGCTCGGTGCGCTCCTTGGCCGCTATATCCTCGGCCTTGGTTAGCGCTTGCTTCAGGGTCACCACCTCGGTCGTGGCCCCTGGCAAATATACGTTGATCCTGTCATTTTGCAATCGCGTCTTCTTTATATATGCATATCTATAGACAGGGTATTACTTACCCTTGTTCTCCTCGAGCTTCCTGTTGGCAAGGCTGAGCTCTTTCCTGGACCCCTCGAGGTCCTGCTTCAGTACGGCGACCTCTGCAATCAGTGCGGCGGACGCCAACAGCGAAGCCTGCATATGCATATTGACATACTTATATTAGACTCCTGCGATATTATTTGATCCTCTGTTCGGCTTTTCTTTGTGAACACCGAACAAAGCATCAGGGGCTACTGTTTATGCGGTAATATTTGTACTACATTTTAAAACACTTACCTCAAAGCCTGTTAGAAGGCTGGCACAGGCTTCAGTCAATCCACTCTTGGCGGACTGAA
Source organism: Triticum dicoccoides (assembly GCF_002162155.2). Taxonomy (NCBI): domain Eukaryota; kingdom Viridiplantae; phylum Streptophyta; class Magnoliopsida; order Poales; family Poaceae; genus Triticum; species Triticum dicoccoides. The sequence goes on along the minus strand of NC_041384.1, from coordinate 576,623,434 downwards.
CCTTTTGGATCACCGCACTCATGATAGTGCGGTGCTCCTCGTCGATGGAAGCGCTGCGAAGCGCTTCCAGCAGATTTTCCAACGCCTCTGGATGGACAGAGGTCACCAGCACAGGCGTCTTGCCCCTCTTAGAAGGAGGCCGCCTGCCTGAGCCCGGAACAGGTGGAGGGTCCGGCGCGGTGTTCGGCTGAGGGCCGAACTCGGAGCTCTCAGGGGCCCCGTCCCCTCGGCTCCCGGAGTCCGGAAGGTCACCTTGAAGCGCCTCCAGGACTATCTCCCCTTGACCCGGTGCCTCTTGAGACAGCACCTCGGCTTAGTCAGCAGGATGGGGGGAGGTGGCGGTCGGGACTGGATTGCTATCCATGTCCGACGAGCCCAGGGAGCCGTCCGATGATACATCGATGCTGGTTCGCGGTAGCCTGCATAATCATGTTCGGCGTTAGGGAAAGCAGTTCGACAAGGGAATGCTACGAGTTACTCTGGTATCCGAATACTTATGATCTTCCCAGGGGCTTGGCCCTGGGCAACCACTCGTCTTCGTCTTCGTCGGCAGCGGTGGAGCTGTCCAAAAGGAGAGTCCTTCCCTTCTTGGACCCTTCGTCCCCCCAGTTGGGGCGGCCTTCCTTTTCTTATCTCCCCCTGCGGGAGGGGGAGCATCTTCTTCTTCCTCCTCATCTTTGGGGGAGGAGTGCGCCGCAGAGTCATCGGACGGTGAGTCCGACGACGCCTGGCGTCGGGAACTCTTTCGGGTTCCCTTGGCCCTCTTGGTCTTCTCTGGCACCGTATAAGGAGCCGGAGTCAGCATCTTCGCCAGAAGAGCGTCTGCTGGGCCTTCGGGCAAAGGAGCCGGACAATCGATCTGTCCGGCCGTCTCCTGCCAGTCCTGTCAAAGGTACGGGAGTTTAGATCCCACATGGAGTCAACCTATAAAAACTAAATATCCCGCGAGAGGTAAAGCAGCTTACCGCTTTGGCTTGGCGCTTCACGCTGAATCCACGATCCTCGGTAATGGGAGGGGGACCTCGGCGCTTTTGAACAGCACCCTCCAGGCATCTTCGTGAGTTGTGTCGAAGAGCCTGTTCAGAGTCCGGTGCCGCGCCGGGTCGAACTCCCACAAGTTGAACTCCCGTTGTTGGCACGGGAGAATCCGGCGGTGGAGCATGACCTGGACCACGTTGACAAGTTTGAGCTTCTTGTTCACCATGTTTTGAATACATGTTTGGAGTCCGGTCAGCTCTTCTGAACTACCCCAGGACAGGCCCTTCTCTTTCCAGGAGGTGAGCCGCGTGGGGATGCCAGATCGGAACTCGGGGGCCGCTGCCCATACAGGGTAGCGCGGCTCGGTGATGTAGAACCACCCCGATTGCCACCCCTTTATGGTTTCCACAAAGGAGCCCTCGAGCCATGTTACGTTGGGCATCTTGCCCACCATGGCGCCTCCGCACTCCGCCTGGCGGCCGCCCACCACCTTCGGCTTGACGTTGAAGGTCTTCAACCATAAGCCGAAGTGGGGCTTGATGCGGAGGAAGGCCTCGCACACGACGATAAACGCCGAGATGTTGAGGATGAAGTTTGGGGCCAGATCGTGGAAATTCAGGCCGTAATAGAACATGAGCCCCCGGACGAATGGATGGAGAGGGAATCCCAGTCCGCGGAGGAAACGGGTGAGGAATACTACCCTCTCATGCGGCCTGGGGGTGGGGATGAGCTGCCCCTCATCTGGGAGCCGGTGCGCGACGTCGTCGGGCAGGTACCCGGCTCTCCTCAGTTTCTTGATGTCTCCCTCCGTGACAGAGGAGACCATCCACCTGCCTCCTGCTCTGGACATGGTTGGAGAAGGTTGAGGTGGGAAGTGTGGACTTGGGCGCTACAGCTCGAGTGTGCGAAAACGGATGAGCAAAGGAGAAAGAAGGCATGGATAGGAAGGTGAATCCTTATCCCTTTATATGGGCGAATGAAACTGAGCGTTCCCACTTGCCTGGTAAAACTCGCTTATCCCCCAAGCGCTGTAATTGGTGGCGCGGTCGGGTTACCCACGATCTCTGCTTTGACAAGACGTGTCGAAAAACTGCCTCGCGTTATGTGCGGGGCTGGTTAAAGGAAACGGTTCGAATAATCACCGGGCCATGACATAACGTCATGCTGCCAAAACAAGCCAGCAAATTAGATCTGCGAAAATATTATTCTCTCTACGGTGGAATGTGGAACTTATTTTGCAGGGTCGGACACTATCCTCGTATTCAAATTCTTCTGTGATGTATTCAGAGAAGGAACCCGCCTTGCAATGCCGAAGACAATACTGCGCGCCGGACTCATCGTCATTGAAGCCTGGTTCAGGGCCTACTGAGGGAGTCCTGGATTAGGGGGTCTCCAGACAGCCGGACTATATCCTTTGGCCGGACTGTTGGACTATGAAGATACAAGATTGAGACTTCGTCTCGTGTCCGGATGGGACTCTACTTGGCGTGGAAGGCAAGCTAGGCAATACGGATATGGATATCTCCTCCTTTGTAACCGACCTTGTGTAACCCTAACCCTCTCCGGTGTCTATATAAACCGAAGGGTTTTAGTCCGTAGGACAACAACCATAACATACAATCATACCATAGGCTAGCTTCTAGGGTTTAGCCTCTCTGATCTCGTGGTAGATCTACTCTTGTACTACCCATATCATCAATATCAATCAAGCAGGACGTAGGGTTTTACCTGCATCAAGAGGGCCCGAACCTAGGTAAAACATTGTGTCCCCTGCCTCCTGTTACCATCCGGCCTAGACACACAGTTCAGGACCCCCTACCCGAGATCCACCGGTTTTGACACCGACAGCGGGCCATAATGGGCCGGCCCAGGTAAAGGCCCACAAGATTTTTTTTGTGCCATAATGGGCCGGCCCAGGTAAAGGCCCACAAGATTCTTGCGGGTCATAATGGGCCGGCCTAGCTAAAGGCCCACGAGATTTTGCCGACATTAATGGGCCGGCCCAGCTGTAGGCCCATAAGACTTTGAGGACCCTAGTAGGCCGACCCATTAACTGGCTGCCATGTTTTGGGCCAAATGCCGACCCATATTTGATCCGGTCCATTAATGGCCTGCCACGCTCCAGGCCTAATAGTGGCCCATATGAGATCCGGCCCGTTAAAAGCCTACCACGCTCTGGGCCAAATTACGGCCCAGATCAAGTCCGGCCCTTTAAGAGGCTTTGGGCTCAATTATGGCCCATATCAGATTCGGCCCGTCAATTGGACACTATGTTTTTGGGCCCACTTGCTAAAGGCCCACTTAGTAATTCGGCCTGATATTAGTTTTATCCTATTAAGGGCTCGTTTAACATTTCGGCCCTATATTAATTTCGGCTTGTTAAAAGCCCGTCATATAGTTGGGCCTAACTACGGCCCGGTTTGCATCCAGCCTGCTCGCAGCCGATATCTGATTGGGCCAAACAAGGACCCAGTCAATTTTGGCCTGTTAAAAGCCCGTGATTTGATTCGCACAATCATGGGCCGGGGTTCATTTCGGGCTGCTGCGTAACTAGTAGGAATTAAGAACAAACCTACTCTATACAATAAAGAAATTATGGCATAGTAACTAAGAATAAACCTACACTACACAATAAATGATTTAAGGTATATTACATCCACTGGACATCAAAGTTTGCCACCAGTGATCATAAAGCGCAACGAAGAAGCAGATTACAAAAACTGGGCACCATTGCAGCGTAACAAAATAATACTGAACCGAGACCACTTCCAAGACAGTTCAAGAAAGGTTAGCCTGGCGGGGGAACTGCTGCGCAAGCTGCTGAGCAAGGCTGTGAGACCGGCCTAGCATGTCGGTCATAGCTTCCAGGTGTAGCTGTTTAGCGATGAGGTTCTCATTGGTGTTCTCCGCAATCTTTCTTAGAGATAGGACTTCAAGTTGAAGTTGAGTTGCAGAATGCCTTTCTGCTAGAACTTTGGACTGAAGAAGTCGAACTGATTCAGACAACGAATTCTGTGAGCTTGTCTGACTGTTAGTCTCAAGTAACTTGAACACTGCATCAAGACAAGACTTTGGGGTTGTCTCGCTATCTTCAAGATGTTTTGCCTTCTTTGCTGCAATATATGTTGGGTTTGTCTCACAGCCTTCATCAGACTTGTGCATGCCATCAGGCATGTCACCCTGAAACAAAGAAGAGAGATGATAGGTTTTGCACGTGTATAAACAAAGATGATAACTGTTCTGTCAATTCTATCCAATTTCAAATTAGAAAATAAAGAGTATGTTCAAAATATCAATAGCATAATTTGGCATTGCTCATAATGCAGGGAGCTTCACCACACTACTGGATTACCATGTCAACATAACAAGCATAGATGAAGGGCAAAGAAAATCATTGTATCTATTTTGGATAATGTGCATGGCATGTTGTTCATATCATCAGCCACATCAGTAAGATAAAACAGGAGATGACAAGGTGCAAACGTGGGCTGCTTCACCACACACTGGATTATAGATCCACAAAAACAAGCATACATATAGGGAGTATTAAGTAATGTGCATGGTATGAATAAGGAATTTGGTTTTACAAGTAAAACTTAGAACTTACGGTTCTTACGAACATGCATTTTGGTAGAAACAGCAAACTAAACAGCAGTAAACGATAGGGAGTATGAGCAAATTAAACAGCAGTTGAGGATAAAGTCTTTAGAAGGACTGACTTACATTAATAGTTAAGACCGGCTTTATAATGCCCTTCTCCATGTCAAGGGAAGGATAACTCAAGAATTTCAGCAAAGAATCTTCTTCATAAGCATTGCCTGTACTCTATGATACGTCTCCAACGTATCTATAATTTTTGATTGCTCCATCTATATTATCTACTGTTTTGGACTGTATTGGGCTTTATTTTTTCACTTTTATATTATTTTTGGGACTAACCTATTAACCGGAGGCCCAGCCCAGAATTGTTGTTTTTTGCCTATTTCAGTGTTTCGGATAAACAGAATATCAAACGGAGTCCAAACGGAATAAAATCTTCGGAAACGTGATTTTCTCACCGAATGTGATCCAGGAGACTTGGACCCTACTGCAAGGGATCAAAGAGGTGGTCACGAGGGTGTGGGGCGCCCCCCTAGGGCGCGCCCCCTGCCTCATGGGCCCCTCAGTGCTCCACCGACGTACTCCTTCCTCCTATATATACACACGTACCCCCAAACGATTAGAATAGGAGCCAACACCCTAATTCCACCGCCGCAACTTTTTGTATCCACGAGATCCCATCTTGGGGCCTGTTTCGGAGCTCCGCCGGAAGAGGGCCGTCATCATGGAGGGCTTCTACATCATCCTAGCCCCTCTGATGAAGTGTGAGTAGTTTACCTCAGACCTTCGGGTCCATAGTTAGTAGCTAGATGGCTTATTCTCTCTCTTTGAATCTCAATACAAAGTTCTCCCCCTCTCTTGTGGAGATCTATTCGATGTAATCTTCTTTTTGCGGTGTGTTTGTTGAGACCGATGAATTGTGGGTTTATGATCAAGTCTATCTATGAATAATATTTGAATCTTCTCTGAATTATTTTATGCATGATTGGTTATCTTTGCAAGTCTCTTCGAATTATCCGTTTGGTTTGGCCAACTAGATTGGTAGTTCTTGCCATGGGAGAAGTACTTAGCTTTGGGTTCGATCTTGCGGTGTCCTTACCCAGTGACAGAAGGGGCAGCAAGGCATGTATTGTATCGTTGCCATCGAGGATAACAAGATGGGGTTTATTTCATATTGCATGAATTTATCTCTCTACATCATGTCATCTTGATTAAGGTGTTACTCTGTTTTTAACTTAATACTCTAGATGCATGCTGGATAGCGGTCGATGAGTGGATTAATAGTAGTAGATGCAGAATCATTTCGATCTACTTGTCACGGACGTGATGCCTATATACATGATCATGCCTAGATATTCTCATAATTATGCACAATTCTATCAATTGCTCAACAGTAATTTGTTCACCCGCCGTAGAATACTTATGCTCTTGAGAGAAGCCACTAGTGAAACCTATGGCCCCCGGGTCTATTCTCATCATATCATTCTCCATCACTTTTATATTGTTTTGCTATTTACTTTGCTTTTACTTTTTACTTTGCATCCTTATATCAAAAATACCAAAAATATTATATCTATCAGATCTCACTCTCGTAAGTGACCGTGAAGGGCTTGACAACCCCTAATCGTGTTGGTTGCGAGTAGCTATCGCTTTGTGCAGGTACGAGGGACTTGAGCGTGGGCTCCTACTGGATTGAACCTTGGTTCTCAAAAACTGAGGGAAATACTTACGCTACTCTGCTGCATCATCCCTTCCTATTCGGGGAAAACCAACGCAAGCTCAAGACGTAGCAAGAAGGATTTCTGGCGCCGTTGCCGGGGAGTCTACGCAAAAATTCAACATACCAAGTACCCATCACAATCCCTATCTCTCGCATTACATTATTTGCCATTTGCCTCTCGTTTTCCTCTCCCCCCAATTCACCCTTGCCGTTTTATTCGCCCTCTCTCTCTATCCTCCCTCTCTATTTGCCTCTTTTTGCCCGCTTGCCTTTTTGTTTGCTCGTGTGTTAGATTGCTTGTTTGTCACGATGGCTCAAGATACTACCAAATTGTGTGACTTCACCAATACCAATAATAATGATTTCCTTAGCACTCCGATTGCTCCTCTTACTGATGTTGAATCTTGTGAAATTAATACTGCTTTGTTGAATCTTGTTATGAAAGATCAATTCGCCAGCCTTCCTAGTGAAGATGCCGCTACTCATCTGAATAGCTTCGTTGATTTATGTGATATGCAAAAGAAAAAAGATGTCAACAATGATGTCGTTAAATTGAACTTATTTCCTTTTTTGCTTAGAGATCGTGCTAAAGCTTGGTTTTCGTCTTTGCCTAAGAATAGTATTGATTCATGGAACAAGTGCAAAGATGCTTTTATCTCTAAGTATTTTCCTCCCGCTAAGATCATCTCTCTTAGAAACGATATAATGAATTTTAAACAACTTGATCATGAACATGTTGCACAAGCTTGGGAGAGAATGAAATTAATGATACGTAATTGCCCTACTCATGGTTTGAATTTGTGGATGATTATACAAAAATTTTATGCCGGATTGAATTTTGCTTCTAGAAATCTTTTAGATTCAGCCGCGGGAGGCACTTTTATGGAAATCACTTTACGAGATGCTACTAAACTCCTAGATAATATTATGGTTAATTGTTCTCAATGGCATACTAAAAGAACTTCTAATAAAAAAGTGCATGTGATAGAAGAAATTAATGTGTTGAGTGGAAAGATGGATGAACTTATGAAATTATTTGCTACTAAGAGTGTTTCTTTTGATCCTAATGATATGCCTTTGTCTACTTTGATTGAGAATAACAATGAATCCATGGATGTGAATTTTGTTGGTAGGAATAATTTTGGTAACAACGCTTATAGAGGGAATTTTAATCCTAGGCCATATCCTAGTAATCCTTCTAATAATTATGGGAATTCCTACAACAACTCTTATGGAAATTATAATAAGATTTCCTCTGATTTTGAATCTAATATTAAAGAATTTATTTCTTCGCAAAAGAATTTTAATGCTATGATTGAAGAAAAATTGCTTGAGATTGATGATTTGGCTAGGAACGTTGATAAAATTGCTCTTGATGTTGATGCTTTGAAACTTAGATCTATTCCACCTAAGAATGATATTAATGAGTCTCTAAAAACCATGAGAATTTCAATTGATGAGTGTAAAGAAAGAACCACTAGGATGCATGCTTCCAAAGATGCCTTTATTAAAGCGTGTTATTCCAATTCCTATGAAAATCAAGATGAAGATCTAAAAGTTATTGATGTGTCTCCAATTAAATATTTATTTTGCAATATGAATCTTGATGAAACTGAATATGATCTTCCTTTACCTAGAAGGCGTTCTAAAAATTCGGAGTGATTAGATCTTAATGATGAAATTGATGAAAGTGGGATTGAAAGAAATAAAAATCTAGATGTTCCTAAACCCACTATATTGGATTTCAAGAAATTTAATTATGAAAGATGCTCTTTGATTGATTGTATTTCCTTGTTGCAATCCGTGCTAAATTCTCCACATGCTTATAGTCGAAATAAAGCCTTCACCGAACATATTGTTGATGCCTTGATGCAATCTTATGAAGAAAGACTTGAGTTGAAAGTTTCTATCCCTAGAAAACTCTATGATGAGTGGGAACCAACTATTAAAATTAAATTAAAGATCATGAGTTTTATGCTTTGTGTGATTTGGGTGCTAGTGTCTCTACTATTCCCAAGACTTTGTGTGATTTACTAGATTTCCGTAATTTTGATGATTGCTCTCTAAACTTGCATCTTGCGGATTCCACTATTAAGAAACCTATGGGAAGAATTAATGATGTTCTTATTTTTGCAAATAGGAATTATGTGCCCGTAGATTTCATTGTTCTTGATATAGATTGCAATCCTTCTTGCCATATTATTCTTGGTAGACCTTTCCTTAGAACGCCTAGTGCGATTATTGATATGAAGGAAGGGAATATTAGATTTCAATTTCCATTAAAAAGGGCATGGAACACTTTCCAAGAAAGAAAATAAAATTACCATATGAAACTATCATGAGAGCCACTTATGGATTACCTACCAAAGATGGCAATACCTAGATCTATTCTTGCTCGTTATGCCTAGCTAGGGGCGCTAAACGATAGCGCTTGTTGGGAGGCAACCCAATTTTATTTGTATTCCTTGCTATTTTATACTGTTTAGTAATAAATAAATTATTTAGCCTCTTTTTTGGTTGTGTTTTTTGTGTTTAATTAGTGTTTGTGCCAAGTAGAACCGTTGGGAAGACTTGGGGAAAGGCTTGTTGAACTTGCTTAAAAAACAGAAACTTTAGCGCTCACGATAACTGCTGTCATTTTTATTTGAAGAGTGCTATTTAGTTAATGCTTTTTGAAGATGATTAATAGATAAATTCCTCACGTCCAGAAATTTATTTTAGAATTTTTGGGGTTCCAGATCTTGCGCTAGCTACAGATTACTACAGACTGTTCTGTTTTTGACAGATTCTGTTTTTCGTGTGTTGTTTGCTTATTTTGATGAATCTATGGCTAGTAAAATAGTTTATAATCCATAGAGAAGTTGGAATACAGTAGGTTTAACACCAATATAAATAAAGAATGACTTCATTACAGTACCTTTAAGTGGTCTTTTGTTTTCTTTCGCTAACGGAGCTCACGAGTTTTCTATCTTGAGTTTTGTGTTGTGAAGTTTTCAAGTTTTGGGTGAATTCTTTCGATGGATCATGGAACCAGGAGTGGCAAGAGCCTAGGCTTGGGGATGCCCATGGCACCCCCAAGATAATCCAAGGACACCAAAAAGTCAAAGCTTGGGGATGCCCCGGAAGGCATCCCCTCTTTTCGTCCACTTCCATCGGTAATTTACTTGGATCTATATTTTTATTCACCAACATGATATGTGTTTTGCTTGGAGCGTTTTGTATTATTTGTGTATTTGTTTGTTAGTATGCCACAATCATCCTTGCTGTACACACCTTTTGAGAGAGCCATACATGAATTAAAATTTGATAGAATGCTCTATGTGCTTCACTTATATCCTTTGAGCTAGATAATTTTGCTCTTTGTGCTTCAGTTATATCCTTTGAGCTAGATAATTATGCTCTATGTGCTTCACTTATATCCTTTGAGCGTTATAATTTTGCTCTATGTGCTTCACCTAGATCTTTTAGAGCACGGTGGTGGATTCGTTTTAAAGAAACTATTGATCTCTCATGCTTCACTTAAATTAATTTGAGAATCTCTTAATAGCATGGTAATTTGCCTAATAATAATATGCTTGGTATTCAAGATTTGTGAAACTTTCTTTTGAGTGTGTTGAATACTAAGAAAAGATTGAAGCATGATAATTGTTTTGAGATATGGAGGTGATAATATTAAAGTCATGCTAGTTGAGTAGTTGTGAATTTAAAGAATACTTGTGTTGAAGTTTGTGATTCCCGTAGCATGCACGTATGGTGAACCGTTATGTGATGAAGTCAGAGCATGATTTATTTATTGATTGTCTTCCTTATGAGTGGCAGTCGGGGACGAGCGATGGTCTTTTCCTACCAATCTATCCCCCTAGGAGCATGCGCGTAATACTTTGCTTTGATAACTTCTAAATTTTTGCAATAAGTATATGAGTTCTTTATGACTAATGTTGAGTCCATGGATTATACGCACTCCCACCCTTCCACCCTTGCTAGCCTCTCTAATACCGCGCAACTTTCGCCGATATCATACACCTACCATATCCTTCCTCAAAACAGCCACCATACCTACCTATTATGGCATTTCCATAGCCATTCCGAGATATATTGCCATGCAACTTTCCACCATCTAGTTCATCATGACATATCCATCATTGTCATATTGCTTAGCATGATCATGTAGTTGACATAGTATTTGTGGCAAAGCCACCATTCATAATTCTTTCATACTTGTCACTCTTGATTCATTGCATATCCCTGTACACCGTCGGAGGCATTCATATAGAGTCATACTTTGTTTTAGTATCGAGTTGTAATCATTGAGTTGTAAATAACTAAAAGTGTGATGATCATCATTCAATAGAGCATTGTCCCAAAAAAGGCCAAAGAAAAAAAGAAGGCCCAAAAAAGGGGCAATGCTACTATCCTTTTTTCCACACTTGTGCTTCAAAGTAGAACCATGATATAGCAAGTCTCATATATTGTGCTTCAAAGTAGCACCATGTTCTTCATATAGAGAGTCTCATATGTTGTCACTTTCATATACTAGTGGGAATTTTACATTATAGAACTTGGCTTGTATATTCCAATGATGGGCTTCCTCAAATTGCCCTAGGTCTTCGTGAGCAAGCAAGTTGGATGCACACCCACTAGTTTCTTTTGTTGAGCTTTCATACATTTATAGCTCTAGTGCATCTGTTGCATGGCAATCCCTACTCACTCACATTGATATCTATTGATGGGCATCTCCATAGCCTGTTGATATGCCTAGTTGATGTGAGACTATCTTCTCCTTTTTGTCTTCTCCACAACCACAATTCTATTCCACCTATAGTGCTATATCCTTGGCTCACGCTCATGTATTGCGTGAAGATTGAAAAAGTTTTGAAAAAGTTAGAGTATGAAACAATTGCTTGGCTTGTCATCGGGGTTGTGCATGATTTAAATACTTTGTGTGGGGAAGATGGAGCATAGCCAGACTATATGATTTTGTAGGGATAACTTTCTTTGGCCATGTTATTTTGAGAAGACATAATTGCTTTGTTAGTATGCTTAAAGTATTATTATTTTCTATGTCAATATAAACCTTTGTCTTGAATCTTTCTAATCTGGATATTCAAACCACAATTAAGAAGATTTACATTGACATTATGCCAAGTAGCACTCCACATCAAAAATTCTCTTTTTATCATTTACCTACTCGAGAACAAGCAGGAATTAAGCTTGGGGATGCCTGATACGTCTCCAACGTATCTATAATTTTTGATTGCTCCATGCTATATTATCTACTGTTTTGGACTATATTGGGCTTTATTTTTCACTTTTATATTATTTTTGGGACTAACCTATTAACCGGAGGCCCAGCCCAGAATTGCTGTTTTTTTGCCTATTTCAGTGTTTCGGATAAACAGAATATCAAACGGAGTCCAAACGGAATAAAATCTTCGGAAACGTGATTTTCTCACCGAACGTGATCCAGGAGACTTGGACCCTACTGCAAGGGATCAAAGAGGTGGTCACGAGGGTGCCCCCCCTAGGGTGCGCCCCCTACCTCGTGGGCCCCTCGGTGCTCCACCGACGTACTCCTTCCTCCTATATATACACACGTACCCCCAAACGATTAGAATAGGAGCCAAAACCCTAATTCCACCGCCGCAACTTTCTGTATCCATGAGATCCCATCTTGGGGCCTGTTCCGGAGCTCCGCCGGAAGAGGGCCGTCATCACGGAGGGCTTCTACATCATCCTAGCCCCTCTGATGAAGTGTGAGTAGTTTACCTCAGACCTTTGGGTCCATAGTTAGTAGCTAGATGGCTTATTCTCTCTCTTTGAATCTCAATACAAAGTTCTCCCCCTCTCTTGTGGAGATCTATTCGATGTAATCTTCTTTTTGCGGTGTGTTTGTTGAGATCGATGAATTGTGGGTTTATGATCAAGTCTATCTATGAATAATATTTGAATCTTCTCTGAATTATTTTATGCATGATTGGTTATCTTTGCAAGTCATCTTGCTTAAGGCGTTACTCTGTTTTTAACTTAATACTCTAGATGCATGCTGGATAGCGGTCGATGAGTGGAGTAATAGTAGTAGATGCAGAGTCATTTCGATCTACTTGTCACATACGTGATGCCTATATACATGATCATGCCTAGATATTCTCATAATTATGCACAATTCTATCAATTGCTCAACAGTAATTTGTTCACCCACCATAGAATACTTATGCCCTTGAGAGAAGCCATTAGTGAAACCTATGGCCCCGGGGTCTATTCTCATCATATCAATCTCCATCAATTCTATATTGTTTTGCTATTTACTTTGTTTTTACTTTTTACTTTGCATCCTTATATCAAAAATATCGAAAATATTATATCTATTAGATCTCACTCTCGTAAGTGACCGCGAAGGGCTTGACAACCCCTAAGCGCGTTGGTTGTGAGTAGCTATCGCTTTGTGCAGGTACGAGGGACTTGAGCGTGGGCTCCTACTGGATTGATACCTTGGTTCTCAAAAACTAAGGGAAATACTTACGCTACTCTGCTGCATCATCCCTTCCTCTTTGGGGAAAACCAACGCAAGCTCAAGACGTAGCACTCTACATTTTGTAGAGAGTAATTATAGATATGATAATACTGGAAGGGATAGAGGATAATGAAGATAAGATGCGGATTGATGCTACATAATCAACTACCAATCCCTGGAAGTACAAGCGTTATAGGACAAAATGTACTGACAAGAGCAATGGGCTACACTTCTGCACTGGCATTGTCTGTGTATTCTACTTGTTGGTAAGATTAAATATAGATCTGATCTTTTTTAGTAAATGGTGGGCGAGGGAGATAAGATGCAGAATGCTACAAAATGAACCAATCCCGCTTCCCATAATACAAGAGTGTTTTGAACACTGGTGTACTGTACAAAACATTCTTATATTATGGGACGGAGGGAGTAGCTGTTAATGTAAGTACGGTGATAGACCACGTTCAGTCCTTACAAGAGGACTGCAGAGCTAAACCTCTTCAAAAGCATTGCTTTGATTCTAAATTTATGTAAGAGTCCATATGGATCTTATAATGTCCACCAAATGGACGATTACGAGGCTAACATGTGCAGTGATGCTACATAATCAAACAACTATGAAAGTAAGTATGGTCATATAGGGCAAGAGGTACTCACAAGAGCAATGCAGTGTGCAGTATAGTTGCGAGATTATGTGGTCCCTTGAGAACGAATGTTCTTCTGCTAACAGTTTTCATACAAGTCAGACATTAAGGCAAATGCAGAAATGTAGTTCAAATTGTGATGTGATATCATAGACAGTACCTTACGCTGCAGCCGAGACCAATGTGTAACAAGATTATTCCAGTCACTGTCGGATAAATGTAGCACCGGAGACTTTACATAAATTTCGTTCAGAGGCTTGCCATCGAAGTGCGCTTGCCTCAGGTAGGAACGATACTTCATCAACGAGTGCTTGAAAAGCGCAACCAACCCTTGCTCGTCATCACAATCCAGTTTGTGCCTCGCCTATTTAAAAGAATGAAATCTTGTGTCTTCTGTCAGCAGAAACATATGCAGTAATGACCATGAATAACATTAGTACATTACTTACGCGTAAGTTGCGGAGGAAGACTGGAAATTGTTCTGTGTCTACGGTATAATCTTTCCATGAAGGAAAGACGCGCACAAAGTTCCTGACAACAACATAAGCTTCATCTTCTAAACTGGGAAGAAATGGAACAGGGGTCCTATTTGCTGCAATTGGGGCTCTCTCTGGTTCGAAAAGGGATTTGGCAACTGGATTTGGTGTACTCTTTGCTGGAATGGGGGTTTTGCGTCGTACAGCTGGTGCTATGTCAACTGGCATAATCATACTGTTTGCTGCAGTCGGGGTCTGCTGAGTTGGGGCATTAGAAATGACCAGTGTAGTAGGGCTAGAGTCTGCTAGAGTTGGGGTATTTTGTGGGTCAGGTGATATTGCAACTACACCTAATGGGCTATTTGATTTATCAGGTGCCACTACCTTTTCCAAATACTTTGCTTGTGCTCCTCCACGATCAACAATCGCCCTCTTCCTTTTGAACGTCTGATACACAAGAACAACATTTGAATGGATAAATATTGTATGATGACAGATGGAATATGTACTGAAAATGGATAGGCAGGGCGTATTCACATACACGATGTGTAAACTAAGCTAATGGCAGTTCAACAAAGTAGAAGCAATGCAAAGCATCAGTTGCAAGATATGTGCGAGCAATGTAACCTTGGAAAGTTAGAGCAAGTACCTTGATGGGTGAATAAGATAGAGCATCTTCCTCTGACTCCTCCACTAGGGAGCTACATTGACTTAGGTCTCCCTCTAGCTCAGAATCACTGTTAGGATCATATTCTGAGCATGAATCTGTAGGTGGAGAGTGTTTGCATTGCATTGCATCCAGACTTGATTTCAGTCCCTTAATGCTAAGTTTGACAGCCATGGCATTGTTCTGCTTTATTCTTTTCATGCGCGCAAGCTCATAATCATTATGATGTTTTTCAGAATCTGAGATTCATGAAAACATAAAAAGTAGTTAGATTATCTATGGAATGCATTCGGTTTCAACTCGGAGAGTGTCTCCCTATAAACCCCTGCATATGCAAAGTTCACCTCCCCAACCGTGCTGACCAGACCACACACAGAGATACACACCCGAGCAGCAAACATGCATTTTCAAAACTAATTTAGGAACATTTAGCTGACCAATTAAACAACTCTGTTTTAATAATATCAGATTCGTATTTGAACAACTAAGCTTGTTTAGCTTGATGGGTGGAGCAGTGTTATTATGACACGAAGCATGTATTCTGATCGTATAGTGATCATAAAAGGGGGAAACTCTAAGCATATATTTTTTAGCAAAAGAGGGTTTCCCCTCTGATTTCTATTAAAGAAACCACCACGGAACCAACATGATCAATTAAACCCTAAGCATGATCAATTAAACCGTATTATGGTTGTGCCATGGCAGATTTGAAGCTACAAACTGGAGAAATGATATTTAGCATCCATTGTTTGCTTCGAACTAAGAAGTAAATTCTAAGAGCTGAAAAGAAAGTAGAGTAACCAAGTTAAGATCTATTTTCTGGTTGAGATCAAAAAGTTGTGGAGATATGAAGTACCACCTCTCTTGCGGCGCCGTGAAGGCATCGGGGGTGCGATGGCTGTCGGTGGCGTTGAAGCAGATCTGCAGCGGTAGACGGGTGCATCGGGGGATAAGTCCCGTTGCGGTGGAAGAGAAGGTCGTGTGAGCGGCCCCGGCAAAGAGGACGACGGCGCCGATGAAGCGAGAGGACGCGATGCAAGGCTATTGGTCTGTCGCCGTGGATGAGAAACGTCCATCTCTAGCAGTGGACGACGCGGTCTTGGTAGGCGCTCCGGCATGGTGGAGGACGGTGGCGATGGATATGGTGGAGGACGGCGGTGATGGATGGGGTGGCGGACGGAGGCTGGTGTGGGAATGGGGTGTTCTAGCGCGGACGGTGTATGAATGGGAAAATGGAGGGAGAGGTATGGGGAACCATGTTTTTGGGACGCGCCTGTCTGAAATATGGGAAAGTTACGAACTTATCCCCCGTTTCAAATTTGGATGTCTCGTCGGTTGGGGATAGGACGGTAATGTCGCATCTCCCAAATATTTGCCGGTAACTATTTCGGGCGAGGAGAGGGTGTTTTGCCGCCCACGGTTGGCGCCCACGGTGTATGAACGGGGCTGATAGGTAGGGCGGTTGTGTCACGTCTGATGGAAGTTACACATCTGCCCCTATTTAAAATATTAGCCTACATCTATTTCGGACGAGGAGAGGGTGTTTTGCCGCCCACCGTGTATGAATGGGGAATGGAGGGAGAAAGAGAGGTCTTTCGGACGAGCTTGAATCAAATGAGTTTTGCCGCCCATGTTTGACGCCCACCATGTCGGAATGGGCTCAGATGCGGTCGTGTCACGTCTAATTGAAGTTACTAACCTACCCCTATTTAGAGCAGTGGAAATCGGGCCGATGGATTGTCCGTGTAATGGGTAGACAGTAATTTCCATCTCCCAAACACTTGGCTTCGGGCAGCCGATGTGGGAGTGGACATTTTGCTGTTTCTTTCGAATTTTGGGACAATAAGCATCCACGTTTACCCTGGCAACTAAATTCGAATCCATTTTGTATTCCTATATTAATCTTTATAGATCATTCTATGTGTTTTTATATATCTTCAAAAGGACGACAAAGATGTATTCCATTGTCATATATGAATATGGTTTACAAATGCCGATACTCAAATTCAGAAACTAGAATCCATTTTAAGGTGAATTCGAATATTTGGAACACTTCATGTCCAACTCAAATGTCACACACAGCATAATGTGTACTCCCATTTAGATATGTACACAAGCGATGTATCAAGATTCAAATACCGAGTCAATCAACCAAGAATGTACGAAACTAACAAACATATAAACACTTATAGAGTATATGGATCAATAATATCAACTAACATACATAAGCCAGGCCGTTGTACTTTTTTTGGCTACAACAGCATCCTTTTTTAGCCAGCATCTTGGCCCTTTCCAATGCGTGCCACTTATGGTCCATCTATACTACTATTGCTGAATGCACATTCAGCCCGATTGGCATATTTGTAGGTCTGGCACAACAATCCAAATGAAATGTCTCCGAGTCTTATCAATTAATACAGACCTGTGCTCAAATAAAATTACAAACAAAAACAAAAAAAATTATTACATGATCTCTAAAACAAATGGTTTGATTGATTACATGAATAGACAACACAAAGGTTATTCAACTATGGAAAGAACATTTCACCTATGATTTACCAAGTAGGAATTTAATTTCCTTTTTTCCTTCAGGACTTAACAATCTGGTCAGTCTCAGCTTGCTTCGTTTTGAAATCCACCAAATATTTAATGGTTGTCTTGAGTAATGCTTGTGATTGTGCTGTTTGCTTCCTCAACATGTCAACTTCATCTCTAAGTGCAGAAGCAGAATCTCTTTCTACCACAAGTTTAGCCTGTCACCACGATTGGGCCGGTGCCACTGCTGTGGGATGATGCAACGTCCATGGGGACCTCGCTCTTTGATCTTGGGCTAACCTGTTTTGCCATTAAAGTTTCGATTGGATTCAGAAAAGTTGAAGTTAGCAAAACATCTCAACTGGGAGTTATAACAGCAAACCAGTTAAACAAACAAGGAATTAAAGAGTTTCAATTGGATGCTGAAAAGTAGTTATTAACATCATTGTGACCCGCTGTTGCAGCAGCAAAGCAGTTAAACAAACAAGTAGATATTTAAGTTAAGGCAAATAGGTAATTCTTAACAGTAAGTATCAAACACATAGATAGGCGCAGTCTACAATATGATTAACAGGCTGTGCCATTATGTAATCAGTAGCAAACTAAATTAAGCCAAGCAACGTAATTGAACAATTTTGCAATAAGTGGCTAACTAAAATTCCGAGAAGCAGGTAACTGAACTTACGCTAGTTCTTTGTACAGGCACACTGCAACTTCTTTTTCGCTTACAAGGTTGTACGAAGGAGTCCATGGCATCAATTGCTTGGATACACAGTCCCAATACTTCTTTCTTCCCACACTGCATGGGTAAGTCGAATGGTTAATCTGGTAAGATGGTGCGTCCTTGATATGTTATATGAGGATGTGTAGTCAGACTAGTTGTAGCCAAACACATCACACTAGCTTTTACTGTATATTTCATGCGATTACTTTTGGCATATCGAGATCTAAGCAATCTACAATAGGATGAAAAGACTGGCATCCTTCACATTATTGGTGAACTCAGTTCATAGAAACAAGCAATTCAACCATTCTGTGGGTAAATCAAAAGCGCCACTGGAATATTTTTCACTATCCAATCATACACACAAAAAGGGGCGACGCCACCATAGGGGCTGGTACGGGCGGCCGCCTCAGGTGGCTGGAAAGTGTGCACCTAGTTTGAGTCGTCCAGGTTGGCCCACGCTAGTTTTGTTCGTCCCAACGCACGAGCAGGCAATGTAAAAAATGAAGAAAAATGTTTCAATTTGGATGGGCCAATAACATAAGTGCAAGGCAGGCCCTATAGCAGGCTCGCGGCCCAAACGAGCGCCTCCCATATCGATCGATAGCAGGAAAAATCCCAATTCATTCGCTCCAGCCTCTAGTCTGGTTCGCTCCTAACCTAGCCGCCGCTGGACAGACCGACACAGCACTTCCTCGCGCCCTCGTTTGAGGGTGGTCGCTGGGCTTCAAGCGAACGAAAGGACAAGAAGATGAAGATCCAACCCTAGGTGTAGCCTGCGTGGGAGGCAGCGGCGGTAGCACGGGCATGGCATCGAGCTTGCGCAAACGGGCAGTCACAGCTTGCAAGAGTAGCATGCGCAACGAGCAGGTACATCACATCCCTGATTATATCTAATTCAACTCTTCAATTTTTTGCCAATAGTTAAACCCGACGGTGTTGTAAAACTGCTTGTATGTAGGGAATCTATGAGAAAATGAAAACAATTTCTACTTATTTTATAACTCCTCCAATCAATACTGAACTGACTGAATCTGATGTATCTAATCAAGTTTCCGGTGCAAACATACAATCTCATGTTGTTCTTGAGCCCGAAGTGTCTAATGAACAGACTGCTAATGAAGGATTTGATGCAAACATTTTACATGCTCCTGGTGATGAACATATAGTGTCTAATGAGGGATCTAATGCAAGCATTTTGCAAGCTCATTGAAGGATTTAGTGTCTAATGATGATCTACTATGTTGAGAGAGACAGAGATTTGCAGGCATTGATGACAAGCAAATTATAGTGCATTTTCATAGCTTGAGGAAACGTCGAGGCCATCTACCAGAAAGTCCCCGTATCATGACAACATAGCATAAATACTTTTCTAATCTGTTGTTTGAAACTATTGGCATACTTGAGCATGATAGATATATTGATATGCAGTTTGCGCACTGGTTATACGTGCAATTACACTTCGATATTTTCAGCCAGAGAACGAATAATTCAAGCAGGTACAGACCATGTTTGTAGTCCTTGTACACCATGTTGCATTTTGTGTTTTTTGGTGCTTGCGTCATTTAGTGTTTATAATGTGAACTACTTTGGATCATTAGCTGGTTTTCAAAGTGCATGTAGCTTCACATTTCTCAAGTTATGTTGATTTCAGAGTGCAAGTGCCTTCGTATTTTTTAAGTTAAATGTTCGCCCCTGGTAACTTGAATTCGTGCATCAGCCACTCCACACAAATCATACATGAATGCCAGTACGAATTAAATGAAATGCAGGGACTTACACTAGCTTGTTGTACAGGCTCACTGCAGCTCTGCTTGCGCTTGGGATGTTCCATGTACAAGTCCATGTTACCACTTGCTTGGATGTGCAGGCCATGTGCTCCTTGCATCCCCCTCTGCATTTTTGACACAGCGAATGGTTGATCAAATAAGAGGAATCGACCTTGATGTTGTACCGGAGGACAGATACTTACAAGGTTATACGGGTGTGCAGGATGTGTGCCAGATCCTGTAGCGTCGTCATGCTTCGCTAAAATATGGATTTGCTTGTTTCAGATGATATCTCCAGAAGAAATAAGAGTTAAGGTCAGAGTTGCATAGGCGTGTAAGCTAAGAGAGCAGTGAATGGATATCCAAACATCGTCGGAACAGTGCATAAGGGAGTGTTGTGGGGATAGCTAGTTCGGGCCGGCGTTTGGGCATGCTCGCCTAGCTAGAGTGCGGGTCACTTCAGAGCCGCTGAGGGTGATGCGCTGGCGTTGGCTGGCCGCGCACGGATGCAGATCTTGAGTGGCAGCGGAGAGCTACGATGCGGTGGACAAGACCGTTGGTGAAGCCCCAACGGCCTCGGGGGGCGGAGGTGCGACGATGTGCTCGGTGAAGTAGCCCCGGTGAGCTGGGAGACGGCGTCAGTGAAGCGCACCTGATGCGGTGGAACTCGGTGTCTGTGAGGCACGTCGGTTGCAGCGGCCGACGTTGTCGGTGGACCACCCGGTGCGGTGGACGAGGGCGTAGATGAGGTAGCTCCGGTGCGGTGGTGAAGCGCGACCGTCGACTTTGTCGTCATCGTCCAGCACAGAGGTGGGGAACGGTGGGGAAAGAGACGAGACGAGGGGCGATTCGAGGGTTGGCGGCAAATTAGGGATTTGAGCAATCTGGGCGCGGAAGGGGACGGTGGAGAAGAGAGATTTTGCAGGGCTGGAATTGGGGCTGCCAGATATTTCAATCTGAAACATGGAAGTGCGAACTTATATTGTTGTCGTCCTTTGGGGGGATGGCTGGGTGCTACGCGTCCGTCTGACACACGCGACCACCCTGACAGGACTATGCTTTGGTGCCTTAAGGCACCTGCCTTTGTGTCCATGACATATGGGCCCAACAGGTGGCTGCCCACATGTCAGTGACCCAAAGGCAGTTGCCTTTAAGGCACCGAAGCAGCGTCCACCGAATGCACCGAGGCCCAAAGGCAGTTTGCCGGGTGCGCCTACATTTGAGAATGCAAACGAATCTTCTTTCATTTGCAAACGAATCTGTATGTATTACCATGCCCGTGTTTTCCTTGCAATAATTAGTCATTCGAAACGAGATACTCCATCCATTCACTTTTGTAAGTCGTTCCAGACAACTTAAAATGAACTGTTTTGCACATTGTATGAAATGTCTTCAAGGTCTTATAAAAGTGAACAGAGGGAGTACTATAAATTAATTAATGAGGAGTTATTTGAAAAAAATTGAAACAGTACCCACGCTAACGTGGATTAGAGTGTGTGTCACATAATTAGTTATTTGAATTGGAGTGTGTATCACGTAATTAGTTATTTGAATTAGAGTGTGTGTCATGTAGCGATCTCCAATTCTAACGTGGATTTTGCATTTCACTGTAACCATGCTACTTTTTTAATACAAATTCATATGTATATGATGAACACCATGGTAGTGAGAAATTTTTTGGATGGATTCAAACATATGACATACAAAATAGCACAACAAACTGAGTCAATGTCAACTTTTCGAAACTTCGTATGGCACGAATTCGAAATAATTACCCGTATGCCTGGTCCTCGGTTCAAATCTTACAATGTACACCGAATTGAAACATTGATATTAAGTCTCGTACTATGTACATTCAAATGTTGTTTTTAG
>NC_041384.1:576588740-576601552 GCF_002162155.2 Triticum dicoccoides | reverse complement strand
CCAACACACGTTCATTCTTTCTCTCCATGTTTCGATCTCTTAGTCTCTCAACTGCGCAACCCCTTTTTCTACTCTGTTACCAAATGTATTTACCTCACACACCTGCCATTGCACCCCATGCCGAGATCTCTCTCTCCCCCTCTCCCTCTCACCCTCTCGCGCTAAATACATGCATTGCCTATCTAGCCCCCAACCTCTCATGCATGCACACGCACGCACGTTGTATATCTAGGTCACTCCCTCGAGACTGTCTCACTCTTTCTTCCACACAGCGGGCCACACTCGCTCAATCTCGCTCTCTTTATCTGAGTCTCATTTAACCTCATTTTCTTTCACACACAAATGATATATCTCCCTGTTCGGGCCTCGGTCGACACACTCCATACTCTCTCACGCAGATTGTCTATCCAGGTCAGTCCATCCAAGCCGCCACCACTCTTTCGACCTCATGGTGGGCCACGCTCACTCAATCTCTCTCTCTCTCTCTCTCTCTCTCTCTGTATGTCTCGATTGACCTCGCTCTTTCTCGGACAAAAACGATATATCACCATGTTGAGCCCAATTCGACCTATTCACATTGTATACTCTCTCACGCACATCGTCTATCTAGGTCACTCTCTCCAACCCGTCTCACTCTTTCGATCGCACGGCGACCCTATGTGATCGGTTGACCTTGCTTCCTCTCACGCACAAAATATATCTACACGTCTGTGACTGGATCATGTCTCAAGCTCTATCTTACAGCCCTCACCCTTGCCAAAAAGCTCAATTGGACAATATCTCTCCAGAGCATATATATTTGTTCAATGAATGTCGGACCACACTCACTTTGTCTCTCTATCTATATGTCTCTCGATTGACCTCGCTTTCTCACACCATATCTTCCACGCGTTGAAGCTACTACCTCTCCATCCCTCGCAAAGCCGGAGCTATTTACATTGCGAGGGGCACTCCAACCTTGGATTAATTTGTGTAGGCATTTATTCTGGTCGGTTTAGATTATATTTTCGTAGCATTCGGCCCACAACTACTCCAATCACCGTAGCGGGTAATTAAGCTACGGGGAGCACCTAATATGAGCACCGGGGAGCCGTTAGATCAAAGATGCAGCGGCACACACGAGGCTAGAATGTTTTATTTGCAAAAAAACCTTTGGAGAGTTTGGAAATTGCGCATAATTACAAATACTACTCCCAAGCCATTGGATCTCAGTTCCAATGGTGTAAAAACTCATATCACCATAGTATCTAAGCTGCGGGGTGGATGTGATATTCTATGCCGCTGTCATTTTTGTTCGTAAACTTGCAAAAAACATGTAACTCGTGTCGTTACTTGTCTAACCGCACAAAGTGTTTGTTCAAAAAAACCATCCTACACTGAAATATCGGAACAACACACGGGGGTCCCACTTGTCATTAATCAAATTTGGACCTAAAACTAACAAATCTAAAAGACGAGATTCGAACTGGCAACCTGGACTACAAAGCGTAAGTCGATAGCCTGAAAAAACGAACGGTTGTTGGCTTTGTCCCATAACTTGATTTTATACAATACTTGTGTTGAGTAGAGTAGAGGGAGTACCTCGTCAACACATGCATGACCGTTATCTCACTTACCGGTGGGTCCCAGGTCTGCGATCTCAATCTCTCTTCTCTCCATCGTCTAACCTCTGCACGGGCACACACGAAGAGCGGCGCTAGCTTGCCGTGGTGTTATTACAACTAAAAAAACATGGAAAATAGAAGAATCTCCTAGAACAAGAGACGTTGTGCCTGGTCGAGACGGAGCTAACCACATCTATCCTCCGTGCCACGTTTGCATGATGAAGCTGTGTGGCTAGTGGGGTGTTTTCAACCGACTGGCTAGGTCCTGAGGTCGAACCATAGGTACTCTACTACGTCTGATACAATATATTTTTACACGCACATTTTTCCTCCATGCCGAGACGTGGCACACCCTAACGCGCGGTTTCGGGGTCCTCCCGGGTGGTGCACGCATATATTCTTCCTGACGTGGGACGCCCTACCGCGCGTTTTCTGGGTCCTCCTCGGTCGTAGCGCCGAAGCAAGTAAATGAGTCATCAAATCACGAAAGACCACCTTTCCCGCTGAGTACATCAGTGAAGCACGGTGGCTAGCTAGTTGGGCTAGTTCAACCGATTAGCTAGGCCGCCGCCACATTTATTTTTTCACCCCTTTTTTATCTACTTGCCAGCAGGTAAATTTAAATATCCACCACCGCGTTGCTCTGGTGTTTGGGTGCGGCAGGATTTTTAATTTTTTGATTGACGGGAGCAGGCGCGGCAGGATTTTTAATTTTTTGATTGACGGGAGCAGGCGCGGCAGCAATTAGTCATGATGACTCCGCCTGTACCCACTGCTCCCTGATGTGAGAAGTCGTCGGCTGGTGTTTTACCGTGGTGAAAACCAAAAGATTCCCCGCTCCCTCCGCCTTCCCGTAGATTGCATTGCCTTTCAGCCGTTTCACCCCCTTTGCTTCTTTTCCCCATTGCTTCTACCTGGTGCCATGGCGGCGCAGTAGATCACGGAGTCCGAGGTGAGGCTCCTGACACAGGAGCTCCATGCCCAGGATGCGGAGCTTAGGGCCAAGGACGTGGAGCTTCGTGAGCTTAAGGAGGAGAGGAGTGCTATGCTCCTCCGTTATGTGCGGAGTTCACGGAGCTTCAAAAGCGGCAGGTGTCCACCACAAAGATGCTCGAGGCGTCGGCAGCGTTGCTGCAGAAAGCGGGAGATACGATAGGCCGTCAGGGGAGCCTGCTGGAGCGCGAGCGGGCCGATCGTGACGAGGTCCAGGATCGCCTCAGCCACTTGGTGAACCAAGTTGCCACGCACGTGTTGCGGCTGCGCGATGCCTACCGTCGTGCCAGCACGATGATGCCGGCCGTCGGGCTAAACCCTCTGCATGGGCATGTCCATGTCTCGGCGCAACATGATCGTTGGATCAAACTCAGACGGTGTAGATCAGTCAATGTAGCACAAAGCGTGTGGGTGTGTTTGGTTGCATTCTCATCTCAATATAGTTGTTTCCTCTTCACGTATTTTTGTCAACCTACTAGTGTGGACTCATGCACCCTTCATGCACTCTGCCAAACACCCAAAAGTGGGTCGAGAAGGGAACTTTTGCTCCCATCCCGTGCACCCTTCATACACCCTGCCTAACACTATTCGTGCTTCATGTGGTTCATGTTTCATGGAGTACTGTAGCATCGTACTCTCCGTGCACTGTGGACCTAGTTCTGTTAACATTGATCTCACCGTCCATTCTCGACCAGACAGTCGAAAAAGCGGTACTATGTTACATATAGGAGTAGTTGACATGCGCACAACATCATTTGTTGTCGTCATATCTTACTACACTAGCAACAAGATTGTGTAGTACTGACGTATGAACCACTGCACATGCCTAGTAGTAGGAGCACTGTTATGTTCAAGTGGCTGCCGTTTTTCGCACTCCTGCGTCGTAAGAGTGGAAACGCTTGCTGTAATCATTTTTTTTCTTGTGAAAAACAATGGACACGCTCTACCGTGCGGATCCTCCTCCAGCCATGCACTAAAGTACTCACTTTGGCCGACGTGTGGGACAGCCAGCATCGGGGTCCACCAGCCATGCACTAAATTACTCTGTAGTAGAGTGACGGTAGACTACCCCGATCGAAGTGCCGCAGTAATGCCCAATGAGCCATCAAATCACAAAACCCCCTCCTTTCCAGCAGTAGGTCGGACGGACGAAGCAACCATCATTTCACTCTTCTCCCTCAGCTTCGTCTCTACCCAACCCTCGCTTCTACCTCATATTTTTCCTCATTTCTTCAAGAAAACCCCGACCTGCTTCTGCCATTGTTCTTCTCTCCCAAAGAAGGAAAGGTGAGCGCATCAATGGTATTGATTCTGGCCAAGGCACGGTCTAGCAACCCCGAGACTGATCCTATAACTCCCTCTCTTTTCTTATTTTGGGTTTGTGATTATGGTTTCTTTTCTTTTATTTCTATTTGACAGTTTCTTGATGGACGCTGGAGCACCGGCCGGAGTGATGTCTATGGCTCCGGCCAAAACCTTCGAGGCTCATGGTACGAAGAAGCGCAAGCACCCCGCCGAGACTACCGCAGACAAGCTCAAAGCCATCGCCCTGTCCAAGCCCCCCTCTCTGGGATCCCTCATTAAGCAAGTCTAGGTAATATCTCTTCTTGACGATCTTTTTCTCGATCTTGATCGTGTTTTTTCATCTAACACGCAGTGCTAGTACTAGTAGTACAACTTTCTGGGTGATCTTGCATGTGATTTTTGTGTGCCAAATGACGGTTCTAAATTCCTCTTTTGACCAAAACATGCGAGAGGTTGACACTGATTTCTTATAGATTACTTTCAACTACTCCCTCTGTCCCAAATTTATTGTCTTAGATTTGTCTAGATACGGATGTATCTAATACTAAAATGTGACTTGATACATCCGTATCTAGACAAATCTAAGACAAGAATTTTGGGACGGAGGGAGTACTTTATGAACATCAATGCTACCTTTTAAGAGGGTATATTTGCCTCAATAACTTGTGTTATGGATATTGCATGTAATCCCTCTGCTCTCATGCCTTTGAAGATATGTTCTAGTGTCTTTGTTCACTCATTTCTGTGCGTATATGTAGTCATATATGGAGTATAATATCGAAAATCATCTTATATTTCTGAACGGAGGTAGTAATAAAATATGGTTTCTGTTTGAATTAGAACCAGGTCCGCGGTGGAGATGAAGTTCTCAAAGTCATGCCTTGTGAACTGGAAGACCTGATGATGAGTTCTACTACTGAACTATCCAGCTGCTGTGTCCTTGTCGCCACGTGTCCTGAACTAGTGTTTTCCTGTAGCATTGTTGTCAGGCGTGTTCTCGAGGCTGTACTTGACCACAACAATTTCCTGGCTGTGCCTTCGATTACGAAGGGTGTGGTTTTTGTAAAGCTTCCCAACAAATCGGATGCGGCCTGTCTTCATCATCATGTTTATGAGTGGAAAGACCACTTTGTTTGGTTCTCCAAGGTTGACAAGATGGTGATGGTGCATGTAGACATCTCACACGAAGTCCATGGCCTAGTCAGTTATGCGGGGTTCATCCCGTAGGTCGGTGGCAAAAAATAGTCTGCAGAGTTTAGTTAGTGCAACTTTGCTTGTCTGTAGTAAGTACCATTGTTCAGTACTTGATTTGTGTTTGTGAACCATGTATTGTTTATTAGTACTGCCGCTTTTGGTGTGTGGTCAGTCCTGAGCACGGTCTATGTTAATGTCTGTCCACTCAATTCAGTCTGTATATTTTGAAGTATCCATATCATATTTTTTGTGAGGACGGTCTATCAATTATGGTTACACTCCAATATCTGTATGCATTGCAAGGTTTATCGCACCCACCAGGATTTCCAGCCCCATGGATGTTCGGTCCATACGATTTGTCACGACCTTTGGACTGTCCTGCTTGTGGGAGTAGGCGGGGGCCCTGCATGCCACGCGTAGTTGAACGATCAATCTTCTGTTTAGTACTTCAACATAGTGATTTCCTGGTAAGGATTCACTCGTGTCACATCAAGTAAATCTTATTGATTTACTGTCTAAATCTTATTGATTTAATGTCATGTTTTCTTTCTTTTCCTGCAATTTTATGATGCAGGTTTTTCCATGTGACATTCATCACAGAATAAACCGTTTGGTTTGCTCTACGATGGCTATTTTTGTAGGTTTCACTTCTTATGTCGTGTCAGTAACGAAGGCACTATCCATCACTTATATTACTGGAAAAATTGGATCAGTCTGTTGTCTGAGTACAAGCTGAATCCCTATGATGAACTGCAGTTTGGTTTAACAAAAACGCCACAGTTAGTCCTTCTCGCGTTTAAAAGAAATGAAGAAAAAGACTGGATCACGGTCACGGATCCTAGTCAAGTTAGAAAGTTGATCATAGCAGACCAGACACGATCGCCGTTGTCTCGCACAGATCAAGCACCGACAGTTGCTCTAGCACTGACAGCGGCAACAACTCAGTCTGATCCAGCTGAGGATTGGGCACCGACCGCGTCAGCGGATCAGTCTGATCTACCGGAGGATCGGGCATCGACACCAGCACCTGCTCTGACACCGGCACCAGCTCTACAAGGAGCACCATCTCCGGCAGCAGCGGCGGCTTCGGCACCTGCACCAACACTTGCACTTGCATCTGCTCCGGCCCGTGCAGTTGCACCGGCAACAGACTGGGCTGCAGTTCGCACTTCATATACCAAAGTCCTTACAAAAACCGACATGTCCACCTTCTTAGTAAGCATTGGCCGCCCAAGTGCTTCGTTCTTTTTTCTTTCCATGTTGTTTCACATGATTCACTGTGTTGAACTAACTGTTTGGGTATGTCTTCTTGTTTGCAAACAGAGAATTCCTAGAGCAACGAGGGAGTCGTTTAACAATCCGGGCGATCGCGGCCAAGTTTCTCTTACCATGCGCAGCCTTGATGTGAATGAACCTGCTCAATATATCGTAAGTACAAAGGATGGTCGCATGATGATTGATGCTAAAGGATGGTCAAGGTTCAAATCTAAATCATATCTTGCGGTAGGGGATGATGTCAAAATCGAACTTTCTCGGCAAGGAGAGCTGGTCCAAATCAACTTTGAAATTCTTCAGTAGCAGCACGCAACTGCCTAACTGATCTATCCTCCGAGAGATTTTGATGTAATAATCTGGCATGGTGAAACAAGTGTCCTGTGTGTATAAGTAGTACTATAGTATTATTTATCACATGGTATATCATTGATAGAATTGCAACTCTGATTGCTGGTTAGGAACTGTCGTTCGATTTCATTCCAATAGCTGTTGTGCTTTATTCAATTTTGTGTATTCGCCTTGCGACAGCATCTAAAACCAGCGCCGTACCGATCGCTTGCAATATGAAAAGCGCTGAGGTAGAACACATGGGCCCCCAAACATGCAGGGTCGGCCTGCGGCCCAAAGTCCAGAACCTGGTTTCGAGAAGCACTAGCTCAGTGTAGAAGTGGCATCCTCCTCCTGCTGTGGGTTGGGTGAAGATGAATGTTGATGCTGCGTTATCTCGCAATGGTGAAAGGGGGGCCCTGGCAGTTGTGAGCCGGGATCATACAGGCTTCTTCCTTGGATCATCGGCACTGGTGTGCGAAAGTGTTACTGATCCAGAGATCCTAGAGGCAATGGCATGTTGCGAGGGGCTATCTCTGGCTCTTGACTTAAACCTGCAACAAGTTCAGATTAGCACCGATTGTTCAGCAACAGTCAAGCATATCGGAGAGGCATACTTGGGGCCCAGCAAAGTTATTATGGATGAGATCAAGATGAAGAAGAATATGTTCCAAACCATGGAGATCATACATGAAAAACATGAGTGTAATGTTGAAGCGCATGTGCTCGCAAAAGCTGCTACTTCTTTGCCCTGTGGATGCCATCTTTGGCTCACAGGAACCCCCAAAATTATTTGTATACCTATGACTGTTAATCTTCTAAGCAGCTTTTATCCCTCAAAAAAACATCTAAGTATTATATTCTCAGCTGAACCCCCATAATGCCCGTGCGTTGCAGAGGGAGTATTTTTCTCGACAAGGTGAGCCGTGATATAAAAGATTTGTATATTTCTTTACAGAGGGAGTATCTCTCTGTCAAAAAATATATTTATGTGTAACTAGCTACTCTTGTCTTTCTACTTCCTTTCGCTGATATGTGGGGCAACCGGCAACGGGGTCCACGTGCCATATGCACAAATTAGAGTGCACAACTTCACGGTAGACACACCCCAGTCGTAGCGCCACAGTAATGCCCAATGAGCCGTCAAATCACAACCCCCCTTTCCAGCTTTAGCAGTAAGCTAGACGGACGAAGCGGCAATATTTCACTGGGCCTGAATCCCTTTCTCCCTCGTCTGCTTGTTTAGAGAAAACCCCCTCTCGGCGATTGCATAGGGTTTTCGCATGGAGAACCAGGTACGAATTCTTCATCCATCCCCGATAAACCCAAGTCCCTTGGTCGCAGGTAATCCTAGGATGGCAGCCGCCGCCGTTGATGCATTTTTCTTCCTACTGAATCTAGTGTGTTTCATTTGTAGTGCCCAAAGTGCAAGTACCCTACAGGTTTCTGCGCCCTCGGTGAGACGCCACACTTGTTCCTTCTCATCCTAACACAGCATTTTGAAACGCGCACAGTATGTTCATAGAATCCTCTTTTCTATCCGAGAGGGTGGGGTTTTTTTGAACATGATGTGTTCTCATATTATTTTTCCTACAGTGTATTAGTTGCTCTGCCAGAACACATGTACTCAAGATGCTCGGCCTTGCCATAACTGAATACACTAGTTTAATGGTCATAGTGAAGACAAGCCATGGATATAAGTTCCGAGTTGGGTTCATGAACCAAGAAAATCGCTGCTTTTTTATGGCCGAACTTGGATAAACTTTCTCAAGTGTTACAGACTGAAAGTTGGCGCACGAATGTTGATGGAAATAGCAGAACCTGGTCTCATCTTCACTGTGATATTCCACCCCGACGTCGTTCCAATTGTTCATCCATGTTAGTTTTGTATTTGGTTCTTGCATGTTGCCTCAATTACTTCTTAATCCACCTATTCTATCTAACTAATCACAATTTAACTTTAGAAGTAGCAACGAATCTCTCACGAAGATGCTACTTCTAACTAATATTTTCTTATAATTGGTGGCACGTGTAGGTTTTTTCAGAGTAAAGCAGTTTGCTCGTTTGTTACTCTGTAATAACTCGGCTGTTACTAATGGCACTGAAGTTGACTGGATCGACATCCACAAGTTCCTACACTTTATTGATCGTCTTGAGGTCCTTGTGGGGCGTTTCATTGGTGGAAGGCCATGTGGGATATGTGTGCCACTGCTGCACTCGTTGAACAGGTCCAACTGTGTCGAGAAACTTATGGTACAAGCTGTTTTCTGTTATATATGTTGTTCATAAACTATTGCTTATACACAGTTTTACAGTTGTGATCTTCTTGAAACAGGAACTGTCGAGTTCTATTGTTCCTATACAGATACCTGACCATGGTCGGGTCAGACTTGCGCTTGGTCACAACATGATGTTTATGTCGACCTACTCAATTCCCCTTGGAGGTGAAAAGATACTTATTCATGGGTGGTCTCAAATAATGAAGGCCCGTCCATCTTGGAGAATAGGACAAAGATTATGTTCATGCTTTTCCATGGCTCTAAAGCGAATATCCTATTTATTGACCACGTTGCGAGATGAAGCCGCTTTCAGAAGGTTGTGGATGCGCGGGGTGGCGCCTGGGCCTTGTCCTGGGGCTTGGCGGCCTCACCCTTGGTTAACTGTAGGCGAAGTAGCACTGTTCGAGGCGTGCTTTGTACGGTTGAACCTGTATAAGTACTCATACTGCTTTCAGCTTTGGTTGTTAAGTGCCCCTGCTGGTTTCAGTTAAGGTTGTTAAGTACTACAGTCTGTCGTGTTTCTTCAGTCCTGTCTTCCTCCAGCCGCCAAAACCAAACCAGCGCCGGCGGGGCCGCCTGCTTCTGCCTCCCACGGCTGGCTGCGCCTCAGCGCACGCATCGCCGCCCCACCGTCTCCTAAATCGTTAACGCCGACGTCCTCCGCGCGCTTTGGTGCGCTCGCCATGGCGCCGCCCTCTCGCATTGTCAACATGGTCAACAAACAACGGGAATCGGCAGAAGTACGTGGAGAGGATGACAGTAGGGGCCCACCACATCAGCGTATGGAAAAATAAAATGCTTCCTCCTAGTGTTTTCCTGACATCTGGGACCCACGACATTGGGAGCGTATATAGTCAATAGACAAGAGAACAGCACAAGATCGGCTGACACCTGGGACGTAGCTACTCGAGCAGTATTTTTTTGTTTGGTATTGTTGAGACGGAGCAGGGTTTGAACTGGGCTGTGGCCCGTCTAGCCCAGGCTTATATTTTATGTTCACCATGTGACCAGCCCAGCTATTTTTTCTTCGTGAAAATGAGCCTAGTTTATTTTTTCTGAAGAATACCCAATCCAGGCCTACTTATTTTTCTACGCCCTGATGGGCTGCAACTCTTTCAAGACGCCTGCAAATCTTTAAAGTAATATGAAATGGGTTGTAAATATAAAAACAGATGACAAATTGGCAATTACTTTATAATTTCTGAATTATATTACATTTCCAGATCCCTATTTCACTGGGCATTAACCTAATTTAAATATATCTTCAAAGTACTTTAAATCTGGTTGTACATTTTGGTATTAAAAATAGTTTGGAACCCACAGAAATATGCGAAATTGGCCCTGGCCAACCAAAAAAATGACTGCAATAAATTGCATAAGAAGTTGCCATGAGCTATATATAAATTATTAAAAAAGAGGGAGTGGTCTGACTTGTGGGCCTGTTTAGTTGATGCGTATGCAAGATTTTTTTAGTTATTATATACGTCAAAAAACGATTCTAGCAGACGTAACCGTTGGATGTCAATCCAACGGCCGTAGTGTTTCTTCAATCTCTGATCTTCTTGCTTCAGCCGCCAAAGCAGCGCCGGCGGGACCGCCTACTCCCGCCTCCCGTGGGCGGCTGTGCTGCCGCGCAGGCCTCAGCGCCCCCTACTACTCCCACCGCTGGCCAGGGCATCCCTCTAATCACCCACACCCCCTGTTATTCTGCGGCGACGGTAGCCTCACACCGCAGCCGAACCGGTGAACGCTCGTACTCCTCTCTGCGTGGGCATCCACTGCCACGTCTTCCCCGGCTCCGTGTTGTCCCCTTCCTATGCCTCGCCGTCGTCCACCGCCGTGGTGCTCTCGGCGCCGCGTGGTCAATGTGGTCAACGACCGACTTCCATCGGAAGAGTACTGTACGTGGAGAGGCTGACAGTTGGGTCCACGGCAGCCGCAAGGAAGTTCCTCCTTATTAGGCGCAAAATAATTATTCCTCCACTTGACGGCGGGGACCCATCGGACGGGCCACCAGTATTTTGTGAAAAAACATTTCCCCCTGACTGCTGGGACCCACCGGACGGGCCACCGTATTTCATGAAAAAAAACGTTCCCCCCGCTGTCAGCTCGGACCCACCGGAAGTGCCTCCTTATTACGCACAAAAAAAATGAATACTCCCCCCCGGCTAGCTGGGACCCACCTTGGTGGGAGGATGACTTGTGGGCCTAATAAGTTTATGGGGACGAAGGGCTTTGTCAACTTAGTCAATATGAACGATTCTAGCTCCAGTGACCATACGATGTCCATCCAACGGCCGTAGTGCTTCTTCAACCTCTGATCTTCTTGCTCCAGCCGCCCAAAGCAGCACCGGCCGTGCCGCATGCTCCTGCCTCCCGTGGCCGGCTGTGCTGCCGCGGAGGCCTCACCGCCCCCTACTATTCCCACCGCTGGCCAGGCCCTGCGGCAACGGCAGCCTCACACCGCAGCCGAACCAGTGAACCCTCGTACTCCTCTCCGCGCGGGCTTCCACTGCCGCGTCTTCCCCGGCTCCGCGTCGTCCCCTTCCTAGGCCTCGCCATCGTCCACCTCCGTGGTGCTCTCGGCGAGGCGTGGTCAATGTGGTCAACGACCGACTTCCATCGGAAGAGTACTGTGTGTGGAGACGCTGACAGCTGGGTCCACGGCCGCAGCAAGGAAGTGCCTCCTTATTACGCGCAAAATAATTATTCCTCCACCTGACAGCGGGGACCCACCGGACGGGCCACCGTATTTCGCGAAAAAAACATTTGCCCCTGACTGCTAGTACCCACCAGCTACATCTTCGCACGCAAGGAAGTGCCTGACAGTCGGGACCCACCTGGTCGAAGCGTACGTAGCGTTGTCATTCTGGTCGCAAACGTGTACGTACATATATACTGGTCGATGTAGAGGCGCGCACGTGTCGTAGTAGAGGCGCGCACATAGCATGTACACGTACGTACAGCGGCCAGGGTGCAAGAAAGAAAATACGGCCATGTATGTGTACATACGGGCGGGGTCTCGAACGCCTACTCGCGGATACGTACGGCCAGGGCTCGTGTACATGGCTGGGTAGGAACGGAGAAATAGCATCGTCGTCATGTTCATGGGGAGGCAACGGAATGCGTCGTGTTCATGGGGAGGCAACGGAATGCGTCGTGTTCATGGGGAGGCAACGGAATGCGTCGTGTTCATCGGGAGGGCTTGGACGGAACAGACGATGGAAACGAGGCCTGGCGTACGGCAGAACGGAGGAAACGGCCTTGTGTTCGACCGACCACGTTCGAAACAGGATCTTGTTGATCGGGAGGGGTCTCGCGTACCGCTAAACGGAGGAAACAGACCTCCTACGGTCGAAATGGGGTCCTGTTCATTGGGAGGGGTGTGGCGTACCGCAAAACGGACGAAACAGACCTCCTACGGTCGAAACGGGCGTCCTGTTCATCGGGAGGGTTGTGGCGTACCGCAAAACAGGACTCCATGGGATACTGTTCATCTCCACCGTCGACCCCCTCCAGCCTTCACGAGCTACTGTTCATCCACCGTCGACCTCCTCCAGCCTCCACCTGCGACTGTTCATCCACGGGCTCCTGTTCATCCAGCCTCCACCGCGCGCTACTCCACCGACTACTGTTCAACCAGCCCTCTCCACGGGCTCCCGTTCAACCACCCC
The DNA here is from genome assembly GCF_002162155.2 of Triticum dicoccoides. Classification (NCBI taxonomy): domain Eukaryota; kingdom Viridiplantae; phylum Streptophyta; class Magnoliopsida; order Poales; family Poaceae; genus Triticum; species Triticum dicoccoides. The sequence goes on along the minus strand of NC_041384.1, from coordinate 576,588,901 downwards.
TCCACGGGCTACTGTTCATCCTGCCCTCCACCGTCTACTGTTCATCCTGCCCTCCACGGGGTGGTCCTGTTCATCCAGCCCCAACTGGCTCGATCGATCGGGGTCCTGTTCATCCAGAGGCAACACCACGGGGTCCTGTTCATCCACCCCCAGCGGGAACT
>NC_041384.1:576566966-576588275 GCF_002162155.2 Triticum dicoccoides | reverse complement strand
CAACGCTCACTGTTCATCCAAAGGCAGCACCGATTGGCTTCAGTTAGCAGCAGTAGCGAAGGAATCGCTTGATCGGGTTCAGTTAACAGCCATCGATCGATCGCTCGGGTTCAGTAACGCGTAGACTACAGTGCAATCGCTCGGGTTCAGTTAGAGCCAACGCCTCGCACACACGCGCGTACGTTTACGAGAGAAACGCACATCGCTCGGCCCCCGACCTCCCACCATAACCGGGAACTCCCCGAAATTTTCCTCCCCCTCGCTTCTACCACGGTTTTTTCCGTCATGCACGGCCCAAAGAATGTCATGCAGCTGCGTCTCCGACCCGCCCAGGACGAAAAGCCCATTTTCTGTCATGATTTTTTGTCATAGAAGTAGGAGCCCACCACATCTATGATGATACCGGGTTTTGTCACAATTATCGTCATAGAAGTGTCATATGTATGACAGAAGAAAATTTCGTTCGGCCCAAAATGTCATGGATGTGTGTTTTTTTTGTAGTGATCATACGCTGGTAGTGTAGGCTTTAATGCTTCCTCCTCTAGTTGGGGTAGCACATGCGCTTTGGGAAACTTTTGGTTGGGTGCTCGGGTTCCTATTCCTCGACTGCCAGGACCTCGGTCCATTTATCCGCTAGCAGATCTTGATCAACTTGAAGTTGTTGCTGCTTTCTCTTCAGGCTTTTTGATGTGGCTATAAGCCAGCGCTTGAAGCGCTCCTGCTCGACGGAATCCTCACGCACGATGAATTCTTTGTCGCCGAGGCTCACCTCGTCTTCGGAGAGGGGCATATAATTGTCGTCCCCTGGTTCTCCGTCTGTCGCCTGTTCCTTAGGGCTCGCTTTCCCGTCCTCCTGTTCGAAGCATGGCTGGAGGGGATTGTCTTCGTCTTCGGAACTGTCCGCAGCGTTATTGTCTCTTGTGCCGGTATCGCTGCTTTTGCTATGGCAGGGCTTAGAGCGGCGTCGATGACGCCGGTGCTTAGATTGCTTCTCGAGGGGGTTATCCTCCGTTGCATTATTGCCATTGCTTTCTTTGGGGGTGTCCACCATGTATATATCATATGATGAGGTGGCTGTCCAGCGCCCTGTGGGCGGTGGTTCCTGTTCTTCTCCTGCATCGTCGTCCATATCATCGATGTCTTCGGATCCGAAGTCAAGCATGTCGGTTAAGTCGTCGACAATGGCTATTAGGTGGGTGGTGGGTGGGGAATGAATTTCGTCGTCCGCTTCCCACTCAAGTCGGACATAGTTCGGCCAAGGGTCTCCTGACAAGGAGAGATACCTCAATGAATTTAGCACGTCACTCGAGGGCGAGTGCTGAAAGATATCCGCGGAGGTAAACTCCATGATCGGTGCCCAGTCAGATTCGATAGGCACGGACGCAAGCGGTTCGGAGCCTATGGCCGGGGACGAATCCAAGGGTCCGGTAACACGGTCTCATAGGAGGTGAAGTCAGTATTCAGCTCTATCACCGCTGAGTGTGCGGCCTCCGTGGCGGGGTCTATCCACCCGTCCTCGGACGGCACGATCTGCTCCGGATTAAGGGTCGGAGTAGCCACAGGTGCGATCTCCCGAACACCGTCCGACGGCAGAGCTAAGTCATGCTCGTTGTGACTGTGTGGCGCACCTGACATGGGTTCGAATCTGTCGAAGATCAAGTCTCCGCGGATGTCGGCAGTATAGTTCAAGCTTCCGAACCTGGCCTGATGGCCAGGGGCATAGCTCTCGATCTGCTCCAGATGGCCAAGTGAGTTGGCCCGCAGTACGAAGCCGTCGAATACGAAGTTCTGTCCGGGAAGAAAAACTTCACCCTGGATCGCATCGTTGCCGATGATCGAAGGAGCCATCAAGCCTTTATCATGATGGCACAGTGGAACTCTCAATGAAAGCACCAATGTCGGTGTCAAAACCGGTGGATCTCGGGTAGGGGGTCCCGAACTATGTGTCTAAGGCTGATGGTAACAGGAGGCGGGGGACACAATGTTTACCCAGGTTCGGGCCCTCTCGATGGAGGTAATACCCTACTTCCTGTTTGATTGATCTTGATGATATGAGTATTACAAGAGTTGATCTACCACGAGATCGTAGAGGCTAAACCCTAGAAGCTAGCCTATGATTATGATTGTTCCTGTCCTATGGACTAAACCCTCCGGTTTATATAGACACTAGAGGAGGCTAGGGTTACACAAAGTCGGTTACAAGGGAAAAGATCTACATATCCGAATTGCCAAGCTTGCCTTCCACACAAAGGAGAGTCCCACCCGGACATGGGACGAAGTCTTCAATCTTGTATCTTCATAGTCCAACAGTCCGGCCAAAGTATATAGTCCGGCTGTCCGAGGACCCCCTAATCCAGGACTCCCTCAACGTACTCCCCCAAGCTTAGGCCTCCTAGAGGGTAGTAGTTGGGGTACTGAGGAGCGGGCATCCACTGATCCCACTGTGGAGGCTCCTCCTGTGTTGCCTCCTCAGCAGCCTGAGCGTTCCGATAGGTGATGAGTTCTGCAGGCATAATCCTATATCCGCCCCTGGCAATAGAATCAAACAGAGCAGGAGCAGGCAATGGAATAACATCACGAGTCCTCACACTAAAACCAGGTTATACGGAATAGGGATGTGAGGGGATTCGATATCAGTGAAATGGTGGTGATCCATGTGAGGGACTCCTGGACTAAGGGGTCCTCGGGCGTCTGGCCTGTTAGCCATGGGTCAGACTGATGGGCTGTGAAGATACGAAGACCGAAGACTGCACCCGTGTCCGGACGGGACTCTCCTTGGCGTGGAAGGCAAGCTTGGCGATCAAATAAGTAGATTCCTTTCTTTGTAACCAACCTTATGTAACCGTAGATCCCCCCAGTGTCTATATAAACCGGAGGACTTAGTCCGGAGGGGGGACAATCCTCATAATCATAGCCAGACTAGACTTTTAGGGTTTAGTCATTAAGATCTAGTGGTAGATCAACTCTTGTAATACTCATATTCATCAAGATCAATCAAGTAGGACGTAGGGTATTACCTCCATAGAGAGGGCCCGAACCTGGGTAAAACATTGTGTCCCTCTTCTCCTGTTACCATCGATCCTAGACGCACAGTTCAGGACCCCCTACCCGAGATCCGCCGGTTTTGACACCGACATTGGTGCTTTCATTGAGAGTTCCACTGTGACGTCGATGACAGGATCGATGGCTCGCCTTGTTCTCAAGGACAATATCATCGTTGGAGGAGCACTGGCCCTAGGCCAAACCCTCCTGCTGGGCGGCTTTACCATGACTGCCCATTCGGCTGTTAATCCGACGATGACCTCCCGAGTCATCGAAAATCCCCTTCGTATCGACTCCGAACACTCCAAGCAGATGGATCCAGCGGAGCTTTCGTCTTTAAACGAGCTCCTAGATTGCATCGCCGCCCAGGGGGTCGCCACAGACTATGATCGAATTGGGCTTAAACCTGATTAGAGAGAAATCAAATCTCCACCGATCACCCACCAGATAGCGATAGTCGAGGAGCGAGACAACAACTCTTCCTCCATACTAAAGACGGACTATGTCCGGATCTCCAGCTTCGAACAGCCGGACACCCACCTGCGAGGAGATGCATCCTGCCCTCCGAACATAGAATCGGATGACGGGCCTAGGAAATCAGTGGATATCCTGGAGCCCGATCTGTTAAGTTCGGAATTCCTTCAGACTCCGGATCCAAAATTGGTTAGGGTTCAGATTTAAAACGACCGACCCACCCAAACATAAGCGCTCTCATGAGCATACAACAGCAGTCTCAGGAAACGGTCCACCACTTCTGGGCCAGATTCCTTCTTGTCAAAGACAAGATTAAAGATTGCCACAACGAGGAAGCGATCTCAACGTTCCGCAACAACTGCACGGACGAAGGAATCCTCAACGCCATCAACCGCCGTCGCATACTATAGTTTGCTGACTTGGCAACTATCATACAGAAGTACAGCGCAATGGAAAGCACCTGGAAAACTCAGGCAGCCCATTGGGAACCATCGATCCCCACTCAATCCCTCATTCAGGCGAAAAGGGCGCACCCTTTCAACACGCCTGGTCCAATAGTAAAGAAATATAAGTCCAGTACGAGGCGCAGAACCGTTCTGGAAGGATGGATCTATGGGCCATGCAAAATACACGCAACACCAGATAACATACCAACAGATAGCCTTAGAGCATGTTGGATACTCCGGCAAGTGGCCAAGAGCGGCAAGGATATCCTCACCAAGAATACCCCAGATCGAACAACACCCCCAGAAGACGACGACCCCAAAATACTGACGGTCTTTGAGACATTCGCCTCAAAAAATAGGCGCAAAAGAGCACTGCACAGACTCGTCGAAGTCTGTCAAATAGTAGCAATAAACCCTTGGAACGACACGGCTATAACTTTTAATGCCAGTGACGAACCAAAATATAGGACAGTCCGAGCACCAGCCGCCTTGGTGCTCAGTCCAATCATGGATGGCTTCCAGCTCACCAAGGTTCTCATGGACGACGGCAGCGGACTAAACCTCATCTACGAATATACACTCCACAAAATGGAAATAGACAGGAGCCGCATTGAGCAAAGCAGCACGACCTTCCGAGGAATCATTCCCAGTCGGGAGGCGCGGTGTGTGGGAAAAATAACACTTGACGTGGTATTCGGCATGCCGGAGAATTATCGGTCCGAAGAAATAACCTTCCAAGGGGCCCCTTTCAACAGCGGATATCACGCCCTCTTGGGGCAGGAGGCATTTACACGCTTCCAAGCTGTACCTCATTATGGGTACATGAAGCTTAAGATGCACGGGCCCAAAGGCATAATCACTCTCGCCAGTGGTCCGGACATAGCACTCCACGCCGAAAATATAATCGCATCCCTGGCCTTTGAGGCATTATCTGAAGCCCTCACGGCCGAAGAATTAACCGCATTGCGCTCCACGATGGACAGGGACGATGTGATCTTAGACAAACGCCCCAAATCCACCTCCTTCAAGCCAGCGGAAGAAATAGTCAAATTCTAGGTCCATCCAACAGACCCCAAAAAGACAACATCTATTGGGGCACAACTAGACCCAACGGTCGACGTCGCGCTAAGAGATTTTCTTCGCGAAAAGTGGGATATATTCGCCTGGCACCCTTCTGACATGCCAGGAATCCCGCGCAAACTGACCGAACACAGCCTCAACATATTAAAGGGATACAAATCGGTCAAACAAACACTTTGGCGCTTTTCCGAACCCAAATGTCAAGCCATCGGAGAGGAGCTAGCCAAGCTAATCAAGGCCGGATTCATTAGAGAAATAAAACATCCGGACTGGCTGGCAAACCTGGTGATGGTACCAAAGAAGGATAAATCCTGGCGCCTGTGTGTTGATTTTAAAGACCTCAATAAGGCTTTCCCTAAGGATCCCTTCCCCCTCCCCGCATTGATCAAATCATTGGTGCTACCGCAGGACACGACTCACTGTGTTTTCTCGACACATATTCCGGATACCATCAAATCAAAATGAAGGAGTCTGACCAAGCTGCAACAGCATTCATCACCCCATATGAGTCATTCTGCTTCAACACCATGCCCTTCGGGCTCAAGAACGCCGGCGCCACCTACCAACGCATGATCCAAACATGCCTGGAGAAACGGATCGGAAAGACAGTTGAAGCCCATGTGGACGACGTCGTAATCAAGACAAGGCGCGTCGAAACACTAATAGACGGCCTACGTCTCACATTTGACAACCTCCGCGCATATGACATTAAGCTTAATCCGGAAAAGTGCATTTTTGGCATCCCCGCAGGAAAGCTGCTGGGCTTCATCGTCTCCAATAGAGGAATTGAAGCAAATCCAACCAAAATCCGAGCTATGTCACAGTTGGCTATGCCAACAGACCTTAAACAAGTCCAAAAACTCGCGGGTTGCGTGGCAGCTCTAAGCCGCTTTATCTCCAGATTGGGAGAAAAGGCACTGCCACTCTATCGCCTTCTGTGGCGAACCGGTCACTTCAGTGGACGGACACGGCAACAGCCGGACTGGAAGAAATAAAAACACTCCTAGCGAGCAACCCAACCCTGGCCGCGCCAAACATCGGCGAACCCATGCTGCTATACATATCGACAACACATCAAGTGGTGAGCACCGTGCTCGTCATTGAACAAGAACACTGTCCTTACACCATGCAAATCCCGGTACCCCCATTATCAAAAGATAGCATGTGTGGTCTTCATGGCATACTGAAAGCTACGATAATACTTCCAGGAGTGTTCGATCACGGTGGCTTCCGAAGTACCTCTCAACGACATAATAAAGAACTGCAATGCCACGAGCTGGATTGCCAAATGGGCCATGCTATCTCTTGAGCACTGCGTTGGTTTTCCCTTGAAGAGGAAAGGGTGATGCAGCAAAGTAGCGTAAGTATTTCCCTCAGTTTTTTAGAACCAAGGTATCAATCCAGTAAGAGGCCACACGCAAGTCCCTCGTACCTACACAAACAAATAAGAACCTCGCAACCAACGCGATAAAGGGGTTGTCAATCCCTTCATGATCACTTACGAGAGTGAGATCTGATAGAGATAATAATGATAAGATAAATATTTTTGGTATTTTTATTATATAGATTGAAAGTAAAGATTGCAAAATAAAATAGATTGGAAACTTATATGATGGAGAATAGACCCGGGGGCAATAGGTTTCACTAGTGGCTTCTCTCAAGATAGCATAAGTATTACGATGGGTGAATGAATTACTGTTGAGCAATTGATAGAAAAGCGAATAATTATGAGAATATCTAGGCATGATCATGTATATAGGCATCAGGTCCGTGACAAGTAGACCGGCTCCTGCCTGCATATACTACTATTACTCCACACATCGACCGCTATCCAACATGCATCTAGAGTATTAAGTTCATAAGAACAAAGTAACGCCTTAGGTAAGATGACATGATGTAGAGGGATAAACTCAAGCAATATGGTATAAACCCCATCTTTTTATCCTCGATGGAAACAATACAATACGTGTCGTTTCCCTTTCTGTCACTGGGATCGAGCACCACAATATTGAACCCAAAGCTAAGCACTTCTCCCATTGCAAGAAAGATCAATCTAGTAGGCCAAACCAAACTGATAATTTGAAGAGACTTGCAAAGATAACCAATCATGCATAAAACATTTCAGAGAAGAATCAAATATTTTTCATAGATAGACTTGATCATAAACCCACAATTCATCGGATCTCGACAAACACACCGCAAAAAGAGTTACATCGAATAGATCTCCAAGAAGATCAAGGAGAACTTTGTATTGAGATACAAAGAGAGAGAAGAAGCCATCTAGCTACTAGCTATAGACCCGAAGGTCTGAAGTAAACTACTCACACATCATCGGAGGGGCCATGGAGTTGATGTAAAGGCCCTCCGTGATCAATGCCCCCTCCGGCGGAGCTCTAGAAAAGGCCCAAGATGGGATCTCTTGGGTACAGAAGGTTGCGGCAGTGGAAATAGGGTTTCGTGGTGCTCCTGGATGTTTTCGGGGTATGTGAACATATATAGGAGGAAGAAGTAGGTCGGTTGAGCCACGAGGGGGGAGGGCGCGCCCAGGGGGGTAGGCGCGCCCCCTGCCTCGTGGACTCCTCGTCCGTTTCTTGACGTCCACTTCAAGTCCTCTAGATCACGTTTGTTCCAAAAATCACGCTCCCGAAGGTTTCATTCCGTTTGGACTCTGCTTGATATTCCTTTTCTGCGAAACACTGAAATAGGCAAAAAAACAGCAATTTGCACTGGGCCTTGGGTTAATAGGTTAGTCTCAAAAATGATATAAAAGTGTAAAATAAAGCCCATTAACATCCAAAACAGATAATATAATAGCATGGAACAATCAAAAATTACAGATACATTGGAGACATATCAAGCATCCCCAAGCTTACTTCATGCTCGTCCTCGAGTAGGTAAATGATAAAAGCAAAAAAAATTATGTGGAATGCTTTCTAGCATGTTCTTCAATTTATTTTTCTCTATTGTGTCATGAATGTTCAGATCCGAAAGATTCAATATAAAAGTTTATTGTTGACATAAAAATAGTAATACTCCAAGTATGCTAATCAAATAATTATGTCTTATCAAAATACTATAGCCAAAGAAAACTTAACCCTACAAAGTCATATAGTTTGGCCATTCATTTTCGTCACACAAAATGCTCCCATCATGCACAACCCCGATGACAAGCCAAGCAATTGTTTCATACTTAGCCTTTTCAAACTCTTTCAACTTTTACGCAATATATGAGCGCGAGCCATGGACATAGCACTATGGGTGGAATAGAATATGATGATTGAGGTTGTGTGAGAAGACAAAAAAGGGAGAAAGTCTCACATTGACGCGACTAATCAATGGGCTATGGAGATGCCCACTGATTGATGTCAATGCAAGGAGTATGGATTGCCATGCAACGGATGCACTAGAACTATAAATATATGAAATCTCATGAAAGAAACTAAGTGGGTGTGCATCCAACTTGCTTGCTCACGAAAACCTAGGGCATTTGAGGAAGCCCATCATTGGAATATACAAGCCAAGTTCTATAATGAAAAATTCCCACTAGTATATGAAAGTGACAAAATAAGAGACTCTCTATCATGAAGATCATGGTGCTACTTTGAAGCACAAGTGTGGAAAAAGGATAGTAACATTGTCCCATCTCTCTTTTTCTCTCATTATTTATTTATTTTTTATTTGGGCCTTCTTTTCTCTTTTTTTATGGCCTCTATTATTTTATTTTTCGTCCGGAGTCTCATCCCGACTTGTGGGGGAATCATAGTCTCCATCATCCTTTCCTCACATGGGACAATGCTCTAATGATGATCATCACACTTTTATTTACTTACAACTCAAGAATTATAACTCGATACTTAGAAAAAAAATATGACTCTATGTGAATGCCTCCGGCGGTGTACCGGGATTGCGATGAATCAAGAGTCACATGTATGAAAAATTAAGCATGGTGGCTTTGCCACAAATACGATGTCAACTACATGATCATGCAAAGAAATATGACAATGATGATGCATGTCATAATAAATGGAACGATGGAAAGTTGCATGGCAATATATCTCAGAATGGCTATGGAAATGCCATAATAGGTAGGTATGGTGGCTGTTTTGAGGAAGATATAAGGAGGCTTATGTGTGATAGAGCGTATCATATCATGGGGTTTGGATGCACCGGCGAAGTTTGCACCAACTCTCAAGGTGAGAAAGAGCAATGCACGGTACGAAAGAGGCTAGCAATGATGGAAGGGTGAGAGTGCGTATAATCCATGGACTCAACATTAGTCATAAAGAACTCACATACTTATTGCAAAAATCTACAAGTCATCATAACCAAGCACTACACGCATGCTCCTAGGGGGATAGATTGGTAGGGAAAGACCATCGCACGTCCCCGACCGCCACTCATAAGGAAAGCAATCAAAGAACACCCCATGCTTCATATTTGTCACATAACTTTTACCATACATGCATGCTACGGGACTTGCCAACTTCAACACAAGTATTCATCAATTTCACACTGCCACTCATAAAGAAAGCAATCAAAGAACACCCCATGCTTCAGATTTGTCACATAACTTTTACCATACGTGCATGCTACGGCACTTGCCAACTTCAACACAAGTATTCATCAATTTCACAATTACTCAACTAGCACACCTCTAATATTACCACCTTTATATCTCAATACAATCTATCAAGAATCCCACTTCTCTTAGCATTTAAAATTTATAACCAAAGTGAATTACCATGATGTTCTAAAGGACTCTCAAAATGATATAAGTTAAGCATGAGAGATCAATTATTTCTATAAAATAGAACCACCGCCGTGCTCTAAAAGATATAAGCGAAGCACTAGAGCAAAAATTATTCAACTCAAAAGATATAAGTGAAGCACATAGAGTATTCTAATAAATTTCAATTCATGTGTGTCTCACCCAAAAGGTGTGTACAACAAGGATGATTGTGGTAAACTAAAAAGCAAAGACTCAAATCATACAAGATGCTCCAAGCAAAACACATATCATGTGGCGAATAAAAATATAGCTCCAAGTAAAGTTACCAATGGACGAACACGAAAGAGGGGATGCCTTCCGGGGCATCCCCAAGCTTAGGCTTTTGGTTGTCCTTGGATTTTACCTTTGGGTGCCTTGGGAATCCCCAAGCTTAGCCTCTTGCCACTCCTTGTTCCATAATCCATCAATTCTTTATCCAAAACTTGAAAACTTCACAACACAAAACTTAAAAGAAAATCTCGTGAGCTCCGTTAGTAAAAGAAAACAAACCACCACTTCAAGGTACTGTAATGAACTCATTATTTATTTATATTGGTGTTAAACCCACTGTATTCCAACTTTTCTATGGTTTATAAACTCTATTATTAGCCATAGATTCATCAAAATAAGCCAACATCACACATAAAACAGAATCTGTCAAAAACAGAATAGTCTGTAGTAATCTGTAGGTTTTGAATACTTATGGAACCCCAAAAATTCTAAAATAAATTGGTGGACGTGAGGAATTTATCTATTAATCATATTCAACAAGAATTAACTAAATATCACTCTCCAATAAAAAATGGCAGCAATTCTCGTGAGCGCTAAAGTTTCTGTTTTTACAGCAAGATCGCAAAGACTTTCCCCAAGTCTTCCCAAATGTTCTACTTGGCACAAACACTAATTAAAACCACAAAACCACATCTAAACAGAGGCTATATGGATTATTTATTACTAAACAGAACCAAAAAGCAAGAAACAGAAATAAAATTGGGTTGCCTCCCAACAAGCGCTATCGTTTAACGCCCCTAGCTAGGCATAAAAGCAAGGATATATCTAAGTATTATCATCTTTGGTATGCAATCCATAAGTGGCTCTCATAATAGATTAATAAGGTAATTTAATTTTATTTCTAGGAAAGTGTTACATGCCCTTCCTTAATGGAAATTGGAATCTAATATTCCCTTCCTTCATATCAATAATTGCACCAATCGTTCTAAGGAAAGGTCAACCAAGAATAATAGGGCATGTAGGATTGCAATCTATATCAAGGACAATGAAATCTACGGGCACATAATTCCTATTTGCAACAATAAGAACATCATTAATTCTTCCCATAGGTTTCTTAATGGTGGAATCCCCAAGATGCAAGTTTAAAGAACAATCATCAAATTCACGGAAACCTAACAAATCACACAAAGTTTTAGGAATCGTGGAAACACTAGCCCCCAAATCACATAAAGCAAAGCATTCATGATCTTTAATATTAATTTTAATAGTAGGTTCCCACTCATCATGAAGTTCTCTATGGATAGAAACTTCCAATTCAAGCTTTTCTTCATAAGATTGCATTAAAGCATCAACGATATGTTTAGTAAAAGCTTTATTTTGACTATAAGGATGCGGAGAATTTAGCACAGATTGCAACAAGGAAATACAATCTATTATAGAACAAGTATCATAATTAAATTCCTTGAAATCCAAGATAGTGGGTTCATTGCTATTTAAAGTTTTGACCTCTCCAATCCCACTTTTATCAATTTTTGCATCAAGATCTAAAAACTCTGAATCATTGGGACGCCTTCTAACTAAAGTTGACTCATCTACAGTCCCATCATTATCAATATTCATATTGCAAAACATATATTTAATAGGGGACACATCAATAACTTTTAGATCTTCATCCTTATTATCATGGAACTAGAAGAACACGCTTTTATGAAGCAATCTTTTTTAGCACGCATCCTAGCGGTTCTTTCTTTGCACTCATCAATTGAAATTCTCATAGCTTTGAGAGACTCATTGATATCATGATGAGGTGGAATAGATCTAAGTTTCAAAGAATCAACATGAAGAGAAATATTATCCACGTTCCTAGCCAACTCATCAATATTAGACACTTTTTCTTCAACCGAAGCATTGAAACTCTATTGCAAAATAATAAATTCTTTAATATTAGATTCAAAATTAGAGGGCATCTTATTATAATTTCCGTAATAATTGTTGTAGGAATTACCATAATTATTAGAGGAATTACTAGGAAACAGCCTAGGATTAAAATTACCTCTATACGTGTTATTACCAAAATTGTTCCTACCAACAAAATTCGCATCCATAGATTCATTATTATTCTCAATCAAAGTAGGCAAAGGCATATCATTAGGATCAAAATAAACACTTTTATTAGCAAACAATTTCATAAGTTCATCCATCTTTCCACGCAAAACATTGATTTCTTCTATAGCATGCACCTTTTTATTAGTAGATCTTTCAGTATGCCATTGAGAATAATTAACCATAATATTATCTAGGAGTTTAGTAGATTCTCCTAAAGTGATTCCCATAAAAGTGCCTCCCGCGGCCAAATCTAAAAGATTTCAAGAAGCAAAGTTCAATCCGGCATAAAATTTTTGTATAATCATCCAAAGATTCAAACCATATGTAGGGCAATTACGTATCATTAATTTCATTCTCTCCCAAGCTTGTGCAACATGTTCATGATCAAGTTGCTTAAAACTCATAATATCGTTTCTAAGAGTGATGATCTTAGCGGGAGTAAAATACTTAGAGATAAAAGCATCTTTGCACTTATTCCCTGAATCGATACTATTTTTAGGCAAAGACGAAAACCAAGTTTTAGCACGATCTCTAAGAGAAAACAGGAATAACTTCAGTTTAACAATATCATTATCCACATCTTTCTTCTTTTGCATATCACACAAATCAACGAAGTTGTTTAGATGGGTAGCGGCATCTTCACTAGGAAGGCCGGAAAATGGATCTTTCATGACAAGATTCAGCAAGGCAACATTAATTTCACAAGATTCAGCATCGGTAAGAGGATCAATCGGAATGCTAATAAAATCATTATTATTGGTATTGGAAAAGTCACACAACTTAGTATTATCTTGAGCCATCGTGACGAGCAAGCAATCCAACACACAAGCAAACAAGAGACAAGCAAAAAGAGGCAAATTGGAAAAGAGAAGGGGAACGGCAAAAGAGGGCGAATAAAATGGCAAGGGTGAAGTGGGGGAGAGGAAAACGAGAGGCAAATGGCAAATAATGTAATGTGAGGCATAAGAGTTTGTGATGGTACTCGGTATGTCTTGACTTGTGCGTAGACTGCCCGTCAACGGTGCCAGAAATCCTTCTTGCTACCTCTTGAGCACTGCATTGGTTTTCCCTTGAAGAGGAAAGGGTGATGCAGCAAAGTAGCGTAAGTATTTCCCTCAGTTTTTGAGAACCAAGGTATCAATCCAGTAGGAGGCCACACGCAAGTCCCTCGTACCTACACAAACAAATAAGAACCTCACAACCAACGCGGTAAAGGGGTTGTCAATCCCTTCATGGTCACTTACGAGAGTGAGATCTGATAGAGATAATAATGATAAGATAAATATTTTTGGTATTTTCGTGATATAGATTGAAAGTGAAGATTGCAAAATAAAATAGATTGGAAACTTATATGATGGAGAATAGACCCGGGGGCCATAGGTTTCACTAGTGGCTTCTCTCAAGATAGCATAAGTATTACGGTGGGTGAACGAATTACTGTCGAGCCATTGATAGAAAAGCGAATAATTATGAGAATATCTAGGGATGATCATGTATATAGGCATCACGTCCGTGACAAGTAGACTGGCTCCTGCCTGCATATACTACTATTACTCCACACATCGACCGCTATCCAGCATGCATCTAGAGTATTAAGTTCATAAGAACAGAGTAACGCCTTAGGTAAGATGACATGATGTAGAGGGATAAACTCAAGAAATATTATATAAATCCCATCTTTTTATCCTCAATGGCAAGAATAAAATACGTGTCATTTCCCTTTCTGACACTGGGATCGAGCACCGCAAGATTGAACCCAAAGCTAAGCCCTTCTCCCATTGCAAGAAAGATCAATCTAGTAGACCAAACCAAACTGATAATTCGAAGAGACTTGCAAAGATAACCAATCATGCATAAAAGATTTCAGAGAAGAATCAAATATTGTTCATAGATAGACTTGATCATAAACCCACAATTCATCGGATCTCGACAAACACACCACAAAAAGAGTTACATCGAATAGATCTCCAAGAAGATCGAGGAGAACTTTGTATTGATATCCAAAGAGAGAGAGGAAGCCATCTAGCTACTAGCTATGGACCCGAAGGTCTGAAGTAAACTACTCACACATCATCGTAGGGGCCATGGAGTTGATGTAGAGGCCCTCCGTGATCAATGCCCCCTTCGACGGAGCTTCGGAAAGGCCCCGAGATGGGATCTCTTGGGTACAGAAGGTTGCGGCGGTGGAAATAGGGTTTCGTGGTGCCCCTGGATGTTTTCGGGGTATGTGAACATATATAGGAGGAAGAAGTAGGTCGGCTGAGCCATGAGGGGCCCACGAGAGGGGAGGGCGCGCCTAGGGGGTAGGCGCGCCCCCTGCCTCATGGACTCCTTGTCCGTTTCTTGACGTCCACTCCAAGTCCTCTAGATCATGTTTGTTCCAAAAATCACACTCCCGAAGGTTTCATTCCATTTGGACTACGTTTGATATTCCTTTTCTGCGAAACACTGAAATAGGCAAAAAAACATCAATTTGCATTGGGCCTTGGGTTAATAGTTTAGTCCCAAAAATGATATAAAAGTGTAAAATAAAGCCCATTAGCATCCAAAACAGATAATATAATAGCATGTAACAACCAAACATTATAGATACGTTGGAGACGTATCAGGCCATTGAGCTCCTTCCATTTGATATTACATACAAACCACGTTGAGCTATTAAATCCCAAGTACTGGCTGACTTCGTCACCGAACGGACAGAGGCCAAACTCCCTAAAGAATACGGCACATGTTCCAATTGGGTTATGTATTTTGATGGCTCCAAAATGCTGGCAGGGCTAGGAGCGGGCGTCGTTTTAACGTCCCCCACTGGAGACGTCGTTCAGTACGTACTCCAAATACTATACTCAGACTCCAACAACACAGCCGAATACGAGGCCTTACTGCATGGTCTCCGGATGGTTGTCTCCATGGGCATACAACGCCTGGAAGTGCGCGGAGACTTAAACCTTGCAATATCTCAAATAAATGGGGACTTTGATGCCAAAGATCCGAAGATGGCAGCTTATCATAATGTCGTCCTAAAAATGTCGGCTCGGTTCAAGGGGCTCGAGTTCCATCACGTGGCCCGAGAAAGTAATCAAGCGGCGGACGTTCTTGCTCGTATCGGCGCCAAGCGCGACCCCATCCCACCCAATATCTTTCTGGAAAGGCTTTTTAAGACATCTGTAGTGTGGCAGGGGGAGAGCACTAATAGCAATCCGGATCCAAACACAATCCCAGATTCCGAACCCACCGATATCATCGGAGGCTCAGCCACCGAAATAACACTGTCGGCCCATCTCATTATGGCAGTCATTGCCCCATGGACCGAACCCTTCCTGGCCTACCTTAATAGGAAGGAACTTCCTGAGGATCAGAATGAGGCCTGCTGCATTGTCCGGCGTTCGAAGGCCTACAAGGTTCACGAAGGAGAGCTCTATAAGAAAAGCGCTACCGGAGTCCTTCAAAGATGTATCTCCGATGAGGAGGGGCGACGGCTCCTGGCTGATATTCACGCCGGTCTCGGCGGGCACCACACCGCAACTCGGGCCCTTGTTAGCAAGGCCTTCCTTACAGGGTTTTATTGGCCGACGGCCTGAGCAGATGCACAGGACCTTGTCCAACGTTGCGTCGGATGCCAACTCTTCGCCAACCAAAGCCATATGCCCCCCACCGCCCTACAAACAATCCCCATCACTTGGCCTTTTGCGGTTTGGGGACTAGATATGGTTGGACCCCTTAAAGGAGGAATCCATAAGAAAAAATATCTGCTGGGTATGGTGGATAAATTCACTAAGTAGATAGAGGCCAAACCAGTTAAAACGGCCGAGTCCGGGCCGGTGATAGAATTCATATCCGGTGTTGTACACCATTATGGCGTTCCACACAGCATCATCGCCGATAACGGCTCCAATTTCACAGCCGACGAGGTGAAAACCTGGTGTGTTAATCTGGGCATTAAACTCGATTATGCCTCTATCTATGATCCACAAACAAACTGTCAAGTCGAACGAGCCAATGGTCTTATTATGAGCGGCATCAAGCCCAGACTAGTGCGCTCTTTGAAGGAATCAGACACACACTGGGTTGAGGAGCTTGACTCCGTACTCCGGGGGCTGCGGACCACACCCAATCGCACTACCTGATACACACCTTTTTTCATGGTGTACGGTGCAGAGGTTGTGCTACCCTGCGACATTATACATGACTCACCTCGGGTGCGCATGTACGAACAGAGAGAGGCCGAGCTCGATCGGCAGGACAAACTAGATGCCCTGGAGGAGGAGCATGACGTTGCAAAAGCTCGTTCCACATTTTATCAACAACAGGCCCACAGATATCAAAGCAGAGAAGTACGGGCGAAGACTTATAATGTTGGCGAACTTGTTCTACGCTTGCCGGAGAAGAAAAAGGACAAACTCAAGCCCAAATGGGAGGGTCCCTTCATCATTGACGAAGTTCTCATCGGAGGAGCGTACCGCATGCGTGACGCGTCAGATAATCGCCTCGAGCCGAACCACTAGAACGTGGCCAGATTCTGAAGATTCTATGCCTAAGCGCCGAACTCTTTGTTCATCTCCTTCTCCCTACCGTTTCCATAATACATTTTTTGTCTTTCTCTCAATTTTCATTTTTCTCTTTAGCCTTAAAGCTTTTGTGCAGTTAGACCGCGCACCCCTGACGCACACATATGCTTTCAAATATGTATGTCCATTATACCTGGGGGGGCTTCTTGTACAGAAGCTTGCTATTATTATCCGAGCATCAAGCTCATCACATATGCGTTTTTCCCATATGTACCTTTTCTTCGCCATTATATGCATTGATATGACTTAAGTTTTGGCCAAGCTGGGTTGCCTGACTCCTGTGCTTATGCCCTACGTTTCCATTAGTTCGGCTAGGGCATAAAGGGAGCACCTCTGCGATTGTTACTGTCGGGTCATCCGGATGTGTACCTCAGACTGGGTGAAGCCGAAAGCTAGCATTCTTAAGGAAATATTCGGTCGGTGGATTGAAGATGTTTCTTGCATTCGCTCCATTGCGAACCCCCGGAAGATATATATATATATATATATATATATATATATATATATATATATATATATATATATATATATATATATATATATATATATATATATATATATATATATATATATATATACTGCTATTTTTTCAATCATAGTTCAGACATGCACTGTAACGCATGCACACCCAAGGAAAGGAACCCTTCACGGAACTATTCTCTCTGGAAGATGTTTCTTACAACCTTAATGTAATATAACATAACTAGCCGAATACAACATGTCTGTTCAAGCAACTATGACCCCTACGCCTGGTTTCCATGCATTCCCCGGTCTATTCGGCCGCATGGGTATTCGGAAACACTTCGCACCTTCGGGTTCCGAGGTTGAAGCGAAAAGGTCTGCCATGACAATCGTTTTACAATTCAGCTAGAATATACATATGTCAAGGAAAGTACATAGTCACTTAGACTCATAAATTTCCTCCTCTATACCATCCAACAGGCTATCTAACTTACAATCCTGTTGGGAATATTTGGCAGCTACTGCTACTTGGGCATATACCAAATTAACGGGCACTTCTTTCCCATCTGACCCTAAAGGTCCGACCCGGGCCATGTGATTCGGATCAAGCTTGGTATACCGTGTTTTCACCATGGCCCAAGCCTCTCGCGCACCCTCCCGACAGGCCAATATGGTCCATGGCTCTGATTACCAACTTGTAACACCCTCGATGCGACTATATCTCCCACGTGTCGAGGCATGACTTAGAGGCATAATCGCATTGAAGGCATATGTCGCAAGTAAGGCAATCTTCACAACATCCCATGTAATATAAATAATAAAGGGGATATAACATAGTTGGCTTACACTCGCCACGTCAATCAAGGTACATAAATAACATTACATCATCCAAACACTCATGGCCCGACTACGGCACCAAAATAGAAGATAACCCAACATGCGACACGGTCCCAATCACCCCCAACTGGGCACCACTACTGATCATCAGGAAAGGAAACATAGTAACATTGAGAGTCCTCGTCGAACTCCCACTTGAGCTCGAGCGCGTCTCCTGGAGCGGAATCATCAGGCCCTGCATCTGGTGTAATAGTAATCTGTGAGCCACAGGGACTCAGCAATCTCGCACCCTCGCGATCAAGACTATTTAAGCTTATAGGTAAGGCAAGGTAAATATGTGGAGCTGCAGCAAGCGACTAGCATATATGGTGGCTAACTTATTCACAAAAGAGAGCGAGAAGAGGAGGCAAAGCGTGAGCGAGAAACTAGAGAGCAACCTACGCAAACATTACTCCAACACCGTGTCCACTTCCCGGACTCCGCGAGAAGAGGCCATCACGGTAACACACTTCGTTGATTCGTTTTAGTTAAGTTAAGGTTCAAGTTATCTACAACCGGACATTAACAAATTCCCATTTGCCCATAACCGCGGGCACGGCTTTCGAAAGTTTAAATCCCTGCAGGGGAGTCCCAACTTAGCCCATGACAAGCTCTCATGGTCAACGAAGGAATATACCTCCTCCCAAGACGTTCCGATCAGACTCAGTATCTCGGTTCTTCAAGACACTCCGACAGGTAAAAACAAGACCAGCAACACCGCCCGAATGTGCCGACAAATCCCGATAGGAGCTGCACATATCTCTTTCTCAGGGCACATTCAGATTGTCTAAACTTCCGGTAGGCCAGCCCAGAGTTGCCCCTGGTAGCCACCGGCGGCTGACAGTTTGGACCAACACTCAAAGGAGCACTGGCCCGGGGGGTTTAAAATAAGATGACCCTCGGGCTCCGGAAACCCAAGGGAACAAGAGGCTAGGTGTAAAATGGTAAAACCAAGGTTGGGCATTGCTGGAAAAGCTTTAATCAAGGCGAACTATCAAGGGGTTCCCATTATAACCCAACCGCGTAAGGAACGCAAAATCCGGGAACATAACACCGATATGACGGAAACTAGGGCGGCAAGAGTGGAACAAAACACTAGGCGAGAGGCCGAGCCTTCCACCCTTTACCAAGTATATAGATGCATTAAGATAACAAGATAATATAATGATATCCCAACAAGTAATTAAATGTTCCAACAAGGAACGGCCTTCAATCTTCACCTGCAACTAGCAACGCTATAAGAGGGGCTGAGCAAAGCGGTAACATAGCCAATCAACGGTTTGCTAGGACATGGTGGGTTAGAGGTTTGACATGGCTATTTGGGAGGCTTGAAAGCAAGTGGTAGGCATCGTAGCATTGGCATAGCAAAAGAACGAGCAATCTAGCATAGCAAAGATAGTGGTGATTTCGAGGGTATGATCATCTTGCCTGCAAAGTTGTCAGAGTTGACTGGATCCTCAAAAGCAAACTCAACGGGCTCCTCGTTAGCGAACTCGTCTCCCGGCTCTACCCAAACAAGACAAACAAGCAACAAGGACACAATCAACCACGTGCAAGGATCAACACGATGATGCAAAGATGATATGCTAATGCGGGATGCGATGCGGGATGCATATGCAAGATGTGACAAGGAATGCATGAACCCTGGCCTCAACTTGGAAATCCAAGTGTGCCACTGGAAAGATGAGATGAAATCGCTTGAAAACGATATAAAGAACGCCGGAATCGGAGTTACGGTTTGGAAATGGCAAGCGATTCAAATATGACACCGGTCTGCGATTTACAGCAAGTAGCCACCTAAATGCAATGAGATGAACATGCTACAGCACTCAAACATGACAACAAAATATATGGAAGGGATGCATTCAAGATGCTTAACAAAAGTCTAGCACTGAGCTACGGCCAATTCATCCATTAACAGGTTCAAACAAGCATGGCAAAAATGCATATGGTAAACAGATTTCAAACTTTAGTGAAATTAACACTTGTCTGAAATTTCAGATCAGGTGGCACTCTTAGGAGCAACAAAACTACATGCTACAGGACCTAAACATGTCAAAGTAAAACATGGCATGGAGCTACTCAAATAGCTTAACAAAAGTCCCTTAGTGGCCTTGAGCCAAAAGGGATCATAAAATATACTAACAAACATGTGAACATAGCAAAAACATAATCAGTTTTCAGACTTAGTGAAAACTGGCACATGCCGAAACATAACTCAAGTAGGCATGTTTACAAGCTCGATGCACTCACTACGGTGCAAGTCATGACAAGCTAAGCATACATATATCAAGAACACACAAAATGCAAGCTAGACATGTCAAGAACAATAGCATAGCATGCACGAATCAACTACAACATCATCGGCAAAATTGCAAACAAGTTGATAATCTGCCCAGATTCACAAAGTAGCAAAAGTAGAGCTTGATTGACTCAAGCTAGGGTGCTCCATAATTGCAAATAAAGACATGGATGGATAGAGAACTATAAGATTAATAAAACATCCTTAATGATCATCCTCAAAAGAGGCACAGATCACTAGGGAACAACATGAACATATGGCATCATGAGGTAAACAGCTCAAGGACTTAGTGGAAATGCTAAGTCCCTGAAATCAGAATTACCAAGTGCACCACTTTGCAAGCTCGTGCTAGTCACCACACACATCACAAAAATACATGGGTTGCACCTCTGGAAAGATGACAAAACCCTTAACAAAACATATGTAGAACTCATGGGCATATCATGTACACATTAATCATGGCAAAAATGAGAAAAAGCTAAATGGAGTAGCAGATCTGACAATTATCTCAAGTAGCCCTCTTCTAACAGCATTTCTGGCATCAAGATGAACTCAAATGAAAATGATGCAATGGAATGAAATGATGTACTCTCTGAGATGAACATTTTGATATGCTATATGCCCAAATCGGAGCTATGGATGCAAAGTTACGAGGCTATGAACATGAGCACATGAGCTAGGGTTTTGGGAGAAAAAGTCAACCGAGTTAATTCCAGATCTAGATCCGGGGCACACGGTTCGAGGTTCATCGGATCTCTCGCCGGGGTACACTGTAGACGGCCGGAGCGGGGACTTGGCAGTGGTGGCGCACGCCGGCGACGAGGAGGAGGCGGTGGGCGGCCGGAGCGGCGAGGTCGGCGCCGGGCGCGGACGGGGCGGCGCCGGCTTGGGCGAGGCCGGGCGGCGATGTCGCGGAGGAGGCGGGCGGCCGGACCGCGTCGAGGTGGCGGCGGA
>NC_041384.1:576556666-576566173 GCF_002162155.2 Triticum dicoccoides | reverse complement strand
GGCGGCGCTGGCGGCTGAGCCCGGGAGGGCCCGCGGCGGGCCTCAGCGGGCCGGCGGGGCAGCCAAGTGGCGGCGGCGGGGTGGATCCGGACAATGTCCGTCGGTGGCGAATTGTCCGGCGGCGCGCGATGATGAGATCTAGGGTTTTCGGGGGGAAGGAGAAGGAGATTTTCGGGGGATCTTTAAATAGGCATAGGAGGAGCTAGGAGAGTCCAAATGAGGTGTGGTTTTCGGCCACGCGATCATGATCGAACGCTCTAGATGATGGAGAGGTTTTTGGTGGGTTTTGGGCCAAATTGGAGGGGTGTTGGGCTGCAACACACACGAGGCCTTTTCGGTCCCTCGGTTAACTGTTGGAGTATCAAACAAAGTCCAAATGATACGAAACTTGACAGGCGGTCTACCGGTAGTAAACCAAGGCCGCTTGGCAAGTCTCGGTCCAATCCGGAAATGTTTAATCCCCACACATGAAAGAAAGGTAGAAATGACCACCGGAGGAGAACGAAGCGCCAGAATGCAAAACGGACAACGGGGAAAAAGCTCGAATACATGAGATGAACACGTATGCAAATGCAACGCACATGATGACATGATATGAGATGCATGACAACGATAACAACACACGGAGACAAAGACCCGAACCTGAGAAAATAAAATAACTTAACGCTGGAAATGGCAAGAGTTGGAGTACAAATTGGGAAAGTCATATCCGGGTTGTTACAACACTCCACCACTACGAAAGGATCTTGTCCCGAGATCTAGGACTGAAAGAACGCCGGGTACTCAGAACGGAGGTGATCCTCGCGTTTCCAGGTAGCTTCACGGTCGGAATGGTGTGACCACTTAACTTTGAGGAATTTGATTGACTTGTTGCGAGTCTTGCGTTCAGTCTCTTCAAGAATAGCAACTGGGTGCTCATGATAGGAAAGATCTTCTTGGAGCTCAATGTCCTCGAAGTTGACGGTGCGGTTAGGCGTCTTGAAGCACTTTCGAAGCTGAGAGACATGGAACACATCATGAACATTTGCAAAGTTTGAAGGAAGCTTGAGTTGATAGGCGAGGTCGCCTCTCTTGCTGACAATCTTGAAAGGTCCCACGTATCTAGGGGCAAGCTTCCCTTTGATACCGAAGCGGCGAGTACCTTTCATAGGAGAGACGTGGAGGTAAACATGATCTCCGATCTCGAAAGCCAAATCACGGTGCTTACTATCATAGTAGCTCTTCTGGCGGGATTGGGCTGCTTTGAGGTTATCACGAATGACTTTGCACATCTCCTCTGCCTCTGTGATTTAAGTCATTTCCCAAAAGCTGACGTTCACCGGTTTCAGACCAATTGAGAGGGGTACGACACTTCCTGCCATACAGAATTTCAAATGGGGCCTTGCCCGAACTTGCTTGAAAATTGTTGTTGTAGGAGAATTCAGCATAAGGAAGACAATCCTCCCATTTCATGCCGAAGGAGATCACACAAGCCCTGAGCATATCTTCAAGAATCTGGTTGACACGCTCGACTTGACCGCTAGTTTGAGGATGGAAAGTTGTGCTGAAGCGGATGTCGGTGCCCATGGCCTTCTGAAAAGAATCCTAAAACTTTGATGTAAAGATGCTGCCACGGTCTGAAGAGATCACTTGTGGAATACCGTGCAGAGAGACAATACAAGAGGTATAGAGTTCCGCCAATTGAGCTGCAGTGATTGACTCTTTGATAGGCAGAAAGTGAGCCACTTTGGTGAGTTTGTCGATGACAACGAATATAGCATCATTGCCATGCTTGGACTTTGGAAACCCAGTCATGAAGTCCATCTCAATGTGGTCAAACTTCCATTCTGGAATGGCAAGAGGTTGGAGGAGACCAGCTGGCCTTTGGTGTTCTGCCTTCACTCTTCTGCAGACATCACATTCATTCACGAATTGAGCAATCTCGCGCTTCATTCGAGTCCACCAATAAGCCTGCTTAAGGTCCTGATACATCTTCGTGCTCCTAGGGTGGATGGAGAGGAGAGAATTGTGAGCCTCGTTCATGATCACTTTACGGAGGTCACCTTTGGGTACAACAATACGATCCTCGAAAAAGAGAGTGTCCTTGTCATCAAGGCGGTAGCACTTGTACTTGGGTTGACTCTTGGCAATCCCAATCTTCACCTTTTTCACCATAGCATCAAGAAGTTGGGCTTGGCGAATCTGGTCTTCCAAGGTAGGAGAGACTTGAAGGTTGGCGAGGAAACCTTGAGGAACAACTTGCAGATTAAGTTTGCGGAAGGCTTCACAAAGCTCGGGTTGATAAGGCTTGAGAATCAGACTGTTGCAATAAGCTTTTCTGCTCAATGCGTCAGCAATCACATTGGCCTTGCCTAGAGTATACTCGATACTCGGATTATACTCTTGAATCATTTCGACCCATCGAGTTTGCCTGAGGTTGAGATTAGGCTGAGTGAAGATGTACTTGAGACTCTTGTGGTCAGTGAAAATGTCCACTTTTCTTCCCAATAGAAGATGTCTCCAAGTCAAAAGAGCATGCACAACTGCCGCCAACTCGAGATCATGAGTGGGGTAGTTCTTCTCATTAGGCTTCAATTGACGAGAGGTATGAGCAACAACTTTCTTCTCTTGCATCAACACTGCGCCAAGACCTTGGAGAGAGGCATCACAAAAGACCTCGTACGGTTTGGATTCATCAGGCGGAGTCAGAACTGGAGCAGTGATCAATTTCTCTTTCAAAGTGTTGAAAGCAATGTCACACTCCGGAGACCAAACGTACTTGACGTGCTTCTGAAGAAGATTAGAGAGAGGCTTCGCGATCTTAGAAAAGTTTTCAACGAATCTTCGACAGTAGCTTGCGAGACCGAGGAAGCTACGGAGTTGCTTCATGTTTTGAGGAGGTTCCCAATTCACAATTGCAGATACCTTCTCAGGATTCACGGCAATGCCCTTGGCAGAGATGATATGACCAAGATAAAGAACCTCATCGAGCCAAAATTCACACTTGGAGAACTTAGCGTAGAACTAGTGTTCCCTCAGCTTATCGAGTACCAAACGCAAATGCTTGGCATGATCTTCCTTGTTCTTCGAGAAAACCCGAATGTCGTCGAGATAGACCAAAACGAAGTCATTGGTGTAGGCGTTGAAGATGAAGTTCATCATGCGAGAGAAAGTCGGAGGAGCGTTGACGAGGCCAAAAGACATGAAAGTATATTCGTATGAACCATAGCTTGTCCTGAAAGCCGTCTTGGGAATATCTTGCTCATGGATTCGAATCTGATGATAACCCATACGGAGATCAAGTTGGAGAATACTTGGGCACCTTTGAGTTGTTCGAACAGCTCATTGATGTTGGGAAGTGGGTATTTGTTCCTGATGGTCTTCTTGTTCAATGGGCGGTAATCAACACAAAGTCGGTCCGTTCCATCCTTCTTCTTCACAAAAAGAACACCACAACCCCACGGAGAAGAACTAGGCCGGATGAGACCCATTTTCTCTTGAATATCGAGTTGCTTCTTCAGCTCCTTCAACTCTTCAGGTCCGAGCTTGTAAGGACGCTTGCACACAGGTTCCGTACCAGGCTCAAGATCAATGACGAATTCAACTGGCCGGTGCGGAGGCATTCCTGGAAGCTCTTCTGGAAAGACGTCTTGATATTCGCAAACGACTGGAATTTGTGAGATGGCATCGAGTTCACCATTCTCATTGAGAGAAAACAGACGGATAGTATTATCCCGAGCGACAAAGACAATTACATCCTCAGATGAATGAGTCAATTGGATCTGCCTAGCTGCACAATCAAGCTGAGCCTTGTGCTTAGAAAGCCAATCCATTCCGAGAATAAGATCAATATCCGAGTTACCAAGGATCATTGGAGAAGCCAAAAACTTGAAATCACCCATCGAGATAGAAATATCCGGAACTTCGTAGTTAGCAAGCAAGCATCTACCCAGAGAGACAACTGCTAATGGCATATGCATAACTTGAGAAAACCACCCATGCTTAGATGCAAAAGGTCTCGAGATAAAACAATGCGATACACCAGTGTCAAAAAGAACTTTTGCAGGAACATCGTTAACAGGAAGGTTACCCATGATGACATCTGATGAATCCTCTGCCTGAGCTGCATTCACCATATTGACCTTGGCGTACTTGGGGTTATGCTTGACCACAGCTGTACTTGCCGATCTGACCGGAGGAGGAGGAGGAAGACGCCACTGGTTGAAACACTTGTTGGCATAGTGGCCCTTCTGTTGGCACTTGTTGCACATGACCTCTGAAAGCGGATGGTGATACGAAGCACTCGATCTTGGAGCTTGAGACGAAGTCTTGTTCTGAAAACCAGGGTTGGGTAGGTGGGAAGATCCACTGCCACCTTTGCTCTTCTGCTGATACGGCTGACGGAACGGAGGAGGAGGAAGACAATACTTCTGCTGCTTGGCCACTTGAGTAGAGGAAGAAGGAGTAACATCTCTGACTCGCTTCTTGGAAGCATCACACCTCAACTGAGCAGCCTCTTGCTTCAGTGCCATGTTGTAGAACTCATCGTACCTCAAGGGCTCAAAGAGGACAAGGGCTAGCTGAATTTCTTCTCTGAGACCACCCCTGAACTGGTATATCATACTCTTCTCATCAGGGACGTCCTGCTTGGCAAAGCGGGCGAGCTTCTGGAACAGCTTGTTGTAGTCATAGACAGACAAAGAGCCTTGCTTCAGGTTGTGGAATTCCTCACGCTTACTTTCAACCACGCTCTGAGGGATATGATGAGCTCGGAAATCTTGACGGAATTCATCCCAAGTGATAACACGTCCACCTCTGGAATCCTTGTACTGCTGGAACCATTCTGCAGCTTGATCTTTGAGTTGGAAGGAAGCGAACTTGACAAAGTCCTCAGGCCTGACGTTACTGCACTCGAAATGCTTGCACAGATCCACAAGCCAATCGTCAGCATCGGTTGCCTCAACACAATTGCTGAAAGTCTTTGGCCCGTTAGGAAGGAACTGGTTGAGTGTAGCAAAGTGATTCTGATTGTTGCCTTGGTTCCCTTGGTTGCCTTGATTGCGCTCTTGAAGAATTTGCATGATCAACTGTGTGTTTGCATTGGTTGCGGCCATCCCAGCTTGCCATGCCTCCGGAGGAGGTGGAGGTGGTGGCGGATCAGGATTCGGAGTCGTGCGCGTTGGAGGAGCCATCCTGAAGAGGTTGACCGCCATTAGCACATTGATAGACAAATATTGAAGCTGAATCCAACGGAATGAAAATTGCAACATATAGTCTTCACATCCGAACAAAATGAACGAATGCATTCCTCTTGAAATGGTCACATATCCATAAATTGAGAAGCCACGTAGAATTCAGGTAGAGAAATAAATCAACAAGGTACAGATCAAGAACGAATACTCAGTAAGAAATCCCAATCTCAAACCAATATTCGTGGAAGAAGAACTAGAGCTACAAGAATTCCCACCTATGAAACTCCCGAACCTTTCCGGTTATGCAATCAGGTGTTGGGGATACAAGGGAAGCATAATATCTCACCCAAATCTAGCAAATCCTACATCCAGCTGTATCCATCCTTCAACACATAACCGAGAAAAACTTCGGAAACCATCTACCTCAACCTTCGAAAAGCATCCGTTATACAAGTTATGGCAATACTCCCGAACTCCCGCCCCAGTACTGGGTGGCATCGAGGTTATCTCACCAATGAACTGCATAAAAGAGATTTTCGATGTTGGCGTACTAAACTCAGGTATTCCAGAACTACAACGATAAAATTATGACGACAACACCTCAGAGCTCAACTCCCCGGGACACTTCCACAAAACCCCTGACAGGAGGCACCAAGACAATGTTCTCATCATAAAACCATCGGAACGATTCCAAGATACCCGCGTGATCCTAAAAAAAATTTAGTGAAATTTGAGAAGAGAAGAGTCAAAACTCTATGTCAGGATGCCTTACCAGAGCGATGAGGAGACTGGGAAGTAAAAAGAATTCCTAAACTCTCCGATATATAATTCCTAAATGACTCAAAACATTTTTCTAAACACAACTCTGCCGCTAATAACGATCAAGCAATGGGGCTCCTAAGGTCGGGGAAGGCTCTGATTACCAACTTGTAACACCCTCGATGCGACTATATCTCCCACGTGTCGAGGCATGACTTAGAGGCATAATCGCATTGAAGGCATATGTCACAAGTAAGGCAATCTTCACAACATCCCATGTAATATAAATAATAAAGGGGAGATAACATAGTTGGCTTACACTCGCCACGTCAATCAAGGTACATAAATAACATTACATCATCCAAACACTCATGGCCCGACTACGGCGCCAAAATAGAAGATAACCCAACATGCGACACGGTCCCAATCACCCCCAACTGGGCACCACTATTGATCATCAAGAAATGAAACATAGTAACGTTGAGAGTCCTCGTCGAACTCCCACTTGAGCTCGAGCGCGTCTCCTGGAGTAGAATCATCAGGCCCTGCATCTGGTGTAATAGTAATCTGTGAGCCACAGGGACTCAGCAATCTCGCACCCTCGCGATCAAGACTATTTAAGCTTATAGGTAAGGCAAGGTAAATATGTGGAGCTGCAGCAAGCGACTAGCATATATGGTGGCTAACTTATTCGCAAAAGAGAGCGAGAAGAGGAGGCAAAGCGCGAGCGAGAAACTAGAGAGCAACCTACGCAAACATTACTCCAACACCGTGTCCACTTCCCGGACTCCGCCGAGAAGAGGCCATCACGGTAACACACTCCGTTGATTCGTTTTAATTAAGTTAAGGTTCAAGTAATCTACAACCGGACATTAACAAATTCCCATCTGCCCATAACCGCGGGCACGACTTTCGAAAGTTCAAATCCCTGCAGGGGAGTCCCAACTTAGCCCATGACAAGCTCTCACGGTCAACGAAGGAATATACCTCCTCCCAAGACGTTCCGATCAGACTTGGTATCTTGGTTCTTCAAGACACTTCGACAGGTTAAAACAAGACCAGCAACACCGCCCGAATGTGCCGACAAATCCCGATAGGAGCTGCACATATCTCTTTCTCAGGGCACACTTAGATTGTCTAAACTTCCGGTAGGCCAGCCCAGAGTTGCCCCTGGTAGCCACCGGCGGCTGACAGTTTGGACCAACACTCAAAGGAGCACTGGCCCGGGGGGTTTAAAATAAGATGACCCTCGGGCTTCGGAAACCCAAGGGAAAAAGAGGCTAGGTGGCAAATGGTAAAACCAAGGTTGGGCATTGCTGGAAAAGCTTTAATCAAGGCGAACTATCAAGGGGTTCCCATTATAACCCAACCGCGTAAGGAACGCAAAATCCGGAAACATAACACCGATATGACGGAAACTAGGGCGGCAAGAGTGGAACAAAACACTAGGCGAGAGGCCGAGCCTTCCACCCTTTACCAAGTATATAGATGCATTAAGATAACAAGATAATATAATGATATCCCAACAAGTAATTAAATGTTCCAACAAGAAACGGCCTTCAATCTTCACCTGCAACTAGCAACGCTATAAGAGGGGCTGAGCAAAGCGGTAACATAGCCAATCAATGGTTTGCTAGGACATGGTGGGTTAGAGGTTTGACATGGCTATTTGGGAGGCTTGAAAGCAAGTGGTAGGCATCATAGCATTGGCATAGCAAAAGAACGAGCAATCTAGCATAGCAAAGATAGTGGTGATTTTGAGGGTATGATCATCTTGCCTGCAAAGTTGTCAGAGTTGACTGGATCCTCGAAAGCAAACTCAACGGGCTCCTCGTTAGCGAACTCGTCTCCCGGCTCTACCCAAACAAGACAAACAAGCAACAAGGACACAATCAACCACGTGCAAGGATCAACACGATGATGCAAAGATGATATGCTAATGCGGGATGCGATGCGGGATGCGATGCGGGATGCATATGCAAGATGTGACAAGGAATGCATGAACCCTGGCCTAAACTTGGAAATCCAAGTGTGCCACTGGAAAGATGAGATGAAATCGCTTGAAAACGATATAAAGAACGCTGGAATCGGAGTTACGGTTTGGAAATGGCAAGCGATTCAAATATGACACCAGTCTGCGATTTACAGCAAGTAGCCACCTAAATGCAATGAGATGAACATGCTACAGCACTCAAACATGACAACAAAATACATGGAAGGGATGCACTCAAGATGCTTAACAAAAGTCTAGCACTGAGCTACGGCCAATTCATCCATTAACAGGTTCAAACAAGCATGGCAAAAATGCATATGGTAAACAGATTTCAGACTTAGTGAAATTAACACTTGTCTGAAATTTCAGATCAGATGGCACTCTTCGGAGCAACAAAACTACATGCTACATGACCTGAACATGGCAAAGTAAAACATGGCATGGAGCTACTCAAATAGCTTAACAAAAGTCCCTTAGTGACCTTGAGCCCAAAGGGATCATAAAATATACTAACAAGCATGTGAACATAGCAAAAACATAATCAGTTTTCAGACTTTGTGAAAACTGGCACATGCTGAAACATAACTCAAGTAGGCATGTTTACGAGCTCGATGCACTCACGATGGTGCAAGTCATGACAAGCTAAGCATACATCTATCAAGAACACACAAAATTCAAGCTATACATGTCAAGAACAATAGCATAGCATGCACGTATCAACTACAACATCATCGGCAAAATTACAAACAAGTTGACAATCTGCCCAGATTCACAAATTAGCAAAAGTAGAGCTCGATTGACTCAAGCTAGGGTGCTCCATAATTGCAAATAAAGACATGGATGGATAGAGCACTACAAGATAATAAAACATCCTTACTGATCATCCTCAAAAGAGGCACGGATCACTAGGAACAACATGAACATATGGCATCATGAGGTAAACAGCTCAAGGACTTGGTGGAAATGCTAAGTCCCTGAAATCAGAATTACCAAGTGCACCACTTTGCAAGCTCGTGCTAGGCACCACACACATCACAAAAATACATGGGTTGCACCTCTGGAAAGATGACAAAACCCTTAACAAAACATATGTAGAACTCATGGGCATATCATGCACACATTAATCATGGCAAAAATGACAAAAAGCTAAATGGAGTAGCAGATCTGACAATTATCTCAAGTAGCCCTCTTCTAATAGCATTTCGGGCATCAAGATGAACTCAAATGAGAATGATGCAATGGAATGAAATGATGTACTCTCTGAGATGAACATTTTGATATGCTATATGCCCAAATCAGAGCTACAGATGCAAAGTTACGAGGCTATGAACATGAGCACATGAGCTAGGGTTTCGGGAGAAAAAGTCAACCGAGTTAATTCCAGATCCAGATCCGGGGCACGCGGTTCGAGGTTCGTCGGATCTCTCGCCGGGGTACACTATAGACGGCCGGAGCGGGGACTTGGCGGTGGTGGCGCACGCCGGCGACGAGGAGGAGGCAGTGGGCGGCCGGAGCGGCGAGGTCGGCACCGGGCGCGGACGGGGAGGCACCGGCTCGGGCGAGGCCGGGCGGCGATGTCGCGGA
>NC_041384.1:576470087-576556163 GCF_002162155.2 Triticum dicoccoides | reverse complement strand
GCCTCAGCGGGCCGGCGGGGCGGCCAAGTGGCGGCGGCGGGGTGGATCCAGACAATGTTCGTCGGTGGCGAATTGTCCGGCGGTGTGCGATGATGAGATCTAGGGTTTTCGGGGGGAAGGAGAAGGAGATTTTCGGGGGATCTTTAAATAGGCATAGGAGGAGCTAGGAGAGTCCAAATGAGGTGCGGTTTTCGGCCACGCGATCGTGATCGAACGCTCTAGATGATGGAGAGGTTTTTGGTGGGTTTTGGGCCAAATTGGAGGGGTGTTGGGCTGCAACACACACGAGGCCTTTTCGGTCCCTCGTTAACCGTTGGAGTATCAAACGAAGTCCAAATGATACGAAACTTGACAGGCGGTCTACCGGTAGTAAACCAAGGCCGCTTGGCAAGTCTCGGTCCAATCCGGAAATGTTTAATCCCCACACACAAAAGAAAGGTAGAAATGACCACCGGAGGAGAACGAAGCGCCGGAATGCAAAACGGACAACAACGGGGAAAAGCTCGAATACATGAGATGAACACGTATGCAAATGCAATGCACATGATGACATGATATGAGATGCATGACAACGATAACAACACACGAAGACAAAGACCCGAACCCGAGAAAATAAAATAACTTAACGCCGGAAACGGCAAGAGTTGGAGTACAAATTGGGAAAGTCATATCCTGGGTGTTACAAGCAGTTAGCTTCATCTGACACTTTTCTAGCTCCTGGGCTAGCAGGTCGTTCTTCTCCGTAAGAACCTAGTTATACAATGATACTTAAATCAGTTGTACCAACTGCTTCAAGTCTAGTCTCGGGGGCTACTGGCATATGGTTATCATATTCGGACAAAGTAAACTTACCCGCACATCTTTTAAATGCTGCTTTGTGGCTCTGTTAAGCCCATCTCGAGCAGCTCGGATGTATGCATCAGCTGAGCTGAAGGTGTTAAATGCCTCTTTTGAAAAGTCAGGGTCTTGTAAAACGGCCCTGCGGCGCCGATGATTCATGGCGCTCTCCACTTCCAAGTTAGTGACGAATACATCATCTGAATCCTTGGCTAGAGGACAGTCTGTCGTTACCCCCGCATCAGCCCCCGTCTTTACGGCAGGATCTGGATCCTGGCTGTGGGAAGTATGACTGGCCAGACCCCCGGATATAGTCCGGCACACCTTTTTTCCTGATACAGGGTAAACGGAAAGGTCACAGTTGGATGTGACTGCCAAGGTGCATATTTGCAAATCCATACCTCTTTGATGAAGGCTCAGCCGTACATTCGTTTGCCTTCCTCTTCGAAGGCTTGCCCGGTGTGGGGGCCGCTCTCTTCGGAGATGCCCCCGGGGCAGCATGGCATGCCGAACGCCTCCCCTTTTGAGCACAGGACAGTGTTGTGGGTGAGGAGGAATGAGAAAACTCTCTTGGACAAGGTATCTCCGGATTACTTACATGCGAAGCAGGAAGGAGACCAGGGTAATCGGTGATGATGGGTACATTCGTACCATCATAGCTCATCTAATAGAATATTCCATCCTCGAGCTCCACAAATATGTCTGGATCTTCCTCATATCCGGGGTCAAGATCCCGGTTGTGATTCTCCGGCTGAGGGGCAGGGTCGTGGATCCCCTGGACAGCCTTTTGCCATTCCTGTTATAAGCGGATAAGATACTGCCTGTCAAGAATGATTCAGGGATAGGAGTAAAATAGTGGAGTTATAGCTTACCCAACTAGGAGGATTATACATGGAAAATCCGTCTCGATATTGGAGATGGGTGAACTCCTCCTTCTCCCCTTTATACAGTTCGGCCAATATTTTGGCCATAGCGGCGGGGGTCTTTGGGCCCTTCCGACCATAGCGTGAGGCGTCATCTTCCCCTTTATAATGCCACATGGGCAGCCCTCTATATTGGAGTGGTTGGACCCCCCGCGTTATGGAGATCACCATTACCTTGACTATTGACAATCCGGACTGGGCAAGCATCTTAATCTTGCCCAGCAGTAGGCTGATCTCTGCACTATCCTCTTCCTCGAGGCTCCGAGGATGCCAGCTATGGCGTTTCTTCAACGGAGCACTTGAAAACTCGGGGAGGCCCATACGGACGGGGTCGGGAAGAGTGACGTCATCGATGTAGAACCATTCGGAAGGCCACTCTTCGGAAGCTTTCTTCGGCGTGCCGGACAGGTATCCGATCCCGGCGATGCGCCACACTTCGGCTCTTCCCACTTGAAAAATTGACCCACCTTGATTACGAGGGACGAGGCAGAACAGTCTTCTCCATAAATCGAAATGGGCCTCGCAGCCTAGGAAAAGCTCGCATAGAGCGACATAACCCGCAATATGAAGGATAGAAGCAGGAGTGAGACTATGCAGTTGGAGGCCGTAATACTCCAGCAGACCTCGGAGGAAGGGATGGATCGGAAATTCGATGCCTCTTGACAAGAAGAGGACGAAGCATACTCGTTCTCCCCTGGAAGGATTGGGGAAGTTCTCCGCTTGAGCCCCGCCCTTGAAGGACGTCATCCCTGCTCGTACGGGGACCAAATCCGCGGGGGTGAGAAAGCCATGTGTTTGCAGCTTCACCAGCTGACTGTGAGAAACTGAACATCTCTCCCAATCCCCCTTTTCGGAGTTGTGGGGACGAGAGGAAAAGCTGGGAGGGCTAGCCATGTTGGGGTGGTTTTGCTCCACAAGCTCTGAGGGTTTCTTCCATGAGATTTGGAGGGTATCTGAGATCTATTCCCTTTAAATAGGCACCTTTTTGGTACCGTCAGGGTGGTATGTGCAAAAAAACCCTGACCTCTCGCATTCGCTCGACACGTGGAAACTAAAGTTGTCGATGCGCAGAAGCCGAGGGGTACACCATTAAATGGAAGGCCGAACACATTACCTGGAAGTCACCAGTGGAGGAACCCGCCTTGCAATGTCCAAGACAATCTATGCGCCTAATAGCTCGTCATTGAAGACTAGTTCGGGGGCTACTGAGGGAGTCCTGGACTAAGGGGTCCTCGGGATTCCGGCCTGTTAGCCATGGGCCAGACTGATGGGCTGTGAAGATACGAAGACCGAAGACTGCACCCGTGTCCGGACAGGACTCTCCTTGGCGTGGAAGGCAAGCTTGGCGATCAAATAAGTAGATTCCTTTCTTTGTAACCGACCTTATGTAACCCTAGATCCCCCCGGTGTTTATATAAACTGGAGGACTTAGTTCGGAGGGGGACAATCCTCATAATCATATCCAGACAAGACTTTTAGGGTTTAGTCATTACGATCTCGTGGTAGATCAACTCTTGTAATACTCATATTCATCAAGATCAATCAAGCAGGACGTAGGGTATTACCTCCATAGAGAGGGCCCAAACCTGGGTAAAACATTGTGTCCCTCGTCTCCTGTTACCATCGATCCTAGACTCACAGTTCGGGACCCCCTACCCTAGATCCGCCGGTTTTGACACCGACAACGTGGCTGCACGGTCTAGGTAAACTGTGGTAAGAGGAAAATCATGAGGGCGTATCTCAACCTCGAAGTGAGCCGCCAAACGAGTAGGATAAATCCCACCATGTATTTTGCCCTGAGATTTATTAAGATGGAGGCGACGAGCCACAGTAGCTCCCAAGCTATAAGTCTTGTCGCCCTCTAATGCACGACGTAAAACAACAAGGTCTGGTGAACTAAGTGCACCCACCTTCTCCCTAGCAAGCAAGCATTTGGCAATAAGAAGTGCAAAGTAATGAACAACGGGAAAATGTAAGCCAGCGGCAGTGATGGCTGACACTCCTCTCTCATCACCCACTGCCAGAGTGCGATAAAAGTCCTCAAACTCGGTCGGCCTAGGCTCAGCCAAGCTCCCATCAGACGGGATCAAGCATATGTCACAAAACTCAGTAAGTGGTATCTGATGGTTTTCAGCATATAAATCAAAGCTCACTTCAGGAGGATTATTTCTAGGCAAGAAAGTAAAGCTCTGAACAAAGATGTTTGTGAGGATTTGGTGATGGTCACACTCATCTGCGATGAAGTCGGTGAGGCCGGCATTAGCAATATACTACATGAACTCCTCAAGAATTCCAGCCTCTTGTAGAAATGGGGTGTGTGGCCATTTGCACGGCTGTACCTCCGCCAACCTCCGAGGGTGGAGATCAGTGTCAAAAGACTCCCCAATAACACCCTTGGAGTTCTTCTTAGAGCCAAACTTCCTGAAGATATTCATGTCCCGTACAATTTTCTGAAAATAAAAAATTTTGGAGTGACAAAAATTGTCAACAAAACTTTGTAAGATTGATAGAAACTACTCATAGGGATACATAAAAGCCATAACAAGCATTCAAACAACTTAGAACACTAATAATTCAACATGCAAGCACATTGACGGTGTCCTGGACTAGGGGGTACTCACCACGTCATCTCCCGATCTGTTAGATTGGGCCGAAGACCCCCACAGCCGTATACTCATGGGCCGGTTCGGACAGCTGCCGCATACAAGGAAGATTCCACAAGACTTGGCGATCAAGACAAGGACTCCTCCCCACCAGCGTATTCGGCTAGGACTCTTGTTATCCTAGGCCTCTGGTGCATTATATAAACCGAGGCCAGGCTAGTCGATATATCATATACAACAATCATACCATAGGCTAGCTTCTATGGTTTAGCCTCTATGATCTCGTGGTAGATCAACTCTTGTAACACTCATATCATCAATATCAATCAAGCAGGACGTAGGGTATTACCTCCATCAAGAGGGCCCGAACCTGGGTAAACATCGTGTCCCCTGCCTCCTGTTACCATCGATCCTAGACGCACAGTTCGGGACCCCCTACTCGAGATCCGCCGGTTTTGACACCGACATTGGTGCTTTCATTGAGAGTTCCGCTGTGTGATCGGCAAAAGGATCGATGGCTCGTTTGCAGGTCAACTGCGATGCTGACATCTTCGTCGCCGGATCGACTGGTCACCTTGGCTCGACCGAGGACCGTGCTCCATCTCCGATCGTCATGTTCGGACGAGGGCCTTCATCAACATCAACTCCGATCTCTATCAATATCATGGAGGAATCATCCATGGAGCTCGGGGGCTCAACGTCAGCATTGCCCTCGGGCGGCCGTGCTGTATTTTTGAACAGCAAACTTGTATCTGCTACCACCACCTCTTGGAGAATCGCTTTGACGATCCCTTTGATGGAATTGTGCGGAATTGAGTCTATAACAGCCATCCAAAATTTCGTCAAGTTCCGATGGAGGAATCTCGGACAATCTACGATATACCGGAGCCCTATCAAATCTGGACGGGAATCTGGACGAGTTTAGGGCGTGGTCTCCAGAGCCTAGCTCGGAGGTCCTTTGGAAGATCCAACCGCTCATCTACTGCGTAATTCCCATATCTACCACCCCTCCAAATTTCAGCTCGATCCGACGGTTCAAACTCCGGGAACCTTCTGATGAGTGGATCAATTTTTGGATCCGTTTTCTGCACGAATACGGATCCGACCCGAATTCATGTTTCTTTATGAACGTGACATTGGACAACCTTTTTAGAGGAGTTCTCTTCTAGGGTATTGTGCGTTGTTTTTAAACACGTGCCCGTAAATTTTTAAGCCTCCCCTGAGGTCGCCTTCATCATCATGCTGGTGTCAAACCAGTCCGGCGATATTGCTCCAAGGCTGCCGACATGCGCTAGACACGTCGTCACTTTGTTGAGCCGAGCTGAACTTCTTCGGATCATCATCTCGGCAAGCCGAACAAGAGTCCGGCATCGCCAAGGATAAATCATCACCAACATCGCCGCCCCATGGATTACACAGAGCGGGCATACCGGCATTGCTGCACGGTCACTTCATCAAGCCGGCATCGACCACGTCACGACCTGCATCGGCAGGTCCGCACTATTGCTTCTTCAAGGTGGTGTGCATCACGCCGACCTACTTCGACTCATCGGCTGACATTGAGGCTTCGACATCTTGGCTGGACCGGGGGGCTTCGCCATCTCTTCATCAACCTACTCCGGAGACTTTGGCGTCACTAGCCAACCAGCTCCGTCACGTTAGCTGGACCGAGGGCTTTGCCTCGGCGAGCCAACCTTTGCCAGTATCGCCATACCGTCGTTTTATCACCCATCAGGCAATGGGTGTGCGGATCGAGTCCCAATTTTGGGAATCACCTTTCTTCGGATTCTACAACAAATAAACCAGGTGCTATTAATCCTAGTATTTTTTGCTTGTTTGGGTTTATTTTCCCAAGGAATTATTACTCTGTTTTGTCCATCATCTATACACAGATCTATCAAATGATGGCCGCATTAACGACGGTCGCGTGGTGGTTTGGTCAGTTTTCGTACATAGTCTGGCGAACGCCGCATCCGAAACTCGGACCGACCTGTGAATTCAGGCTTTGCCACGCCTTTGCCGCATCACACCGACGCCCTGCATCGACATTGACTTCGGCACCAGGCTATATTTCTTTTATTACTCACTTTGCGTAAATTATTTATTATGCGATAATTTTTTTTTTATTATTATTACTATTATCTCCGGTTTGCACTATTTTTTGTGCACAGGAAAATGATCCGGGTTGGGCAGTATCGTCAACTCGGCGTACTGGCATACCACGCCACCTCGGCTAGACGGGGGGCTTCGTCAACACTTCATTACCCCATGCCAGGGACTTCGGCATCACTCTACCGGCCCGCATTGACCGTTCTATGTCACCACTTTGGAGTGCCGAGCTCTTTGCTCCGCCACCTTGGGACCGTCTTGGGGGATGGAACCTTGTCCCGCATCAAGCTCGGGCCGCGTCATCAATACCGAACACATTAACCAGCTAAGTTGCCTTCATGCTCAAAGTTTTAAATTTTTAACTTATGTTCGGTTCGACCAAGCATTTTACCTTTTTGAAAAAAAAGTTGCTTGTAGAAAATTTCCTTGTCCAAACTTTGTTTGTGACGCACAAATTCAAATACCCCATTTATTTGGGGGCTTCCTTTATAAAGCTTTTCCTCTTGCATATGATTATACTTGTACGGCTTCGTTCCTTGTTCGTGTATTACGCCACAATATGCACCATATTGACTTAAGCGATTTGCAAGCTGGGTTGCCTGGCTCCTGTGCTTACCCCTACGTTCCCGATTGTCCGGCTAGGGAGTAAAGGGAGCACCTCTGCGATTGTCACGACCGGGTCCTCCGAGCTCTGACCTCAGACTTGGTGAAGCCGAAAGCTGGCGCTCTTATTGTTTTCAATCATGGTCGGCACACAATGGAACTCATGAGTACAAAAAATATATTGCACAAGTCTCATAGTAATAATGAGCACCGAAGAAAGGTATCAGTGGGGGTACTATTTTCTTCGAAGATGCTTCTTACACTTCGTCTGTAATATAGCATAAGTTCCCTGAGCGCGCTTTGCCTGTTACAGCCTTATGGCCCGGTTGCCTGGTTATCGGAAACACTGTCGATATTCTCGACAGGTGGAGTACATAACACTTTTCGGTCCTTGACCGAAGAGGGAGAAGCCGACGGTCGGTTAAGACGCGTTTAAAGTTCGGTTGAACAAAGATATGATATAAGTACTTCGGTACATACAATCATTATACATAAAATCTTTTACCCAAGTCACTTGGGGGCTCTTTAAACTTATATGAGCTATTTTATAGTATATGTGTTTTCTTCTTGGTCGTTGCAAAGTCTTTTTCTATCGCTCCTTTTTCGACGTGAGTGTGTGGTCAATAGCCAGATAACCCATTTTCTCTCTAGTGACCGCTCGAGTTTAGTTCGCTAAACTGGTCTAACGAGAAGCACTCCGCCTTCGGGATAGGAGGCTGCTGTCATAGGCTGACCCGCTTGAAGTCTTGAGATCAGATGTGTAATGTTAAAGCACGACAGAAGCACTTCTTTTGCGAAGGCCAATTTTTGGATTGGCACCAAACACTTGATCTTGTTCGGACGTCAAGTTTTTACTGACGTTTTTTGGTTTTCCAAGCTTATGGCACTTTTAAACTATTTGTGTGTTTTCAGCACAAGTCTCGCAGTGCAACGCCGGACACCTTTAGAGATTCGGCAAAAACATTCTCGGATATTGCTATATATGCATCGGTTTCGAATTGTGTCTTCGGTCAATAGTTGGGTTGCCTGGCTCCTGCACTTGCTTCCTACGTTCCGCTTTATTCGGCTAGGTGTACAAAGGGAGAACCACTGTGATTGTGCTTCTAGCTCACATGGTTAAGCACCTCAGTGGAGAAAGCCGAAAATTGACCGTCATAATAAGCGTAAACTACTCAGCGATCCGATGACTGTGTTAAATGACGGGCCATTCATAACAATGGCCGAAGTGTTTACGACTTGACCTCGACTGTCGCCAAACACTACCGGGGGCTATTAACTGGCCTCCCAAACTAAATCCTCAATATTTTGCTCTTACATTGGAGCTGAGGTTTCATGATCATGCTTAGCATGACAACCCAAAGAAAGGAACCGATAGCGGGACTATTTTCTTTGGAAGACATTTCTTCTGTTAAACAGTAATATAACATATCTCTCTGCGTACCTTTGTTTATAAAACCGTATGGCCAGATTGCCTTGTTTGTTGTAAATCTTTGCCCTCATAAAGGCTTTATAAAGTAGGACAGACACTCCTCGGCTATTGGCTGAGGAGGTGGAAGCCGATGGTCGGTCAACAAAGTTTTGTACAATGCGGATCCAAACATTAATGACGTAAAGTACTTGGATACATAGAGTCATTACACATAATTTGTGATTTTACTATGGATATCAATCCTTAATTCGGCCACCCGTGCCCGCATTAAGGCTCGGGGGCTACTGGGCTTCGGGCTTATTATTTACAAATATTAAAGGGGCACAACGATCCCCTGATCTGGTGTTGCCACCCGACCAGTGTCTCGGGGGCTACTGCATTGCCTATCCAATGCAAAAAAATAAGTGTAATACAGTTTCTGAGGAGATTTTGATCCTTAGGTTGGTCGGCCGCACCCAACCTGAGTCTCGAGGACTGAGCATGCCGCTTTTTGTGTCCTGAAGTATTCTGCCGACCTAGGACTTGATCCTCAGACCGATTTTGCAAATCAACCTGAGTCTCAGCGGCTACTAGGATCAGCGGTCTTATGTCATCCTTCATGTGCATCTCGGGTTTTAGACCGATACCCACCTTGAGGGCTACTGGCTATATATCTCGGCAGAGAATAAATTGCACCAATCAAAAATATTGACAAAAATCGGCCCACATTCGGGGTGGTGCACCACCTCGGAAGCAGTTCGGCATAAAGCCCGGGCGCTAGTGGCTGGCTCCATAGAGGGCATTTCCGGCATTAAGCTCGGCTACACTCCTTCAAACTTCTTTGAACCAAGGTGATTTACGACACCTCGGATACAGTCCCGTGTTGGAGCTCGGATACATAGTCCAGCATTGGAGCTCAGATACAGTCCGACGTTGGAGCTCGGATACACAGTCCGGCATTGGATCTCGGATACATTCCGGCGTTAGAGCTGGGAAGCGGTCCGGCGTTGGTGCTCGGCTGCAAAAGATACCTCGAATGCAGTCCGACGTTGGAGCTCGGACGCAAGAGGACACTGCCTCCCGGGAACAACTTCGAACCCGAGGTGTGTCATAAAAATAACAAGGCATTGATAAAGGCCGGAAACTTAAAGGGGCTCCTCGGATACCTGACGTGTAAAACTGTCGAATGCATTTCGGCGATCCTCAAGATCGAAGATGAGAAGATTTGTTGAACCAGTTTTCAAGACTGATGACCGAAGATGAAGAACGGTTCGGAAGAATCGAGGAGCGTCCCTAACTTGAAGACCAGTTTAGGGAGCTACTGACGGTGTCCTGGACTAGGGGTACTCACCACGTCATCTCCCGATCTGTTAGATTGGGCCGAAGACCCCCACGGCCGTATACTCATGGGCCGGTTCGGACAACTGCCGCAAACAAGGAAGATTCCACAAGACTTCGCGATCAAGACAAGGACTCCACCCCACCGGCATATTTGGCTAGGACTCTTGTTATCCTAGGCCTCTGGTGCATTATATAAACCAAGGCCAGGCTAGTCGATATATCATATACAACAATCATACCATAGGCTAGCTTCTAGGGTTTAGCCTCTACAATCTCGTGGTAGATCAACTCTTGTAACACTCATATCATCAATATCAATCAAGTAGGACGTAGGGTATTACCTCCATCAAGAGGGCCCGAACCTGGGTAAACATCATGTCCCCTGCCTCCTGTTACCATCGATCCTAGACGCACAGTTCGGGACCCCCTACCCGAGATCCGCCGGTTTTGACACCGACACACATCTACAGCAACACCAAGAGTAGCTAATTATTCAAAGTATAAGCAACTAAAACAAACACTAATTGGGCAAATGATGGAGTCACATACCAAGAAACAATCCCCCAAAACAGTTTCGGAAACGAAGCTTCAAGCAAAGAGATCGAAATCCGTGGGTTCGAGCTCAAGAACACGGGAGAGAGAGCAATGGGGATTTTTTCTGGAGGTAAGTGATGATGTTGTATGAAGAGGCAAGTGAGGGGCCTCGCGTGGGTACCACAACCCACCAGGGCGCGCCTAGGGGTGCTGGCGCACCCAGGTGGGTTGTGCCCACCTGGTGCACCTCCCTCTAATGTTTATTGCACCAAAAATTCTCAAATATTCGGAAAAATCGTGTTAAATTTTCAGGGCATTCTGAGAACTTTTATTTTTGGGTCTTTTTTTGCACGGGAAATTCAGAAAACAGACAAAACATGGAATTTTATTTTATTTAACTAATAAAAACAAAGAATGAAAAGTAGGGACAGAAAGTACTGCTTACTAAATTCATGAACTTCATACCGTTCAAAAATGATCCATTAATAAGGTTGATCAAGTCTTATTAACAACCACTTTCGATTAGCATGAAACCGAAGAACTTTCGTAAATCACTAAGTTACCTCAATGGGATATGCATTTCCCAAACAATAAGCATTTCATATTTCTTTTTGACAGTAGGTATAGGTATCTGAAAACTTCCAATAGTGATTGTCGGAGATTTTTCAATGACATTAATACCATTCACTTGGAATTGTTTCTTCGGAAAGTGCATCGTATGCTCATTACCATTGATATGAAAAGTGACCTTGCTTTTATTGCAATGAATAACAGCCCCTGGAGTATTCAAGAAGGGTCTACCAAGGATAATTGACATGTTGTCGTCCTCGGGCATCTCAAGTATAACAAAGTCAGTCAAAATAGTAACATTAGCAACAACAACGGGCACATCCTCACAGATACCGATAGGTATGGCAATTGATTTATCAGCCATTTGCAAAGATATTTCAGTAGGTGTGAGTTTAATCAAGTCAAGTCTTCTATATAAAGAGAAAGGCATAACGCTAACACCAGCTCCTAAATCACACAAAGCAGTTTTCACATAATTCTTTTTGATAGAGCAAGGTATAGTTGGTATTCCCGGATCTCCAAGTTTTTTTGGTACTCCATCTATAAAAGTGTACTTAGCAAGCATAGTGGAGATTTCAGCTTCCGGTATTTTTCTCTTATTAGTGATGATGTCTTTCATATACTTTGCATAAGGAGGCATTTTCAAGATATCAGTCAAGCGAGTACGCAAAAAGACTGGCCTCAGCATTTCAGCAAAGCGTTTAAATTCTTCATCATCATTCTTTTTAGTTGACTTGGGTGGAAAAGGCATAGGTTTCTTAACCCACGGTTCTCTTTCTTTACCGTGTTTTCTAGCAATGAAGTCTCTTTTGTCATATCTTTTATTTTTAGGTTGTGGGTTATCAAGATCAACATGTGGTTCTATCTCAACATCATTATCTGGTTCTTTATCATTGGTTGGTTGAGAGTCTTCATGAACCTCGTCATTAAATTTTTCATTATCACTAGGTGAGTGTTCATTACCAGATTGAGTTTCAGCATCTGAGATAGAAACTTCATTTTCATTATCAGGAGGTTTCTCTATTTCAGGTTCACTAGGAGTGTGCAAAGTCCTATCATTTTTCTTTTTCTTTTTTCTTCCTAGAAGGACTAGGT
Source organism: Triticum dicoccoides (assembly GCF_002162155.2). Classification (NCBI taxonomy): domain Eukaryota; kingdom Viridiplantae; phylum Streptophyta; class Magnoliopsida; order Poales; family Poaceae; genus Triticum; species Triticum dicoccoides. The sequence continues at coordinate 576,544,140 of NC_041384.1, read as the reverse complement.
GCACTAGTGTTAGCTCTTTGTGAATCTTGTTCAATTCTTTTAGGGTGTCCCTCAGGATAAAGTGGTTCCTGAGTCATTTTACCTCCTCTAGTTGCAACTCTAACAGCAAAGTCATGCATATTATGATTCATTTCATCAAGCAATTCTCTTTGTGATTTAGCAGCTTGTTCTAGTTGAGTTTGAACCATAGAAGCATGTTTTCCAACACCTCTAACATCATTTGATATTCTAAACAACAAGTCACTCAAGCGAGCAATCATAACAGAATTATATTTCAACTATTTCATAACATTTGCATTGAAATGATCTTGTTTTCTAATGTAGTTTTCAAACTCATAAAGGCATGGACTAGGATGGATATTGTGAGGATTATCATTATCATTAAACTTCATAAGAGAATTTACCTCTACCACCTTAGGCATTGGTGGTGTATTAAGCCCATGTATTTCTTCAATAGGAGGCAAAATTTTAACATCCTCGGCTTTAATACCTTTTCCTTCATAGATTTCTTTGCCTCTTGCATATTTTCGGGACTGAGATATAATATACCCCATCTTCTTCGGAGTGGGTTTAGGCGGTGGTTCAGGAATAGTCCAATCATCATAATTTTTCAATATGTTATTCAATAATTCTTCAGCTTGAACAATAGTTCGTTCCCTAAAAACACAACCAGCACAACTATCTAGGAAGTCCCTAGAAGCATCGGTTAGTCCATTACAGAAGCTATCAAGTATTTCATTTTTCTTAAGACGATGATCAGGCAAAGCATTAAGTAACTGGCAAAGCCTCCCCCAAGCTTGTGGGAGACTCTCTTCTTTAGTTTGCACAAAGTTAAATATTTCCTGTAAGGCAGCTTGTTTCATATGAGCAGGAAAATATTTTTCAGAGAAGTAATAAATCATATCCAGGGGACTACACACACAACCAGGAGCAAGAGTGTTGTACCAAGCTTTAGCATCACCCTTTAATGAGAAAGGAAATAATTTGAGAATAAAGTAGTAGCGAGTTTTCTCATCATGAGTAAAAAGGGTGGCTATGTCATTCAACTTAGTAAGATGTGTCACAACAGTTTCAGTTTCATAACCATGGAAAAGATCAGATTCAACCAAAGTGATTAACTCTGGGTCGACAGAGAATTCATAATCCTTATCATCAATAAAGATAGGTGAAGTTGCAAACTTAGGATCACACTTCATTCTAGCATTCAGAGATTTTTATTTATACTTGTGTAGTAATTTCTCTAGATCATCTCTGTCATTACAAGCAAGAATATCTCTAGTTGTTTCTTCACTCATAACATAACCTTTCGGTACCTTAGGCAATTCATATCTAGGAAGGCTAGTTCTAGAAGGTGTCTCAGGAGATTCAGTTTCAAGCTCATCATCAGATTCAACAACATCATGTTGTATAACTCTAGCAATTTGTTTATCAAGAAATTCACCAAGTGGCACATCATCATTATCAAGCAAGGTACTAGCATCATCATAAGTATTATCCATAGTATAAGTAACATCATCAATAACTTGCGACATATCAGAATTAATAACATGTGGTGGTGTTGCAAGTTTACTCAAAAGAAAAGGTGAATCTAAAGCAGAACTGGATGGCAGTTCCTTACCTCCCCTCGTCTTTGAGGGAAATATCTTAGTCTTTGGATCCTTCAGATTCTTCATAGTGATAATATGATAATAATACCAAGTGACTCAACAAATATAGCTATGCTCCCCGGCAACGGCGCCAAAAAAAGGTCTTGATAACCCACAAGTATAGGGGATCGCAATAGTTTTCAAGGGTAGAGTATTCAACCCAAATTTATAGATTCGACACAAGGGGAGCCAAATAATATTTGAAGGTATTAGCAGCTGAGTTGTCAATTCAACCACACCAGGAGATTAATTATCTGCAACAAAGTGATCAGTAGCAAAGTAGTTTGACAGTTTTGATGATAGTGACAGTAGCAACGGTAACAGTAACAGTGATAGCAGTAGTTTGTAGCAAGTGTAACAGTGATTATAGCAATAGTAACACAGCAAAATCAATAAGGATAAATTCGTAGGCATTGGATCGGTGACTTGTTGGATGATATTCATCATGAGACAGTTATAGCCTAGGGCGATACGGCACTAGCTCCAGTTCATCGATATTAAAAGAACTTGCATGACATCTTTTGTCCTACCCTCCCATGGCAGCGGGGTCCATATTGGAAACTAAGGGTATTAAGGCCTCCTTTTAATAGAGAACAGTAACAAAGCATTAACACATAGTGAATATATGAACTCCTCAAACTACGGTCATCACGAGAGTGGGCCCGGTTGTTGTCACTCCGGGGTTGTCGGATCATAACCGTAGTAGGTGACTATAACTTGCAAGATCGGATCTAAAACATGGATATAATGATGAATTCATAAACGGTTCAGATCTGAAATCATGGCACCCGGGCCCAAAGTGACAAGCATTAAGCATGGCAAAGTCATAGCAACATCAATCTAAGAACATAGTGGATACTAGGGATCAGGCCCTAACAAAACTAACTCGATTACATGATGGATCTCATCCAACTACTCACCGACCAGCGAGCCTACGAAGGAATTACTCACATCTAGTGGGGAGCATCATGGAATTGGCGATGGAGAAGGGTTGGTGATGACGAAGAACGAAGATCCCCCTCTCCGGAGCCCCAAACGGGATCTAGATCTGCCCTCCCGAGGAAGAATAAGGCTTGGCGGCGGCTCCGTCTCATGGATCGTGATAATTCTTTCTCCCTTTTTCTGGAATATGTGAATTTATAGTATCAGGGGGGTCGTCAGCGAGGCCACCAGGTGGGTACAACCCACCTGGGCGCGCCAGGAGAGGGGGGCGTGCCCTGGTGGGTTGTCCCACCCAGGGCCCCCTCTCTGGTGGGTCTTGGCTCTAGAAATTCTTATTATTGATATAAAAAATCCTCGCAAAGTTTCATTCCATTGCGAGAACTTTTATTTTTGCACAAAAACAACACCATGGTAGTTCTGCTGAAAACAGCGTCAGTCCGGAGTTAGTTTCATTCAAATCATGCAAATTATAGTCCAAAACAAGAGGAAAAGTGTGAGAAAAAGTAGATACATTGGAGATGTATCAATCCTATCTCGGATTTCATGGCTTCAAGCCATTTGTTGGAATCCGGGCCCACCATCGCTTCTTCATAGTTTGGAGGTTCACCGTTGTCCAACAACATGATTTCCAGGACAGGGTTGTCGTACCATTCTGGTGCGGAACGTGTCCTTGTGGAGCTACGAAGTTCAATAGTAACTTGATCTGAAGTTTCATGATGATCATCATTAACTTGCTCTCTAGTCGGTGCAGGCACCACAGAAACATCTTCCTGAGATGTGCTACTCTCCGGTTCGAGAGGTAGTACCTCATCAAGTTCTACTTTCCTCCCACTTACTTCTTTCGAGAGAAACTCTTTCTCCAGAAAGGATCCATTCTTGGCAACAAATATCTTGCCTTCGGATCTTAGGTAGAAGGTATACCCAATAGTTTCCTTAGGGTATCCTATGAAGACACATTTTTCTGACTTAGGTTCGAGCTTTTCAGGTTGAAGTTTCTTGACATAAGCATCGCATCCACAAACTTTCAGAAACGACAACTTAGGTTTCTTCCCAAACCATAATTCATACGGTGTCGTCTCAAGGATTTCGATAGAGCCCTATTTAAAGTGAATGCGGCAATCTCTAAAGCATAACCCCAAAATGATAGTGGTAGATCGGTAAGAGACGTCATAGATCGCACCATATCCAATAGAGTACGATTACGACGTTCGGACACACCATTACGCTGAGGTGTTCCAGGTGGCGTGAATTGTGAAACAATTCCACATTTCCTTAGGTGCGTGCCAAATTCGTGACTCAAATATTCTCCTCCACGATCTGATCGTAGGAACTTTATTTTCCTGTCACATTGATTCTCTACCTCGTTCTGGAATTCCTTGAACTTTTCAAAGGTCTCAGACTTGTGTTTCATTAAGTAGACATACCCATATCTACTTAAGTCATCAGTGAGGGTGAGAACATAACGATAGCCACCGCGAGCCTCAACGCTCATTGGACCGCACACATTAGTATGTATGATTTCCAACAAGTTGGTTGCTCGCTCCATTGTTCCGGAGAACGGATTCTTGGTCATTTTGCCCATGAGACATGATTCACATGTGTCAAATGATTCATAATCAAGAGACTCCAAAAGTCCATCTGCATGGAATTTCTTCATGCGTTTGACACCAATGTGACCAAGGCGGTAGTGCCACAAGTTGTGGGACTATCATTATCAACCTTACATCTTTTGGCATTCACACTATGAATATGTGTAACATCACGTTCGAGATTCAATAAAAATAAACCATTGACCAGCGGGGCATGACCATAAAGCATATCTCTCATATAAATAGAACAACCATTATTCTCGGATTTAAGTGAGTAGCCATCTCGCATTAAACGAGATCCAAATACAATGTTCATGCTCAAAGCTAGCACTAAATAACAATTATTGAGGTTTAAAACTAATCTCATAGGTAAATATAGAGGTAGGGTGCCGACGGCGATCACATCGACCTCGGAACCATTCCCGACGCGCATCGTCACCTCATCCTTTGCCAGTCTCCGCTTATTCCGCAGCTCCTGTTTTGAGTTACAAATATGAGCAACCACACCGGTATCAAATACCCAGGAGCTACTACGAGCGTTGGTAAGATAGACATCAATAACATGTATATCACATATACCTTTGGCGTTGCCGGCCTTCTTATCCGCTAAGTACTTGGGGCAGTTCCGTTTCCAGTGACCATTTCCCTTGCAATAAAAGCACTGAGTCTCAGGCTTGGGTCCATTCTTTGGCTTCTTCCAGGCAACTGACTTACCGGGCACGGCAACTCCCTTGCCGTCCTTCTTGAAGTTCATTTTACCCTTGCCTTTCTTGAAACTAGTGGTCTTATTCACCATCAACACTTGATGTTCCTTTTTTATCCCCACCTCCGCTGATTTCAGCATTGAATATAACTCAGGAATGGTCTTTTCCATCCCTTGCATATTGTAGTTCATCACAAAGCTCTTGTAGCTAGGTGGAAGTGACTGGAGGATTGTAGCGACCCGACCCGAATGGGTCAAGTCTCTGTGCTTAAGTGTCATCCCTGGATCGGTATGCTGACACACACAGTACTCGAAGGATTTATAACAGAGGTAAATCACATGTATAAAGTAACGTAAATACTATTACCTCAATCCATATAGCGGAAGCGACAAGGTTGTGGTTTCCCATCAACACCAACGGCAAAGTTGAGTGTAGAATCGTAACCCTAACGTATCACTTACTCGTCGTAAGAAACCTGCAACATGAGACCTTGCAGCCCGAAACGGGTCAGTACATTGAATGTACAAGCAAATTCACACCATAGAGAATGAAGAACAATGGCTATCACTACATGCATATTTGGCTGGTGGAAAAGCTCTATGGTTATAAGGTTTTTGCGTAAAGCCAATTTTTCCCTACTGCAAAGGAATAAATTTATTTAACTATCATGGTGGTTGTTGAACATTGAGAATGGTTGACAGCATTCTCAATCCCAATTAGGTGAATAATTAAAACCCAACAACATTAATTATAAGTAACATGATGAGATTCACATGATATTCAAATACTAGATACTCAAGTTGTCCATAACCGGGGACATGGCTAATCATGATTAGTTTGTACACTCTGCAGAGGTTTGCGCACTTTTCCCCACAAGACTCGATCGCCTCCATTGGATTTCTCGCACTACATGGTGTTTGAGAAATGGATGACCGAGACATAGTCTTTCAGAAGCGCTAGCACCTTACATGTGGGGTAGACCGTACCACCTACAACCCCTACATCTGCTAGTCCACCCCGTAAGAGTTCGCACAACTTAGTCAACTATGCCAGAGCCCATAGTAGCATGTGGCTGCACACGGAAGTTTCTAGCATGAATTATCTTATGATCCCTTTGAGCCTGGGTGGCGGTCCAAAATAAAACAGGCAAGTCCTGATAGACATCAAGTGCCTCAATCCACCCAGATGTGTGTTTAAGTGGCCACCTTAGATAAACCATTAAAAATTATCGACTCACATCTGTCATGGATATCACTCACCCAATCCACGTCTATTAGCATAGCATGGCATAATAAGCAAACATAGAAGTAACTCCCAAAGGTTTCATAATAATGCAGGTGATAGGTACTACCTCATCTACTTCCCATCCCACAATTTAATTAGATCCTAACCATGCAATGTGTGAGGATTGATCTAATGCAATAAAACTGGGTTGTAGAAAAGGTATGATCAAAGTGTGAACTTGCCTGCAATGTAGATGAAGATGATTCGCACTTAAAACTCTTGATAGATCTACTCGTCACACTCCGGTCAATCTATTGTAAGCAAACAATAGTAACCACACAATAAGTACTCATCTAATGCAGAAGTAAAACTCGAATGAGAGAACGAACCAGAAAGTTCAACTTAAGAACTCCGGTTGCAAAGAAAGAACGAACCGAACAAACGACGGGAAAACAAACGGCGGAAGAAAACCACTCGGTTCTAGCAAGTTGAAACTAGGTAAAATTTTACCATAGCAAAAACTTGTTCAAGTTGATTAGACGGAACGGCGGTTTCGAGACGAAACTCCAGGCGCTTGAATCACCTGATTCCGATAAACGGGCGAGAAGATAAACTAGAACGAAGATCGGATCTGAGATCGCGATCGCGGAATAAATCCGACGAAAAGAAAGAGACGAATGGTTAAACGAACGGGCATCGTTAACCGGGAATAATCGGTGATCACGTTCGTTGAGACGAACGGTCCGAAAGAAGAACGAAAACCGATCTAGGGTTTTCGGAAAAGAAACCGAAAAAGAAAACAGAAAACTAATCTAGGGTTTCGTAAAAGAAACCGAAACGAAGAATCGGAGAGAAAAACCGGAACGGTTTCTTTTAAAAGGACCGAACCGCGGGGAAGAAAAAGAGAGGCGCGGGGCTACCTCCGGCGAGGCGAGGCGAACGGTGGCGACGGCGGCGTGCTAGGGCGGCGGCGGCGGCGCTATAGGGGCGGCGGCGGCGGGTGAGGGGCGCGGGGTGGGGCGCGGCTTGGGGAGGAGAGGAGGTTTGGGTTTTTGGTGTGAGAAGAGGGGGGTCGATGGGGGTATTTATATAGGAGAGGGGAGAGATTACTTGGGGTAGGGGACAAGAAAATAGAGTAGGAAAAAGAAAAAACGAAACAAGGAAAAGGGGCTAGCCTAGAATCCTAATAGGATTCGGCCAGGGAAGAGGCGGCGGCTGGCCTGGCGCCTGGCGCTGCGCGCGGCTGGGGTGGAGCGGCGACTGGCTGGGCCTTTGGCCTGGCTGGCCTGCGGAATATATTTTTTAACTGGTTCCGCGCGTAGAAAAACAAGAAAAAGAAAAACTAAACGGGCTCCAAAAACCCTAAAGTAAATTTTCCCCGACTCCTAAAAATGAGTCGAACAAAATGAACTTTTCTACGGCCCTAAAATGCAAATCTCAAAAACGCGCATTTTTCCCTATCCAAAGAAAAACGAACAAACCCCGGAAAACGAAATTTGATCTATTTATTAAATCTTCATTTTTCCTATATTTTGGGAAAGTCATATTATTCCCTCTCTCATATTTTGATATCGGAAAAATAATTGAAGGCGAAATAAATAAATCAAATGATCCTCTTTTCAAATTCGAGAAAACTCTCAAATATGAAAATAACGAAATCTCCAACTCTCTCCGAAGGTCCTTGAGTTGCGTGAAATTTCTAGGATCGACCAAAATGCAAGAAAATAAGATATGCATGATGATCTAATGTATAACATTCCAAATTGAAAATTTGGGATGTTACAATGGAATTCAAATATTTTTCAAACACCCTTTTCATTTAAATAAATGGAAGAAGTCATGTCATCTTCTCTCCAGGGTTTTGTGGTGAAAAGAATTTGAATTCATGGAGATCATAAAATGCAAAAATGAAAGTTTGGGAAAGTCCTTTTATTCCCTCTCATTTAACTTTCAAAAGTTGCAAACTCACTCACTTTCAGTCAATCAATCAAACAATCCATCCAATCTATCTTTTTATTATAACATTCCAAAATTTAGAATTTTGGGATGTTACAAGGATCCTGTAAATGACCGAGTCATCTGGAAGATTAACTCCGAGCTAAGACAAGCGGTTGTGCAACCCAGACATTTTGAGTACATGCTCGCTGACATAACTGTTTTCCTCCATCTTACAACTATAGAACTTGTCGGATACTTCATATCTCTCGACCCGGGCATGAGCTTGGAAAACCATTTTTAGCTCTTGGAACATCTCATATGCTCTGTGTTGCTCAAAACGCTTTTGGAGCCCCGGTTCTAAGATGTAAAGCATGCCGCACTAAACCAGGGAGTAATCATCACTACGCGACTACCAGGCATTCATAACGTCTTGAGTTGCTGGGAAAATAGGTGCGTCACCTAGCGGTGCTTCAAGGACATATGCTTTCTTGGCGGCTATGAGGATGATCCTCAAGTTACGGACCCAGTCCGTATAGTTGCTACCATCGTCTTTCGACTTGGTTTTCTCTAGCAACATGTTGAAGTTGAGGGCAACATTAGTGTGGGCCATTTGATCTACAAGACATATTGTAAAGATATTTTAGACTAAGTTCATGATAATTAAGTTCATCTAATCAAATTATTTAATGAATTCCCACTTAGATAGACATCCCTCTAGTCATCTAAGTGATACATGATCCGAATTGACTAGGCCGTGTCCGATCATCACGTGAGACGGACTAGTCATCAATGGTGAACATCTCCATGTTGATCGTATCTACTATACGACTCATGTTCGACCTTTCGGTCTCTAGTGTTCCAAGGCCATGTTTGTACATGCTAGGCTCGTCAAGTCAACCTAAGTGTTTTGCATGTGTAAATCTGGCTTACACCCGTTGTATGAGAATGTTAGAATCTATCACACCCGATCACCACGTGGTGCTTCGAAACAACGAACCTTCACAATGGTGCATAGTTAGGGGGAACACATATCTTGAAATTTTAGTGAGGGATCATCTTATCCATGCTACTGTCGCTCTAAGCAAATAAGATGTAAACATGACAAACATCACATGCAAATCATAAAGTGACATGATATGGCCAATAGCATCTTGCGCCTTTGATCTCCATCTTCGAGGCGCGGCATGATCACCTTCGTCACCGGCATGACACCATGATCTCCATCATCATGATCCCCACCATCGTGTCTTCATGAAGTTGTCTCGCCAACTATTACTTCTACTACTATAGCTAACGGTTAGCAATGAAGTAAAGTAATTACATGGCGTTTACATTGACTCGCAGGTCATACAATAAATTAAGACAACTCCTATGGCTCTTGCCGGTTGTCATACTCATCGACATGCAAGTCGTGATTCCTATTACAAGAACATGATCAATCCCATACATCACATATATCATTCATCACATCCTTTTAGCCATATCACATCACAAGAATACCCTACAAAAACAAGTTAGATGTCCTCTAATTGTTTTTGCATGTTTTACGTGGCTGCTATGGGTTTCTAGCAAGAATGTTTCTTACCTATGCAAAGTCCACAACAGTGATATGTCAATTGCTATTTACCCTTCATAAGGACCTTTTTCATCGAATCTGATCCGACTAAAGTGGGAGAGACAGACACCCGCTAGCCACCTTATGCATCAAGTGCATGTCAGTCGGTGGAACCAATCTCATGTAAGCTTATGTGTAAGGTCAGTCCGGGCCACTTCATCCCACAATGTCACCAAATCAAGATAAGACTAGTAAAGGTAAGCAAATTGAACAAATCATCGCCCACAACTACCTGTGTTCTACTCGTGCATAGAATCTACGCATAGACCTAGCTCATGATGCCACTGTTGAGGAACGTAGTAATAATTCAAAAAAATTCCTACGTGGCACCAAGATCAATCTAGGAGATGTTAGCAACAAGAGAGAAGGAGTGCATCTTCATACCCTTTAAGATCGCTAAGTGAAAGCATTACAAGAACGCGGTCGATGGAGTCGTACTCGCGGCGATTCAAATCGCGGAAGATCCGATCCAAGCGCCAAACGGATGGCGCCTCCGCGTTTAACACACATACAGCCCGGGGACGTCTCCTCCTTGTTAATCTAGAAAGGGGAGAGGAGAAGTTGAGGGAGAACTCCGGCAGCACGACGGCGTGGTGGTGGTGGAGCTCGTGGTTCTCCGGCAGAGCTTCACTAAGCACTACGGAGGAGGAGGAGGTGTTGGAGGAGGGAGGGGATGCGCCAGGGAAGGGGTGCGGCTGCCCTCCCACACTCCCCCCCCCCACTATTTATAGGGGAAGAGAAGAGGGAGTCGGCCCCCTAGATGCATCTAGAGGGGGGCGGCCAGGGGGGAGACTTGCCCCCCAAGCAAGGTGGGAGGCGCCCTCTCCCCTTAGGGTTTCCAACCCTAGGTGCCTTGGGCCCTTGGGGGGCACCAGCCCAACTGGGGCTGGTTCCCTCCCATATTCAGCCCATTAAGTCCCCCGGGGCAGGTGGGCCCACCCGGTGGACCCCCGGACACCTTTCGGTGGTCCCAGTACAATACCGATAACCCCTGAAACTATTCCGATGACTGAAACTGGACTTCCCATATATAAATCTTCACCTCCGGACCATTCTGAAACTCCTCATGACGTCAGAGATCTCATTCGGGACTCCGAACAACCTTCGGTAACCACATACAATTTCCCATAACAACTCTAGCGTCACCGAACCTTAAGTGTGTAGACCCTACGGGTTCGGGAACCATGCAGACATGACCGAGACATCTCTCCGGCCAATAACCAACAACGGGATCTGGATACCCATGTTGGCTCCCACATGTTCCACGATGATCTCATCGGATGAACCATGATGTCGGGGGTTCAATCAATCCCATATACAATTCCCTTTGTCCATCGGTATGTTACTTGCCCGAGATACAATCGTCGGTATTCCCATACCTCGTTCAATCTCGTTACCGGCAAGTCTCTTTACTCGTTCTGTAACGCATGATCCCATGGCTAACTCCTTAGTCACATTGAGCTCGTTATGATGATGCATTACCGAGTGGGCCCAGAGATACCTCTCTGTCATACGGAGTGACAAATCCCAGTCTCGATTCGTGCCAACCCAACAGACACTTTCGGAGATACCTGTAGTGCACCTTTATAGTCACCCAGTTATGTTGTGACGTTTGATACACCCAAAGCACTCCTACGGTATCCGGGAGTTGCACAATCTCATGGTCTAAGGAAACAATACTTGACATTAGAAAAGCTCTAGCAAACGAACTACATGATCTTGTGCTATGCTTAGGATTGGGTCTTGTCCATCACACCATTCTCCTAATGATGTGATTCTGTTATCAAACGACATCCAATGTCCATGGTTAGGAAACCACAACCCATCTATTGATCAACGAGCTAGTCAACTAGAGGCTCACTAGGGACATGTTGTGATCTATGTATTCACAAATGTATTACGGTTTCTGGTTAGTACAATTACAGCATGAACAATAGACAATTATCATGAACAAGGAAATATAATAATAACCATTTTATTATTGCCTCTAGGGCATATTTCCAACAACTCAAGTGTATGATCAATAGCCGGGTAGCCTGGTTTCTCTCTTTATCCGCTCGTGTTTAGTTTGCTAAACTGGCCTGAGAAACACTCCGCCTTCGGGATAGGGATGTTGGAGCCGAAAGCTGACCCACTTGAAGTCTACAGATCGGATGTGTCATGTCAAAGCACGACGGAAGTACAATTTTAAGACCAATTTTGTATTGGCACCAAAACAGCTTGATTCAATCTAGACGTAAAGTTTTTTACGCATGTTTTTTGGTCTTTTGAGCCTATAACATCTTTCACAAATTTTATGTTTTCCTTTCAGGAAGCGGAACATTCTCTTGATTGAGGTGTTCGGCGCGAAACTCTTTCCTAAAACTACAGTTCAGGATCTTTCCTGCTGAACTCCACCTTAGTATTGTCAAAACATATATGACAGTTGAACTAATTCCCGAGGAGGTATGATCCTAGGGTCGGCCATGTTGCCCAACCCAATTCTTGGGGCTACTGCATTGACAATCCAATGCAGAAAATTTAAGTGCAATATTTTTTCTGAGGAGATTATGATCCTCATATTGGTCGGCTGCACCCAACCTGAGTCTTGAGGACTCTGCACATTGCTTTTTCTGTCCCGAAGTATTCTGCCGAGTTAGGAGTTGATCCTCAGGCCGATTTTGCGAATCAACCTGTGTCTCAGGGGCTACTGGGATCAGCGGTCTTATGTCATCCTTCAGGTGCATCTCGGGTTTTAGACCGACACACACCTTGAGGGCTATTGGCTATATATCTCGGTAGAGAATAAATTGCACCAATCGAAAATATTCACAAGAAATCAGCCCACAATCGGGGTGGTGCACCACCTCAGAAGCAGTCTGGCATAAAGCTCGGGCGCCAGTGGCTGGCTCCATAGAGGGCATTTCCGGTATTAAGCTCGGCTGAATTCGTTCAATCTTTTAAAAGATCGAGGTAGTTTATGACACCTCGGACGTTGACCATCGTTAGAGCTCAGATGCAGTCTGGCGTTGGAGCTTCGAAGCGGTCCGGCATAAAGCTCGGATTCGAATGGCTCATTCCATAGAAGACTACTCTAGCATTTAAGCTCGGATGAACCCATTCCAATTTTTTAGAGGCCAAAGTAATCTATGATACCTCGGATGCCGACCATCATCGGAGCTCGGCTATGAAAAGACGCCTTGGATTTAGTTCGGCGTTGGAGCTCGGACGCAGGAGGATACCTTGAATGTTGAATAGTGTTGGAGCTCGGCTGTGAAAAGACACCTCGGATTTAGTTCAGCATTAGAGCTCGGACGGAAGAGGATGTCGTCGCACAGAAAACACTTCAAACCCCAAGTATGGCGTAAAAAACTTACAAGGCATTGATAAAGGCCAATAACTTAAAGGGGCTCCTCGGATGCCCGACATATAAACTCTTCGGATTCAGCCCGGTGATCGTTAAGATCGGACATGGGAAGATTTGTTGAGCCGGTTTTCAAGACCGACGATCAAAGACAAAGAATTATTCAGAAGAACCGAGGAGTGTCCTCAACTTGAAGACCAGTTCAGGGGGCTACTGACGGTGTCCTGGACTAGGGGGTACTCACCATGTCGTCTCCCGACCAGTGGGTCGGGCCGAGGACCCCCATGATGATTCACTAATGGGCCACTTTGGTCAGCCCATGCCGAATACAAGGAGGATTCCACAAGACTTAGCGCACACGACAAGGACTCCTCTAAACCCTAGGCCTACGGTGCATATATAAACCGAGGCTAGGCTAGTCAATAGATAATCTCATATTAATTAGAACAATCTCGTGGTAGATACATGTACCCTGTACTACACCCCATATGAATACACTCAAAAGCAGGATGTAGGGCATTATCTCTTCGAGAGTGCCCGAACCTGGGTAAAATCCTATGTCCATGTTACCATCGCTCCAAGACACCTAGCTTAGGACCCCTACTACGAGATCCGCTGGTTTTGACACCGACACCTTGTTCCTCATGTTGAAGAACATGGTATGAGCATTTATCCTTTACATCTTCATCTTGGTAGGCCACCTTATAGATGTCCCCAATCCAACTCTTGTGAACTTTTCCTGTGAGGTATATCGTGCCTATCGGCCTTATAACATTGCTCCTCATGGCCAACTACTTTCTTATTTGCTCAACCTTTATAGCTAGTTCCTTCAGACTAGTAACTTTTTTTGAAAGCTTAGATATGGTGTACCACCTGGCTTCATCTATTTAAAAGGAATCAACAATCTTAGTCATAATAATGATTATCGCCTTGATCATTTGATCTGATCATTGAAGACAGAGAAAATTGTGCAGAAACTAAAACTAAAAGCACGAAATCATTGCATATTTGTTATTGTGTATTTTTTGAAGAGTATTGGTCTCACACGCCCATTTTAAGTAAATGTGTATATGTTTACTTATGTCTCTTAGAAGGTTGCTAGTCCCATATGTGAGCCTAGTGCATTGGGGGAAGGGGCCTTGGCCCCCTCCCTCTCACCTATATTTTGCAATTACATAAGGTTATCATAAGTGTCCATGAACCCCAGCACATGTATACAAGCATAAATTTATGTAGGCATTGGAGACCTGCAGTGAAAGAAGTTCTTACCGGGCTGCCATCGCTTCCTTGTGCAACTTTTGTTGCTCGTTGGCATCAAACTGCCCCTAGGAGGTCGCAGAGAAGCACTCGACAATCAAGGGTGACCTGGCCATCATTCCGTTGGATGAACACTTATGGTGCGGACAGCCAAAGGTGATCCAATACCTCATCTACTTCATCCTCTTTCCAGAACATCCTCAAGATCATGCTCTTCTTTTGGATCCTAGTAAGTTTACTAGTAGAAATGTGAATTCCATATAGGAGTAGAAAAGAGCAGACATTGACTAAATTGTTGATGAACAATGAGACATTGCTCAGCGAATCACATGTCGCCAAGAACATAGGAGTAGAAGGAGTTGCATGCTCACTGAATCACATGTTGCCAGACAACGAGCTCAAAAGACATGAATAATGTAAGAGATTAACAAATATCTTGTCCAAACATTTGTTAAAAAAGAGAGAAATGTTCATTTTCCTAATTTCCTACAATACTGGATGGAATTAAGAAAGTAGTACAAATCAGGGTTGGTGCTGTTGTTGTTGTTGTTATTGTTGTTGTTGTTGTTGTTGTTGTTGTTGTTGTTGTTGTTAATATTATTATTTTACGATAGATGCAACCAAAATATTGATGTGACATTTGTTGTTGCCTCCAATTCAACTTTAGCAACTACTTTAGTAACTTCACCAACATGTTTATCATCGTATTTGCAGGCCAACAATGAGGCCACAAGATTTCTCCAACCCTTACCTTGATGCAAGATGGGATGAAAAAAATGGGCTAGTTCCTTCCTCCAACTCATACCTTGATGCAAGATGGAATGAAAAAAGATTCAAAGAATTAATTTTATTGTCCTAATACATTTTTTATGACAAGCTTTAGTATTTTTTTTCCTCCATACCTTGTTGAATACAAGCTTTGAACCTTTGTTTTACTTGTGTTAGACGTGCATTTGTGCTTTATGATATGAACATGGCGGTTGTATTTGAATTTGATCATATGGATTTGTGCTTTATGGAACAGCTTCATATATGAAAGATTGTGTGTCGCAACTTGTTTAATGTTGACATGAATGTCAAATTTTGGAAAGATGATGTTTGGTTTCATTGATTCTTGCCAAAATGGCAGCCATACGTGA
This sequence comes from Triticum dicoccoides, assembly GCF_002162155.2. Taxonomy (NCBI): domain Eukaryota; kingdom Viridiplantae; phylum Streptophyta; class Magnoliopsida; order Poales; family Poaceae; genus Triticum; species Triticum dicoccoides. The sequence goes on along the minus strand of NC_041384.1, from coordinate 576,528,743 downwards.
CACAATAATGATTTCAATTTATAAATCCTTGTGGCAGCCAAGCATGTTTTTTTGCAGTTGGATTTCCATTTCAACCAACTGAAATCCTAACAGAGATTTTATTTGTACCAAATGAAATGAAACGAGGGGGTATTTCTCACTATATAGTACGCACACTCTAACACTCTATCCGAGAGAATTAAAATGAGGGTATCAAACGAGCTGTTAGAGAATCACAAGCGGGCCTACAGATGGGCTTGTTAACAGGTTAGCTGCCCAAAATTAAGGCCCACAAAGCCCAAACTTCTCATCCAGCCGTGGATATGATGATAACAGCATCGAGTGTGAGAGGATAGCCCGCACTCTAGCTGCACAGACATGGCGCTTGCCCTCGCCTCCCCAATGGCGTCCCTCTCGCTCCACTCCGGGAGGATCTCGGCGGTGGCTATCGGCGGCGGTCTCCGCCCCCACAAAGCGGGCCCTATGGGGGCCTCCGCCTCCCCGTTTCTCCGGAGCTCCTTCATCTCCTCCTCCTCCACCACCTCCTCGCTCTCGGCTGCGGTCTCGGCGTCGCTCGCCTTCACGTCCGCCTCGTCGTTCGGCGGTGAGAGAAACTCCTCCTTCCCTTTGGCACGAGGGAAATTCTTTATTGAATGTGTTCGATATGTTGGTACTGTTCAGCTAGTTTTATTGGGTTGAGGAGTTGGAGGGGAAAGTTACCTGCAATGGAAATGGCGGGTTTGAAGCGTAGAACGGTAGTAGTGTGTAAACTATGGATGTTCTGCTGTTGCACAATGCCATTGTGCTGTATAAGTATTTGTCTTAGTTTTTCTGTCGCGTGCTCTGCAAATTCAGTGACAAGAAGAGAGTCAAACATTATGAACACAGGGTGAGCCTCCATAGTTATGGGCTCCTTTTGACACTTGCTGTGTTTGTACAAAACTGTAAACAGCAGAATTTACGCACTTCGATTTGGTTTAGGTGTCGAAGGAAAATGTACCTCAGCAGGCATTCGCAAACTTAAACGTCTCCAGCATTTTTTTCTGAAAATACATATATTAGATTTCATTATTGTTGGACATGTTGGTTCATGTACATAGTGCAATGGAATCTTGGAATCTACAATGTCTGGCCTGCAGGTGCAGTTATCTGAGAGCAAGCAAGTTCTGCACAAGTCATTGTAGTCTTAGACCCAATTTTTGTTTTCTTGTCCATACTTGAACTGAGAATGTTCATATTTATCTCTATCAAAAATAAAAAAGAATGTTTACATTTCAAACATCACTTTGAGTGAATATAAATCGCTAAAATTAGGAAAATGTGCATGGCTGAGGATTTATTTGTGTCATCGCGTCCTGCAATTTCTACTGGTTCCTTTTTTTTGAGGATGCAGTGTGACCGCCAATTTCGTTAGACAATCGAAATTTCAAATTCTCACAAAGAAGCTACATATTAACATATGACTGGGGTTCTTGTTTTGTTAATTAGAACTCAAGTGTTAGGAAGAAATGGGATACAACTAGTATATGTATCTGAATTTGAGGGCCTAAAATCCTGAATCATATAGACGATGGAAAGTCTCACAGATCCTTCAGACATAAATGTAGCTCATGTTTTCTTAACTACCACTCAATTTTGGGGAAGCAACTGTACGTGGCTGAACAACAAATTCATAATGTAATAAATTGTCTACCACAGTTAATTAAACAACAAACGGATAACTTCAAGAATGAAGCCTCTCAAGCTTCAATACTTGCTCATTCTCAACCAGTTTATCCTCTTAAATGGTTAAAAGTGACCCAGTATGCTTCTAAACCCAGCACAACAATGTTATATTAAATGAACTAGCTAAAGTGGGAATGAATCGATGCAATATAGTAGAATATTTTCATACACAACGAAGTAATCTTCAGAGAACAGCCAAAAGGCAGCTAATAGTTTGTTTTGGAATACGTTTGTCTGAACTTATGTTTAGCAAATTTTAGAATTAAGTGCAACAGCAATTGTGGAGACCATCAAGGCATTTAATTTAGAACTGCACAGAGTAGTGGGTTAACAAGGCAAATCACAAGTTCTTAGTTGTAACTTGTTGTTTAGAGCTTCTCTTTTGATCTATTACAGCATTTGTCTAATGATCAAGTATACTGTTTACGTCTTTGTAACAGATAACCTTTTCTTCCTTAATACGATCAAGCTTAGACCTCATGGGTGTTCACTAAAAGAAGATTTTATGTATCCAATCCTAGTATTGATTACGTAGAACTGACTATGATATTTTATCATTATGTACGCCAGGTTCATCTTTGGGAATTGAGTTCAGCTACAACAGATTAACAACACGCAGACCTCGCGGTCTACAGATTAGGGCCGGAAAGGCTGCCCTCTGCCTGACCAAGAGGTCAAGATCCAGGAAGTCACTTGCCCGTGTGCATGGTTTCCGAAGGCGGATGCGGACTACTGCTGGAAGAAAGGTTCTGAAGCGTAGGCGTGACAGAGGAAGGAAGATTCTGTGCACAAAGTCGAACTCACCCACTGGGACAAAGTACTGATTACAGCGCAATGTGAGGCGTTATGTATTCCAGCTGTAAGTTTTACTCTTTTTGCACCCCATGTTCTCAGCCATGTTCATCTGTAACAATTGCTGCACATCTTTTCGCTGTTACTCTGGTTGATAACTTGATACCTGAATTAAGTTCCAACACCGGTACAATTTATCCTTTTTGGTAGTGGCAGTCTTTAATGCTATGTTGTTTTGTGAGATTATATCATCTTGGGCGCTGCATTCTGTAACTTTGTAGGACCCCAATGCTATATATCATCCAAGTATTTTTGTGCAGTAGGACAAATTGGTGCTTACCTACACCCTAACAGTTTTGAGAACACTTCTTTGGTTGAAAACTTCAGGCAGTCGCTGGAATAAGTTTTATCTTCTACGCTATCATGTACTCCCCCCGTCCCAAAATAAGTGACTAAACTTTGTAGTAACTTTAGTACAAAGTTAGTTAGTGTAAAGTTGAGTCACTTATTTTGGGACGGAGGGAGTATTAAGTACCAGTACCTGCTTGCTCTTGGTTGAGTCATCTAGTGAATATGTTGAGTGCCTGAATACATGGTACCTCAAGACTGGCTAGAACCTGAATATGTAGGACTAAGACAAGTAGGCGTGAGAGAGGAGCAGCCTGTAGGCAAAGGGAACATGCCTAGCTGCTCAGTGCCCCCCTCTTCTTCACTTGCATCGGCAAGCCGCCCTCCATACGCAAGGTCACGGAGAACACAACCCCTGGCCGGCTCTCGCCTCCGATGAACTGGAAGCTGAACCTCTCCAACACGCAGGCAGCAATGGACTTCATCTGTATGTAAGCCATCTCTTTGCCGAGGCACATCCTCGGCCCGGCATGGAAGACCGGGTACTTAAACGAGCTCTCTGGCCGGAACGCACCCTCCTCATCGAGCCATCGCTCTGGCCGGTACTCTGCACAGTCCTCGCCCCATATCTCCTCCAACCGCGCCATGGCATACGCGCTGTAGGAGACCTGCCAACCTTTACCGACGAACGTGCCATCGGGCAGGACGTCGTCATGCTTGCAGCAGCGCGAGTCCATGGCCACGGGTGGGTATAGACGCATGGACTCCGTGACCGCTGCGTGCAGGTAGTGCATCTCGCGCAGCTCGTCCAAGCTGAAGGCTGCATCCGTGCTCCCGCTGGACGCTCGCACCGCGCGTATCTCGCGGACGATCTTGTCCTCCACCTCGCGCCGCCGGGACACGAGCCAGAAGAACCAAGTGAGCGCTGATGAGGTGGTGTCCCGCCCGGCTATGATGAAGCTGGTGACCACATCACGAAGGCTCTCGTTGCTGTGCTCGCCGCTGGAGACGAAGCGTGAGAGGAAGTCGTCCTTGCGCGCCAGCCCGGCCGCTCCCCTCTCGCCGCGGTCACGGATGATCCTGTCGACGTAGCCGTGAATCGTGGCGAGTGCCTCGCTCATCCGCCTCTCCGGTCCCATGTTGAGTAGCTTCTTGACCCGCCATGCCCACTTGACCGGCGACATGAACCGGGCCATGATCATCATCTGCGCGTCGTTCAAGGCATGCATGAACTCGGCACGCCCATTCAACCCCAGGCCGTCGTCGGTGAGGCACGCCGGGTCCTCGTCGAAGGCGACGCAGCAGATGTTGTCGAACGCGAAGCGCTCGAGAACGTCCTGCATGTCCAGCGTCAGGCCTTCTAGCTCCGCCCGGGAGAGCAGAGGCAGCAGCCGCTCGACGACCTCGAACCGGACGGTGCTGACCACGAAGTTTCTCAACGAGCGCTTGCTGAACTCGTAGCTGGCGGCCTTGCGCTGCGAGAGCCACTGGTCGCCGTCGGAGTTGAAGATGCCATGGCCAAGGAAGTCCGCCATGGCAGACACCACGAACTCACCCTTGGGGTAGTTCTGGAAGTTGGTCTTCACGATGTATTCCACATTGGCCGGATTCGCGGTGATGGCACCGGCCATGAGGCCGAGACCCTTGAAGTCGAAGACCATGGTGTGCGTGGGGCAACGAGCGACGACGCCGGCCGACCACTCGACGAGGCAGTCCTGGTTCTTGACGAAGTGCGGGAGCGTGCCGATGATGGGGTAGGCCTTGAGGCCGTCGGCGTGAGGTTGCTTTCTGGTGTTCCGACGTAGGCGGAGGACATAGAGTAGAGGTAGGAGCAGGAAGAGGAGCATGGGATGGGCCGAGGTGAATGAGAGCTCCATGGCGATCGAGATCTCTGGCTTGCCAAGTCTAAATAAAACTGTAGGAGTGAGTGGGGGTGCTTGGAGGTTAACACGGAAAAGGGGATTCTGAAGCAGAGTTGTTGCATCTTTGATACTCCCTCCGTCTCAAAAGTCTAAAAAGGCGTTTTAGTGTTAGATACATCCGTGTACTTTGAGTCTTCGGCTTCAGTACGTGACGTACTGATACTCCCTCCATTAGATACATCCGTGTACTAAAGTTTCAAACTACTTTAGTGATCTAAAACGCTTTTATATTTCTTTACGAAGGGAGTACTATATAACCATTTTTCTCTTTGATTTATCTGGTCTAGTTGGAGGTGTGAGCTGGATGAGTGTACTTTGAGTCTTTGGCTTCAGTATATGTCAAGGGCACTTGTAGATGAACACTGATTGGGGTTGTGTAATTAGTTTGTGCGGATGCGACACCAACCAATTGCTCAGAATACTGCTGTTGGTTTCAGGCATGTCCATGGGAAACTACAAGTTGACGTGATTCCTGCTTCCTGGCAACTATAAGCAAGTGAACCATCAACTAAAACATGACCAATCTTACCAGATAAATCACTTGGACACAAACTTAACCATGAACAAAGACTAGTCAATTTTGATGTCCACATCTTCGCAAAAAAGGAGAGGCTTATATTCCGTTGCACTTGAATAGTTTAATGCTGCTTACATTTCCAAAAATATATTAAAAAAATAAACTGCCTCAGTCGGTTGATCGGCTACCTGATTCGATCAACTGCAACTGAACCATAGACAAACACTGCAAAATTGTGATGCTCGCAACTGATTCGCTCAAGGAGTGGCGTCTAAAAAGTTATGTTTGATGCATGGATAATTTTATACTGTGTAACTGAATGAAATGGTTTTTTCATACTCGCATAACGAAACTACGCCACATACTACGTTCGGTACGTGAAATGCCTCCGGCCCAAGTTGAGAGGAAGATTATAGTTTGTTCAGGGCCATAACTGACCCAACGAGTATCATTCTTTTTTTTTTTCTTCTGTCTCCAGCATCCACACGAGAAACTCATGAGTCGTGACAAGTCAGCTAGTTTGGATGTACGTACGGTGCACTGCAACCAGCAGTCATGCAATAACGATGAAGGTCTGAGGCTCTGAGCAATCTGGTGTTAAGTTTCTTTTTCCCTCCTTGTTCTGCTGCTGAGTGCCCTTCTGAACCCACGTCGATATCACGTGCAGCGTGGCATTTCCTGCATAGATCATCCGGCATCTTCTCCCAGTGGCTAGCTAGCTTATTTCTCTGCTACTAAGATTGATTTTTCTCAACGACGACGACAACAACAACAACAAAATTACTACTCCCTCCGATCCAAAAAGAGAGTCGTGGCTTTAGTTCAGCGAGGCCCTACTGAAGACGGTTGAAGAAAGAGAGATGACTGATGAGAAGTGTCTGCCCCTCCGGGTCGGCGTAACGTATCAAGCTCGCTATGCCATTCTTCTACTTTTCCGGCAAGTGGTGTCCCGACGTGTAGAAGCGTACCATGCCATCAAGAAGGTGTGCAATGACGGAAGATTTACACCCGAAATAATGGAGAACTCGTACAGAGCATTGTTGACCTCTGACGGAATGGGCTCCTGCGACTAGCCTAGCTAGTGTTAGAATTAATGGGCTAGGCCCATAGCAATTTCTGAAATTTCAAAGCCCATGTGTAAAATGGCAAGTGGTGGTCCTAAGTTTAGTCCCATCTTGGAAGTTGAAGAAGAGTTGGACCTCTTTATATAGTGGGTTCTCTCCACCATTCTAAGTGGTGTGTGAGAAGAGAAAGGGAAAACCACACGCGCGCGCTCGCTCGCCTCGTCCGTCTCCTTGCAGGAGCGCAGCTTCCTTTTACCGTTTTATTTTTTATGTCTTGGCAGACAAGTTTTTGATTTCTTGTCCGGTAAGTATACGAATTAGAAACCAAGTCGGTTTGGGATTGTGGTCGCGACACAATACCGCCTCTGGTCCTAATATATATACAGCTACCGGCTGCGGCCAGAAAAACACCGAAAAACACCTAGGGTTTTGCCTCATCTCACAACTTGCGCCGCCATCGTAGTCTACTCCATCCCAAACGCCGGCGTGCATCGGCGCGTGGGAGGGCAGGTCTCCGGAATCGTTCGTCTTTGTGATCCTGCACCGGGAGAGGACGAATTAGGTTTTTGGGAAGCGCTGTGCGCGACTGCTCAAATTCGTCATCACGGGTCGTCTTCCAACAATCCAAAAACCTAATTATAGGCAATTTCCTGAGTTAACTATGGCTGGATTCGCTGATGCACTGAGGCCGGATAAGTTTACCGGTGTGCACTTTAAGAGGTGGCAGGTGAAGACCACGCTCTGGCTTACTGCTCTGAAAGTTTTCCACGCTAGTGTTGGTGCTCCAGAGGGAATGACCGACGAAGATCGGAGAAAATTCCAGGAAGCCAATACTATGTTTGTGGGATGCATTCTGAGTGTTCTTGCTGACCGTCTGTGTGATGTGTACATGCACATAAACGACGGAAAAATTCTGTGGGATGCACTGAATGCAAAATTCGGTGCAACATATGCAGGCAGTGAACTGTACATCATGGAGAGTTTTCATGACTACAAGATGGTGAATAACCGTTCTGTGGTTGAACAAGCTCATGAGATACAGTGCATTGTGAAGGAACTTGAACTCCTTAAATGTGTTCTACCCGACAAATTCGTGGCTGGGTGCATGATTGCAAAGTTGCCTCCTTCATGGAGGAATTTCGCCACAACTCTGAAGCATAAGAGACAGGAGATATCAGTTGAAAATCTGATTGCATCTCTTGATGTTGAAGAAAAAGCTCGGGCTAAAGATACCACTGAAAAAGGAGGTGAGGTTCAGCCTACTGCTAACATGGTGCAGAGGTACCCACAGAATAAGAACAAAGGGAAGAACAAACCTGTTGTCAACAAGCCTACCAAGACTACTACCTTCAAGAAGAAGAAGTTCAACAAGGCTGAGCTAGAGTGCTACGCCTGTGGGAAGCCTGGACACTTTTCCAAGGAATGCCCTGAACGTGCAGACCGCAGAGGGAAAACAAGCTCCAAGACTGTCAACATGGTGACCGCTAGCAATACTAATGGGTATGGTAATTTACCTATTGTGCTTTCAGTATTTCAATCATCTTTGTGGTGGATTGATTCGGGTGCTAACGTTCATGTGTGTGCTGACATCTCCCTGTTTACTTCTTATCAGGTCGCAAGGGATTCTTCCGTCCTAATGGGGAATGGGTCACATGCTTCTGTTCGTGGCATTGGCATGGTGGATCTGAAGTTTACTTCGGGAAAGATCGTGCAACTAAGGAACGTGCAGCATGTCCCTACTATGAACAAGAATCTAGTTAGCGGCTCCCTTCTATGTCGAGATGGATTTAAGGTAGTTTTAGAGTCCAATAAAGTAATCGTGTCAAGATTTGGGCAATTTATAGGAAAAGGCTATGAGTGCGGAGGCTTGTTCCGCTTTTCTCTTTCAGATTTTTGCAATAAGTCAATAAATCAAATTTGTGCTAGTGTTAATGATGATGCAAGTACTTGGCGCCTCTAGAACTCATACATTCTGATCTTTGTGAGATGAATGGTGTGTTGACAAAAGGTGGAAAGAGATATTTCATGACTTTGATTGATGATGCAACTAGATTTTGCTATGTTTATTTGTTGCAAACTAAAGATGAAGCATTAGACTACTTTAAAATCTATAAAGCTGAAGTTGAAAATCAACTAGAGAGAAAGATCAAGCGTCTTAGGTCCGATCATGGTGGAGAGTATTTTCCAAAAGTTTTTGATGAATTTTGTGAGGAACATGGTATTATTCATGAGAGGACGCCTCCCTATTCACCTCAATCAAATGGAGTGGCCGAGAGGAAAAACCGCACATTGACTGACTTGGTGAATGCCATGTTAGACACTGCTGGTTTATCTAAGGCATGGTGGGGGGAGGCTCTATTGACTTCATGTCATGTCCTGAATAGAGTTCCCAACAATAATAAAGAGAAAACCCCTTATGAGGAGTGGGTTGGGAGAAAACCATCACTTTCTTATTTGCGCACTTGGGGATGTTTGGCAAAGGTCAATATTCCTATTCCTAAGAAACGCAAACTTGGACCAAAGACAGTGGATTGTGTCTTTCTAGGGTATGCTCAACAGAGCATTGCTTATAGGTTTTTAGTGGTAAAATCTGAAGTACCTGATATGCATGTTGATACTATAATGGAATCTCGTGATGCAACATTTTTTGAGAACATATTTCCTATGAAAGATATGCATAGCATTGCTAGGTTTTCTTCTGAGATAATTCCTGAATCTAGTACAACTGATGAATATTTCGAACAATCACATGAGGAAGTCCTTGAGAAGGATAACAATAAAGTTCCTAGAAGGAACAAGAGACAAAGGATTGCAAAATCCTTTGGTGATGATTTCATTGTATACCTTGTGGACGACACACCCAAGACGATTGCAGAAGCATATGCATCTCCGGATGTAGATGATTGGAAAGAAGCTGTTCATAATGAGATGGACTCAATTCTTTCTAATGGAACTTGGGAACTAACTGATAGACCATATGGTTGTAAACCTGTGGGCTGTAAGTGGGTGTTCAAAAAGAAGCTAAAGCCTGATGGTACTATTGATAAGTACAAGGCGCGGCTAGTGGCCAAGGGCTACACTCAGAAAGAAGGCGAAGATTACTTTGACACCTATTCACCCTTTGCTAGAATGACCACCATTCGAGTGTTACTTTCCTTGGCTGCCTCTTATGGTCTTATCATTCATCAAATGGATGTAAAGATAGCTTTTCTCAATGAAGAGTTGGAAGAGGAGATCTATATGGATCAGCCTGACGGGTTTGTGGTAAAGGGTGAAGAGAGAAAGGTGTGCAAGTTGTTAAAATCTTTGTATGGTCTGAAACAGGCACCTAAGCAATGGCATGAGAAGTTTGAAAGAACTTTGACTTCTGCAGGATTTGTCATTAACGAGGCTGATAGGTGTGTTTACTATCGCCATGGTGGGGGCAATAGTGTCATATTATGTTTGTATGTGGACGACATACTGATCTTTGGTACAAACATTAATGCAATTAATGAGGTCAAGTCTTTTCTATCAAAAAGTTTTGACATGAAAGATCTGGGAGAAGCCGATGTAATTCTAAACATCAAACTTATTAAGGATGAGAGTGGGATTACATTAACGCAATCTCACTATGTTGAGAAGGTCTTGAACCGATTCGGTTTTATGGATAGCAAGCCTTCTCCAACACCTTATGATCCCAGCGTGACACTCAGAAAGAACAAGAAAGAAAGAGAGATCAATTAAGATACTCTCAAATTGCCGGTTCACTCATGTACTTAGCTAGCGCTACAAGACCAGATATCTCTTTTGCTGTGAGCAAACTGAGTAGGTTCATGTCCAACCCGGGTGATGATCATTGGCATGCACTAGAAAGGGTCTTGCGCTATCTGAGAGGCACTATGAGTTACAGAATTACTTATTCAGGGCATCCTGCTGTGCTAGAAGGATATAGTGATTCAAATTGGATCTCCAATGTTGATGTACTTTACGCAACAAGTGGGTATGTATTTACTCATGGTGGTGGCGCAGTGTCATGGAGGTCTTGCAAGCAAACCATATTGACGAGGTCAACTATGAAAGCAGAATTAACTGCTTTGGACACAGCTACTGTTGAGGCAGAATGGCTGCGTGAGCTCTTGATGGACTTGCCTGTTGTTGAAAAACCTGTACCGGCTATTCTTATGAATTGTGATAACCAAACGGTTATCGCTAAAGTGAACAATTCTAAAGATAATGCAAAGTCATCAAGACACGTGAAAAGACGTTTGAAGTCTGTCAGGAAGTTGAGAAACTCCAGAGTAATAATTGTTACGTATATACAAACAGACAAAAACCTGGCAGATCCCTTTACAAGGGACTATCACGAAATGTGATAGATATTGCATCGAGGGAGATGGGTATGAGACCCATAGATGTTACACCATAGTAGTAACCCAACCTTTGTGATCGGAGATCCCGTGAATTAGGATCTGGGAAGAACAAGCTATTGGTTAACTGAGGAGAGTAATAACTTATGATCGTCTCCAAGTGAAGATGCAAAACTCTCAGAGCTGTAAGGCTCAGATCTGTAAGGCAGGTCGGCAACATGCCTTAATGTGGTTCTATTGGCTATAATTAGCAAAGATGCTGTCCTACAGAGCAGTCTTGAAAGAACACACCTATATGAGTTCTGACTGTAAACGTCGCAGTCTATGAGATTTGGGTGATCTCTAGTAAACTCACGAAGAGACCAGGGAGTATGACGTATAAGCTCCAAACCGCGGGGTAGCCTACTGGCGGTCAGGTACTGGTTAAGACTTTGAGTGAAACCTGTTCACACAAAACTAGCAATTCAAGGCATAGTCCATTGTCAAGTTGTGAATGGATGTAGCTTAAAGTTCTAGGCAGAAGTTCAACTTAACAGTCTCTGCTGAAACACTGGTATATTAAACAAGTGGTGAGAGAAGGCAAATCTCTAAATGGGTATTTGAGATCTGGTGGGGGATTGTTAGAATTAATGGGCTAGGCCCATAGCAATTTCTGAAATCTCAAAGCCCATGTGTAAAATGGCAAGTGGTGGTGCTAATTTTAGTCTCACCTTGGAAGTTGAAGAAGAGTTGGACCTCTTTATATAGTGGGTTCTCTCCACCACTCTAAGTGGTGTGTGAGAAGAGAAAGGAAAAACCACACGCGCGCGCACGCTCGCCTCGCCTCGCCGGGCCGGGCCGGGGCGGGGCGGGGCGGGGCGGGGCGTACATGCGACATGCGCGTGAATGGTCCGCCGAAATCCGGTCCGTCTCCTTGCAGGAGCGCAGCTTCCTTTTGCCGTTTTATTTTTTATGTCTTGGCAGACAAGTTTTTGATTTCTTGTCCGGTAAGTATACGAATTAGAAACCAAGTCGGTTTGGGATTGTGGTCGCGACACAATACCGCCTCTGGTCCTAATATATATACAGCTACCGGCTGCGGCCCGAAAAACACCTAGGGTTTTGCCTCATCTCACAACTTGCGTCACCATCGTAGTCTACTCCATCCCAAACGCCGGCGTGCATCGGCGCGTGGGAGAGCAGGTCTCTGGAACCGTTCGTCTTTGCGATCCTGCACCGGGAGAGGACGAATTAGGTTTTTGAAAAGCGCTGTGCGCGACTGCTCAAATTCGTCATCACGGGTCGTCTTCCGTCCAAGTCGAACGGTGCTACTTATCGTCGTATTCATCGCCGTCAGCAGCAGATCGTCGCCTACATCGTCATCAACACTGTCGCACCCATAATAGCTAACGATCAGTACGTCCAACATCCTTTGTTCATGTCTGTTTCTACAGCTATTGTTACGTGCTTGCTGCTGTTATGCATGTCTTGCTGTTCTTCTAGTTTGCTAGATTATTGCATGCTAGTATCTCTTCTAGTCATGAATTATTTACTGGAATTAATCATGAACTTGCCTAATATTCCAACAGCTAGCTCCCTCTGCTCTCTTCTTCACCTGCATGGGCAGGCCGCCTCCCATGCGCAGCGTCAGCGACATGACGAGCCGGGGGTGCCCCTCGCCGCCGACGTGCCGGAGGCTGAACCTCTCCACCACGCCGGCAACGATGGACTTCATCTGTATGTAGGCCATCTCCTTGCCGAGGCACATCCTCGGCCCCGCGTGGAACACCGGGTACTTGGCCGTGCTCTCCGGCCGGAACGCCCCCTCCTCGTCCAGCCACCGCTCCGGCTGGAACTCCGCGCAGTCCGCGCCCCACAGCTCCTCCAGCCGCGCCATGGCGTACGCGCTGTAGGTGACCTGCCACCCTTTGCCGACGAGCGTGCCGTCCGGCAGGACATCCTCGCGCCGGCAGCAGTGCGTGTCCATGGCCACCGGCGGGTACAGCCGCATCGACTCCGTGATCGCCGCGTGCAGGTACTGCATCGAGCGCAGCTCCTCGTAGCCCAACGCCGCATCCCCATTCCCGCTCGACGCGCGCGCCGCGCGGATCTCGCGCACGATCTTGCCCTCCACGTCGGGCCGCCCGGACAGCAGCCAGATGAACCAGCTGAGCGCCGACGACGTCGTGTCCCGCCCGGCGACGATGAAGTTGGTGACCGCGTCGCGGAGGCCCTCGTCGCTGTGCTCGCCGCTCGACGCGAAGCGCGACAGGAAGTCGTCCTTGCGGGCCGCCCCCCTCTCGCCGCGCTCGCGGACGGCCCTGTCGATGTAGCCGTGGATGGTGGCGACCGCGTCGCGCATCCGCCTCTCCGGCCCCACGTTGAGCAGCCTCTGGAGCCGCCACGCCCACTTGACCGGCGACATGAACCGGGCCATGACGATCGATGTTCTGCGCGTCGGTCAGGGCGCGCATGAACTCGGCACGCCCGTCCCCGTCCGCCCCCGGTCCGTCCTCCTCCTCCTCCTCCTCGGCGAGGCACGCCGGGTCCTCGTCGAAGACGACGCAGCAGATGGTGTCGAACGCGAAGCGCTCCAGCACGTCCTGCACGTCCAGCGTCCGCCCGTCGCGCCCCGCGCGCTCCAGCAGCGGCAGCAGCCGGTCGACGACCTCGGAGCTGACGGCGCTGACCACGAAGCTCCTCAGCGACCGCGTGTTGAACTCGTAGCTGGCGGCCTTGCGCTGCCGGAGCCACTGGTCGCCGTCGGAGTTGAAGATGCCGCGGCCGAGCAGGTCCTCGATGACGGACACCACGAACTCGCCCTTGGGGTAGTTCTGGAAGTTGGTCTTGGCGACGTGCTCGACGTTGGCCGGGTTGGCCGTCATGACGCCGGCCCCGAGGCCGAGGCCCCGGAAGTTGAAGGTCATGGTGTGGGTGGGGCAGCGCGCGAGGACGCCGGCCGACCACTCGATGAGGCGGTGCTGGTTCTTGACGAAGTGGGGGAGCGTGCCGATGATGGGGTAGGCCTTGAGGCCGTCGGGGCGAGTCTGCCTCCTGGTCTCCCGGCGTAGCCAGAGGAAGCAGAGCAGAGGCAGGAGCAGGAGCAGGGCCGAGGTCAACGGAAGCTCCATGGCGATCGGGATCTCAGGCTTGCCAGTCCAAACTGTAGGAGTGAGTTGGCGCTCCGTGCTTGACAGTTACAGCAAAAGGGCAAGATTCGCAGTTAGAGTTGTTGCATTTTTACTATGTACATAACCATTAATTATTATTTCTCTTGATTAATCTAGTCTAGTTACGGGGTTACTGCAGTAAAGTTGACTACTTTAGACTTCAGTAAAGTTGACCGCACGATTTTTTGGTGAATGGAAGAGGCGCGGTGGATCCTGATCACACATGCTTCGTTTTTTGGTGTTTTTTTTCTTCTGATTTTCGTTATCGCTTCTATCTACCACTCAAAAAGGTGAAGCGGTGGCGGCTCTAGCGGTGTGCCTAGCGTCGTCGAAGATCGTGTGAAAGTGTGTCTAGGTTAATATCTTCATATTCGATTGTGTTTGTCTTCAGTGGGTTTACTTGGATCCGGCCATCGCTCGTCTTCGTTTGTGTGTCTATAGATTTGATTCTTCCGATCTACACTTTTCTTCACTGACGACGATTGTAGTTCTGATGTGCTGGTCCTATGAGGCCATAGCATGCATGATGACTTTTCGACTGCCTACTATAACAAGGTCTACCGAGCCCCTATGAGGGAGGAGCGATGACAACAACGCCTTTCCTTACTACAATGTTTGTAGTAGTCGCTAGATGATCTTTGAATCAAGATGTAATTTCCATTACTTCTGGTATTCTTTGTACCGCGTTGACAGTTCATGAATAGATCAAAAGGCTTTTCTTTTTTAAAAAAAATATTGTAAGGACAACTCCAACGTGGTCCACAAAATCGGTCCTAATTGTCCAGACCGATCTATCCGGCCATTCTTTGCAATCCAATGTTTTTCATCCTGGACCAGTTTAGATGTTCGAAATCCCACAAACCGACACCAAATGTATGAGATGTTTGCAAGCGTTCGGACCTCTACCATGTTGGACTCTGGCACGCCCGACCCGCCCAAAATACCAAATCCGGAGAACCTTTTGCCCCATTATGTCTCTCTCCATTGTGCTTTGTATCCGCTCCTTCGGCAACCGACGACCTCGCCGTACCACCCCAACCACCGTCATGGGCCTTGTCGGTCCTTCGCTGCTCCACCCAGGCCCCTCCCACCTTTGACTACGCCGCCGTTCCACCATAGATCTGACCGTAGCCCAAGTATCATCTGACCGTAGCCCAAGTATCATCCGCTATCTGCCAATCCCATCCATACCGGACGCCACGCCCGTCAAGTGTTTGGCCAAATGTCATTGCCAATTATTATTTTTACTTCTGTTGTTTAGTTTGAAGCAAACACGTTGGATTCAGAGCGAGTTCATGGAGCCATCTTCGTCGGGAACTCATGCGCAACTGCAAAATGATCTAGTCGAGAATCCTTGGATGTTTCATATGGACAATTGAAACATGTGTCTAATATGTTGAATTCAAATATGAATTATTTTATGTTCAGATTGTAATATTTTTATTTGAATTATTATTGCATTAAAATATTATCTTTCAATTGCTTAAGAACTATTGCTATTTTATGTTTGACTGTTTGAGTAGGCCGAGTGTAAAAAAAAACAGGATATGGGCATTCGATATATACGGTTGTATGACTTCCGAGTCATGTTCCGTGGACATTTGGTGGTGTCCGTTTTGTTGGACCCGTTGGATGGCCACAAAGTTGTCTCGTTGGTTTCTACCACATTCCCATAACTGGCATGTCCCCATGGTTTCTGCCACAAGTTAAGTTAAGATAATTCCTGAACAATATGTGTAACTGAACCCAAAACATAACCAAATAATTACTTGAACACAACTGAGCCATGAACAAATACCAGCATATTATACGGTGTTCACAACAACACATAAATATTGTACTAGTAGTTTATTAAAGGTTGCAATTATAAATGAACACCTTTAAACCCGCTAGCGATTTTTTTGCCCGAACCAAGCAAGAACACAACAGAAAATGGAGTAGAGCAATTGTGATTCGTGACGAAATGGACTACTCCAAGCATCCTAGCTAGCCACCTCTGTTCTGCTCTTCACCTGCATCGGCAGGCCGCCTCCCATCCGCAGCGTAAGTGACATTATGAGCTTGGGATGCCCCTCGCCGCCGGCGTACCGGAGGCTGAACCTCTCCAGCACGCACGCCGCGATGGACTTCATCTGTATGTAGGCCATCTCCTTGCCGAGGCACATCCTCGGCCCCGCGTGGAACACCGCGTACTTGAACGGGCTCTCCGCCCGGAACGCGCCCTCCTCGTCGAGCCACCGCTCCGGCCTGAACTCCTCGCAGTCCTTGCCCCACACGCCCTCCAGCCGCGCCATGGCGAACGCGCAGTACGTCATCAGCCACCCTTTCCCGACGAACGTGCCGTCCGGGAGGAAGTCGTCCTCCTTGCAGCTGTGCGTGTCGGCGGGCACCGGCGGGTACAGCCGCATCGACTCCGTGATGGCCGCGTGGAGGTAGTGCATCTCGCGCAGCTCGTCCAAGCTGGGAGTCGACGCTGCGCCGCCGCCCGACGCGCGCACCGCGCGGACCTCGCGCAGGATCTTGTCCTCCACGTCGGGCCGCGTGGACACCAGCCAGAAGAACCAGGTCAGCGCGGACGAGGTCGTGTCGCGGCCGGCGAGGATGAAGTTGGTGACCACGTCGCGGAGGCTCTCGTCGTTGTGCTCGCCGGCCGCGGCGAAGCGCGATAGGAAGTCGTCCCGGCTCACCAGCCCAGCAGCCTCCCCTCTCTCCTTGCGCTCGCGGACGATCTTGTCGGCGTAGCCGTGGATGGTGGCGAGCGCCGAGCGCATCCGCCTCTCCGGCTCCATGCCCAGCAGCCTCTTGACGCGCCACAGCCACTTGGCGGGCGACATGAACCGGGCCATCACGGCGTTCTGCGCGTCGTTGAAGGCGGCCATGAACTCGGCGCTCTGGGGCGCGGCCATGCCCTCCTCGGCGAGGCAGGCCGGGTCCTCGCCGAAGGCCACGCGGCAGATGTTGTCGAACGCGAAGCGCTCCAGCACGTCCTGCACGTCCAGCGTCCGCCTGTCGAGCCCCGCACGGTCCAGCAGCGGCAGCAGCCGCTCGACGACCTCGAAGCGGACGGCGTCCACCACGAAGTTCCTCAGCGAGCGCTTGTTGAACTCGTAGCTGGCGGCCTTCCGCTGCCACAGCCACTGCTCGCCGTCGGAGTTGAATATGCCGTGGCCGAGGAAGTCGTCGAGCATGGAGACCTGGAGCTCGCCCTTGGGGTAGTTCGCAAAGTTGGCCTTGAGTATGTGCTCGACGCAGGCCGGGTCGGCGGTGATGGCGCCGCCGGTGAGGCCGGGCACCTTGAAGGCCAGGGTGTGCGTGGGGCTGGCCTGCATGACGCCGGTGTACCATTCGAGGAAGCGGTCCTGGTTCTTGACGAAGTGCGGCAGCGTGCCGAGGATGGGGTAGACCTTGAGGCCATGGGCGCGAGGCTGCCTCTTGGGGTCCGGCCGCAGGTAGAGGAAGTAGAGAAGAGGGAGGAGAGGCAGGAGGAGGAGGGGAAGGGATGAGAGTTCCATGGCGAGTGAGTGAGTTGGTCTTGCCTTAGCTCGCGAAGTCGCGAGCGGTGCGGGTGATAGTTAGATCGATCAAATCTGCTTGCGATGAGAGGTGAGGGATTGTTCAGTTGTCTTGTACGTACAATCGATCGGCGACTGGTCAGAGTTGCCTCCCGGTTCAATTATTTGATTCATTCATGCATCGGGTTGCATATGCAGTATGTCTGTAGATGCTTTTTTAGGATCTGCTCACAGCTTACGGATAAAAGTGAAAAGCCGATGAAAATGCCTGCCGATGGCATCGGGCCCGACTTCTGTCATGCTCTAGTAATGCCTATGCAAACACCCCCGGTTCTCTCTCGAGAATCCCTTAGTGGTTGTTTGGATACAGGGAATTAGATGTGGGATTTTAGAAAACGAGTTTTTAAAGGATTTTTAGGAAAATCGATTTTGATTAGTTATTCTGTTAAAGTAAGTACATACAATACTTTGTTTGGATGAGAAAAATAGTAAAGCATGGATACGCAGCTACACAAAGACTTGGTCAAAATTCCAATACGTTCCTTCAGTCAATCTATTGAGCTGCTGGCGCTTAGCAGGAGCGTCTCCGTCGAGCGCTCCTGTCAGCCTCGCTGTGGCCGCTTCCCCAAATATGGCGACAGAGATAAGGGCGCCGTCGGTGGCGTCGTTGAGGACAAAACGAACCAGGCTGCCGGCGGCCGGCCATGCAGCAGTGTCCTCTGTGCGCCGCTGGGATGACCAGGGAGGGAGCAGTGCTTACGATGTGATGCCATTCGCCGCTCATGTTCATTGGGGTGATCAGGTTGTAGTAACCGTCGGTAGGACGAACACATCGGCTATGGCACTCTGTGCTCCGCGGCAGCTCCCACCTCGCCAAGTCGCCATGCCACACGGCAATAGGCACATCCGAGCCCCGAACAGCATGCTCGCCGATGCTTGTAGAGGACGCCGCGAAACATGCGATTCGTCGCCGTGTCACACGACGACGGCCACGTCCGGGCCAGAGCGGCACTGACTGCCAGCGTCGCCTCGCATGTGCCTGCAGAGGAAGTGGTGGCGCTCTGATGCGTCGCCATGCAACACGACGACGACCACGTCCGGGCCCGAGCGGCGAGCTCACCCACTCGGCGGTGACTCGCTCATGCCCGAAGAGGATGCCGTGGGGCGCTCGTGATGCACCCAACGCGTCTTTGTAGCGTAGCATCTGGCCAGGTAAGATTGCGGTCGTCGGCGGCGGCAGAAGGAAGAGCACGCTGGCCATGGCATCATGTGCTCCGTACGTGGCCGCCGTATTCATACTACTTGTTTATATAAAAACGTCAAATAATCGTTTTTCTATAAGCCGGGTTTTTGAGGTTTTGTTGAACTCAGTTTTCTTTATCCATGATTTGGTTATAGGTGATCCAAACAAGATTTCTGGTTGTTACAA
This sequence comes from Triticum dicoccoides, assembly GCF_002162155.2. Lineage (NCBI taxonomy): Eukaryota > Viridiplantae > Streptophyta > Magnoliopsida > Poales > Poaceae > Triticum > Triticum dicoccoides. The sequence goes on along the minus strand of NC_041384.1, from coordinate 576,509,957 downwards.
CCGAAATTGCGTTTAACTAGAACTAATTCTCTATAATCTTGCTATCCAAATAACCCCTTAGAGCAGCTTCAACGAGGCGATCCATTCCTTAAAAGTAACTCTAATGAGGCGAACCATATCGTCTGTCGCCATTCGTTTGGATTGGCGCGGACACAAAAGACGGCCCAACGTGCCGACACGTCCGCATACTGACCCATTCCCGACCTATTTTTGAGCCGGATTTGTGTCGGCATAGAAACAAGACGGACGCGCGCGCCTACTCTTCCCCCTCCCTCCCTGGGCCGGTCGGTCGGTGGCAGCCACCACCATTCACTTCCCCCCTTATTTTTCCCAAAACCCTCACGCCCGTGCACGCTCCTGCCCCAAACCCGCCATGGACGACGACCTCGACCTCAACGCCGCCGCCGGCCTCGCCTCCCTCGCCTCGTCCGGCATGACGACCGCCCCCTCCGGCAAAGGCAACCCTCGTGCCCCGCGCAAGACCGCCGCCACGCCCAAGCCAAAGAAGGCGCTGTCGTCCGAACAATGGGCGAGGGAGTCGGCCAAGACGAAGGGATGAAGTCGTCGTGGCTGCCGCCCGAACAGCGGGCGAGGGAGTCGGGACGCGCCGCCGCCATCGCCCTCGCACGCCCTACCCCCTGGGCGCGCCCCCTATCTCGTGGACAACTCGGGGCCCCCCTGACTTGTTCCTGACGCCAAAAATTCCTATAAATACAGAAACCCTTGAAAAGAAATCTAGATCGGGAGTTCTGCCGCCGCAAGCCTCTGTAGCCACCAAAAACCAATCGGGACCCCGTTCCGGCACCCTGCCGGAGGGGGAAATGTCGGCATTCTGGGAACGGAGGTCCCTAGACTTGCCTGCCTGCGGCCCGCAACGTGGCTCCTCTAGCAGCCCTGTACGACCCATCTTCACCAGCAAACACCCAAGACCCTCGCGAGGGGCCAAGCCACGCGAGGCGGACGACGCAAGACCTCCTCAGGGGCGGCCTCACCAGGCTAGCTCGCGAGGGGCGGAGAGATCAAGGCAAGGCAAACCTCGCGAGGTTCCAATGACGTAAGCCATGACAATCAAGACGAGACGGGCACCAGGCGGACGCCAGCGCGCACAGTGTCCTCGTTTTCTCTTTGGTGCTAAGGAAGCAAGCGCATGCGAAAAGTTTCAAGGCATCAGGCAAAGGTTTCCATATCGGTGCAACAAGACCAAGACCAGCAGGACGGCAGGACGGAGGTCACCGTGGAGCCCAAGACGGCGTCACCACCAGAGCCTTTGGCAGGCGAAGACTACTTTTGCCAGGATAACTTGTACTAGTTGTCTCCCTTCGAATTTGGCCATTGTGGGATTCCTTCCCGCTTAATATTTGGGGAGAGGCCCAGGGCCTCTATAAATAGGACTAGCCACCACCATAACGGAGGATCCAGAGGATACAGATCATCCTCAACCACACAAACTCACCAAGCACAAGAACACCTCTCCTCGGGAGGCTATTCTTCCCTTGTAACTGCTCATCCACAGCCCAAGTGACAATCCACCACACCACACTGGAGTAGGGTATTACAGCACAACGGTGGCCCGAATCAATATAAATCTTGTGTCTCGTGTTCTTTGGGTCAAGCTAGGCCGTGAGATCGTTGAGTGCGCGAGCTAGAGAGGGGAGAGATCTTTGTGCGCGCCCTAGTGTTCGAACCTCAAGAGTTTTGCCGGAACCCCAAATCCGACATTTGACGTGCCAGGTAGGGATGCGCCGAAGCCTTCTTCTTCGTCGACCCACGCTTCGTCACTCCACCAAGCTCATGGCCGACGCTCAGTGGGAGGAGACGGTTCCCGTCGACTACGAAGATGTTCGTGGCAACTTTGTCAATCTCAAAATGATGTGCCAGCTCAGTGTATTGAAGGTGCTCATAAGGATAAGGTGTGCTTGTGTGTGTTCATAGGGGTGAGTCTATGTGCGTATGTATGAGCGTCTGCGTCTGTATTGTGTTAAAAAAGTTCCTAATCAATGTAGTAAGAATTGTTAGCATGATGCATTAATATTTGTATATTGATTAACATAATGCTTTACTAGAAATTATGTGCCTGGTAGTGAACTAACCTAAATTTTGATTATATGAAATGCATCAATATTTGTGTGTGGTTTTGAAGCTTAAGTTTTGATTTGAGCGGTGAATTCCGTTGCCTATTTTAAAAAACAAGCAGCCAGTAGTACAACAACAACATCAGTAGTATAGCAGCATTAGTGGTAGCGTAGCAACATCAGTGGTAGTTTAAACACAAATTCAGACATTAATTGCTTAGAAACAGCATAAGTTCGGCAGCGAACACATAGCAGTTAAAAGTTAAAGTATGCCATCTTATGAAACAGTGAAGCAACTACTTCTTAGGCTACTTCATGTAGAATATGTCATACCTGCATACAACTAGGATCCACCTAAGTTTATGAGTTGACTACTGAATTAGCATTCATATTTACATTAGTATCCACCTATGTAAATAGACATACATTTCACAAATATATTGTCCACGGTCAGGATTATTTTAAATATTCCTTTGAGTTTATTCAAAACTTGAGCAAAACTCAACTAAATACTAGATGTGTTAACATATATATGGACATGTCTCTGCGGCTTCTCTCTCGCCTCCGTGGTGGGCTAGCTTTGCCCGGCTCCGGCGTTGGTGTGTGTTGGTGGTCAGCCAGGGAACCGGGGGAAACCTTGGCCGGTCCGGCCGGCCCGGCGGCGGCAACGCCCAAGGGCGCTGCTTTCCTCCATGGGGGCGCAGCCGAGGTCCCCTGCTTTCCACCCTGATCCCCCTGCCCGAGTGAATACCTTTATCCTCGACGGATTTGGCGGCGGCGGCGCCTTGCGCGTCGTGACCTTGCTGGAGGCGTCGTCAAGGGTGCAAGGCTCGGTCGGGAGGTTACGCAGGTGAGGGATTGCGCTACCTCCTCTGCGTCGTCCGATTCCTGAAGCTTGTCTCCAACTAGTTGGGCTTGGACTGCGGTGGAGCAGCCGGCGAGGTATATCCCAAATCGATGTGGTCATCCCATGTCCACCTTGCGATGCGAGGGCGACATTCTTCCAGCTCTAGGGTGAGCTTCTCGAAATCCCGACGGTGCGGCGCCTACGAGCCATGGCGAGGGGGAAGGGTCCCTCTTCGGTGATTGAGAAGGAAGATGTTGGTTCCTCTCTTCTCTAAGTGTTCCTGGAGCTCGGTCCATCCTCGAAGGTCGGCTATGTCCTGATGCGCTGCTCCGTTTCTGCCACATATGATCCTACTGTGGAGTGCTCGGCCTTTACTAGCTGTATTCATTTGTGGCCTGTGAAGGTTGTAGTGAGTAGTCTTTCCAGTGTTTCCTGTTGTATCGTTTTGACCGTTGTAAGTTGGGTTGTCTGCTGTAACTTCTGGCCGGTTGATGGCTTTGTTAATTCAAAGCCGGGCTTTTCGCGAGCCTTCGTTCTAAAAAAAAATGGACATGTCTCTCCGGATATGTAGAACATGCAGTCTTATCATTATTATTGACTAGCTCACGTCTATTGCTAGTCATATGGACATGTCTCTAAAGCTTGTGTTTGGTATAACGTACCGATGCTGCTGCCCGCTCCTCCTCTGACCAATCCGTCGTTGGCTCCTTCTCAAAGTGTGTTTCCTCTCTCGGAACGCCTCCACCCAGGACCTCCTCTGGCATGCGCATAGTACTCGCCACGGCAGCCATGCTGGCTGCCAGCGTATCCATCAGCTGAAACAGATCATACAAATAAGTTCATAAAACTCACAGCACACAAATCTATCCAAATCGGTTTAAAAACGAAGGGAAAGGGGGTAGGGGATAGGGTGGAAGGGAGCTCACCGAGAAGGACGGGAGATGCTAGCCTGAACCATGTGGTACGGCTTTGGGTCTCCGTGTGTGCATGCGTTGTAGATGAGCGCGAGGTGAGGATATGGAGAGGATGTGGGAACGCGTTGAGGAGGGACTGGATCGAGATTTATAGGGAGAGGAAGACGGCGAGAGCGGGAGAGAAGCGTGGGGAGGCGTTGGATGCTAGGTCGATCCATGAGAGGCGGCCGATAGTAGCACCAACGAGAGGGAGGGAAGAGGAGACGGCGCCTCGTTGCAAGGGTGAATTAAAGGGAAAGAGGTTCGCGCGAATGAAATCGTTAGGTCAATCCTTCCTTGTTTGTTTTTTCGTCGAGCGTGCAGCATCTATCTTAGCGGGATATGCAGAAGCCAGACAAACTTTTGCATCTCCCTGTAGTATCTATCCATCTTTTTTTTTGAAGGGTTAATAACTACCTATATATATACACACGCACACGCACACACGCTGCGTACTACTTTGGCCATTTATATCGAGTTTCAATCTAGCAACCTTAGTCTTGCAATTTCAGTCTCGCATTTGCTGCTTGTTGCACGTACGAGATGGCTCTCGTTTGTGTATTTCTGCTGCCGGCCCGCTGTTGTTTGCCACATGGATCCGCCAGCTAGCAAGCCACTTATTTCTTTTTCTTTCTTTCTTTAGCACATCATTTTGTGTATGATGACTTCATTTTGGCAACAATTCAGCCACCCAAAGTGGAGAATTTTATGTAACATGCTAGCCGGGCCATCTTCATTCTCAAAAACTTTCAGAATTTTATGCTCACAACATTAGAAACAAAGAAACTCAGGCCTTGAGCATACCACTCTCGACCATCGCTACTTAGCTCAACAATGTCATACATAAACAAACAAGAGAGGCAGGAGAAGGAGGGGAAGGGATGAGAGTTCCATGGCGAGTGAGTGAGTTAGTCTTGCCTTAGCTCACGAAGTCGCGAGCGGTGCGGGTGATAGTTAGATCGATCAAATCTGCTTGCGATGAGAGGTGATGGATTGTTCAGTTTTTTTGTAGGGAGTATCTAGAACTCATCTAGATGAGATATAATTTGGTATCATTCACTTTGAAAACAAGAACAGATACAACCCACGTCAACACACATACATTTTATAGCATCATATTCAATGGCTATAAAAGGTGAATGAGACTAAATTATATCTCATCTAGATGAGTTCTAGCAAAACTGTTTCTTGTACTTACAGTCGATTGGCGACTGGTCAGAGTTGCCTCCCGGTTCAATTATTTGATTCATTCATGCATCGGGTTGCATATGCAGTATGTCTGTAGATGCTTTTTTAGGATCTGCTCACAGCTTACGGATAAAAATGAAAAGCCAATAAAAATGCAAGTCGATGGCATCGGGGCCGACTTTTCTGCTGTCATGCTCTAGTAATGCCTATGCAAACGCCCCCGTTCTCTCTGGAGAATCCCTTAGAGCAACTCTAACGGATCGATTCACTTCATTCGTTGCCGCCCGTTAGAGTCGGCGTAGACACAAAAATCGGCCCAACGCGTTGATTCAAACGGACGTGTGTTTGCTTGGCGTTTGCATGTCGACCTATTCTCGGCCCATTTTTAAGCCGGATTTGCGTCAGCGTGGACACGGGAAGGACGCCCGTGCGCGCGTCTATTTCTTTCCCTCGGGCCGCCGGTCGGTGACAGCCACCACCATTTTCCCCTCATTTTCCCTAAAAACCTCCCGCCCTCACGCGCGCTACCGCCCCAAACCCGTCATGGACGACGACCTCAACCGCGACGGCGCCGCCGGCCTCGCCTCCCTCGCCTCGTCCGGCATGACGACCGCCCCCTTCGGCAAAGGCAAGCCTCGTGCCCCGCACAAGACCGCCGCGCGCCCAAGCCAAAGAAGGCGCTGACGCCCGAACAACGGGCGAGGGAGTCGGCCAAGAGGAAGGGCCAGAGGCACGCCGCAGACGCGAGCGATGAAGCCGTCGCGGCTACCGCCGTCGTCGCCGCCGTGCAGCAGGAGGTCACGAACGCCCGCGTCGCGGCGGCAACAAGGGAGGCACCATACATGCTAGGGTTAAACCCTAGCCAGCACGGTCTCGTCAATGCCACCGCGGCCAGCACCGGGTCATCCGCGTTTCCTCGGATGGTATTGCCCGACTCGCCCCGCGCGTCGGCTTGCAACCCGATGCCCGGCTTCCACGTGTACCCGCAGGCCTCCCGCCTCTACGGGGAGTGCTCGCCCGACGTGAGCGTGGTGGCGCCTTCCACGCCCACGCCCGCACCCATCGACCTCAACGCCACACCGGTGGCCGGTGGCTCGTCATTGGGAGGCGCAAGGAAACGCGCGAGGCAGATGCCGACCGACGTGCTACCGGACGCCCGCAACCTCTTCGAGGGAATGCCGGCCGCCGGCGACAAGGACTACATGCATAACCTCATCTTCAAGGGCGGTGCGCCGACCGCTGGCTACGATCCCGACGAGACACAAAGCCAGGACGGCCACGGGGCATTCACGCCGGCCGCTGGCTATGATAACGATCAAGCGGCTTTCATGCGTGATCAGGTCGGCATGGACCTGGACGGCTTCCCACTTGACCACGAGTTTCCGGACGACTACGGGCAAGAGGAAGAGGACGAGTGCAACATCGAAGTGGAGCCTTTGTTTGAGGACGAGCTCGGCAACCAAGCCGCTGGGCCGAAGCCGAAGCGCAAGAGCAAGCGGACGAAGACATAAACGGCGACCGAGGACAATCTTCTTTGCGAGTGTTGGCGAGACATTGGACAAGACCCCAAGACCGGCGCCGAACAAAAGCATTCAACTTTTTGGATTCGTGTCCAGCGGGAGTTTCATGAGCGCAAGAAGTTTCCGCCTTACCAAATTGTGAGCACGCGCGTGTGGGTGTCCATTTTAAAGCGTTGGAGGGTGATCCAACAAGAATGCAACAAGTTTTGTGCCACCCTTGAGAGCGTCAAGGCCCGCCCTGTGAGTGGCATCAGCATGCAAGACATGGTATGCTAGCAAGCCGCCCGCTTTTGTGTCATCAAGTTTATGCTTGCATGTTCATTTGCCTACCATTTGCCAATATGCTTCCATGAAAACGTTTGCAGGCATTTCAAGCTTTGGAGGCATTCAAGGTCCAACACAATGGCAAGTGCTTCAACCTCTCCCATTGCTTTAGGGTCATCAAAGATGAGGAGAAGTTCAAGGCGCAATATGCCGCCCTCAAGTTGCGTGGAGGGAAGCATGTTGAGGAACGTAGCAGAAATTCAAAATTTTCCTACGTGTCACCAAGATCTATCTATGGAGAAACCAACAACGAGGGGAAGGAGAGTGCATCTACATACCCTTGTAGATCGCTAAGCGGAAGCGTTCAAGAGAACGGGGTTGAAGGAGTCGTACTCGTCGTGATCCAAATCACCGGAGATCTTAGTGCCGAACGGACGGCACCTCCGCGTTCAACACACGTACAGCCCGGTGATGTCTCCCATGCCTTGATCCAGCAAGGAGAGAGGGAGAGGTTGAGGAAGACTCCATCCAGCAGCAGCACAACGGCGTGGTGGTGGTGGAGGAGCATGGTGATCCAGCAGGGCTTCGCCAAGCACCGCGAGATATGAGGAGAAAGAGAGGTAGGGCTGCGCCAACAAGAGAAGAAACTTCGTCTGTGGGCTGCTCCTTTGCCTCCACTATATATAAGGGGAGAGGGGGGGCTGCGCCCCCACCTAGGGTTCCACCCTAGGGGCGGCGGCCAGCCCAGATCCCATCTGGTGGGGCGGCCAAGGGGGGGGGAGAGGGGAAACTTGCCCCCCAAGCTAGGTGGGGCGCCCCCTTCCCAAACCCTAGGCGCCTTGGGCCCTTGTGGGGGGGGGGGCGCACCAGCCCACCTGGGGCTGGTCCCCTCCCACACTTGGCCCATGCAGCCCTCCGGGGCCGGTGGCCCCACTTGGTGGACCCCCGGGACCCTCCTGGTGGTCCCGGTACGTTACCGATAAAACCCAAAACTTTTCCGGTGACCAAAACAGGACTTCCCATATATAAATCTTTACCTCCAGACCATTCTGGAACTCCTCGTGATGTCCGGGATCTCATCCGGGACTCCGAACAACATTCGGTAACCACATACAAACTTCCTTTATAACCCTAGCATCATCGAACCTTAAGTGTGTAGACCCTACGGGTTCGGGAACCATGCAGACATGACCGAGACGTCCTCTGGTCAATAAGCAACAGCGGGATCTGGATACCCATGTTGGTTCCCACATGTTCCATGATGATCTCATCGGATGAACCACGATGTCGAGGATTCGATCAATCCCGTATACAATTCCCTTTGTCTAGTGGTACGATACTTGCCCGAGATTCGATCATCGGTATCCCGATACCTTGTTCAATCTCGTTACCAGCAAGTCTCTTTACTCGTTCCGTAACACATCATACCGTGATCAACTCCTTGGTCACATTGTGCACATTATGATGATGTCCTACCGAGTGGGCCCAGAGATACCTCTCCGTTTACACGGAGTGACAAATCCCAGTCTTGATTCGTGCCAACCCAACAGACACTTTCGGAGATACCTGTAGTGTACCTTTATAGCCATCTAGTTACGTTGTGACGTTTGACACACCCAAAGTATTCCTACGGTATCCGGGAGTTGCACAATCTCATGGTCTAAGGAAATGATACTTGACATTAGAAAAGCTTTAGCATGCGAACTACATGATCTTTGTGCTAGGCTTAGGATTGGATCTTGTCCATCACATCATTCTCCTAATGATGTGATCCCGTTATCAACGACATCCAATGTCCATGGTCAGGAAACCGTAACCATCTATTGATGAACGAGCCAGTCAACTAGAGGCTTACTAGGGACATGGTGTTGTCTATGTATCCACACATGTATCTGAGTTTCCTATCAATACAATTCTAGCATGGATAATAAACGATTATCATGAACAAGGAAATATAATAATAACCAATTTATTATTGCCTCTAGGGCATATTTCCAACAGTCTCCCACTTGCACTAGAGTCAATAATCCACACATCGATATGTGATTAACACTCAAGGTCACATCCCCATGTGACTAACACCCAAAGAGTTCTGGGTTTAATCATGTTATGCTTGTGAGAGAGGTTTCAGTCAACGGGTCTGCAGCATTCAGATCCGTATGTACTTCACAAATTTCTATGTCATCTTGTAGATGCAACTACTGCGCTACATTTGGAGCCATTTCAAATAACTGTTCTACTTGGAGCTATTCTAAATTGTTGCTCCATTATACGTATCCGGTATCTCTACTCAGAGCTATCCGGATAGGTGTTAAGCTTGCATCAACGTAACTCTTTACGTCGAACTCTTTATCACCTCCATAACCGAGAAACATATCCTTATTCCTCTAAGGATAATTTAGACCGCTATTTGGTGATCTACTCCTAGATCACCTTTGTACCCTCTTGCCAAATATGTGGCAAGGCACACATCAGGTGTGGTACTCAGCATGGCATACCGTATGGAGCCTATGACAAAAGCATAGGGGATGACCTTCGTCCTTCCTCTTTCTTCTGTCGTGGTCGAGCTTTAAGTCTTAACTTCATACCTTACAACTCAGGCAAGAACTCCTTCTTTGACTGATCCATCTTGAACACCTTCAAGATCATGTCAAGGTATGTGCTCATTTGAAAGTACCATTAAGCATTTTGATCTATCCATATAGATCTTGATGCTCAATGTTCAAGTAGCTTAATCCAGGCTTTCCATTGAAAAACACTTTCCAAATAACCCTATATGCTTTCCAGAAATTCTACGTCATTTCTGATCAACAATATGTCAACAACATATACTCATCAGAAATTCTATAGTGCTCCCACTCACTTCTTTGGAAATACAAGTTTCTCATAAACTTTGTATAAACCCAAAATCTTTGATCATCATCAAAGCGTATATTCCAACTCCTAGATGCTTACTCTAGTCCTTAGAATGATTGCTAGAGCTTTGCATACTTGTTAGCATCTTTCAGGATTGTTAAAACCTTCCGGTTGTATCACATACAACCTTTCCTCAAGAAAATCGTCGAGGAAACAATGTTTTGACATCCTATCTACAAGATTTCATAAATAATGCAGTAATCGCTAATATAATTCCAATAGACTCTTAGCATCACTACGAGTGAGAAAGTCTCATCGTAGTCAACTCCTTGAACTTGTCGGAAAACATCTTAACGACAAGTCGAGCTTTCTTAATGGTGATACTTACCATCATTATCCGTCTTCCTTTTAAAATCCATATGTACCTAACAGCCTTACGACCATCAAGTAGTTCTTCCAAAGTCTACACTTTGTTTCCATATATGCATTCTCTCTCGGATTATATGGCCTCGAGCCATTTTGGAATCCAGGCCCACCATCGGTTCTCCATAGCTCGTAGGTTCATTGTTGTCTAGCAACATGACTTCCAAGACAGGATTACGTACCACTCTGAAGTAGTACGCATTCTTGTCATCCCATGAGGTTTGGTAGTGACTTGATCTGAAGTTTCATGATCACTATCATAAGCTTCCACTTCAATTGGTGTAGGTGCCACGGGAACAACTCCCTGTGCCCCGCCACACACTAGTTGAAGAGACGGTTCAATAACCTCATCAAGTCTCCACCATCCTCCCACTCAATTCTTTCGAGAGAAACTTTTCCTCGAGAAAGGACCCGATTCTAGAAACAATCCCTTATTGCTTTTGGATCTGAGACAGGAGGTATACCCAACTGTTTTGGGTGTCCTATGAAGATGCATTTATCCGCTTTGGGTTCGAGCTTATCAGCCTGAAACTTTTTCACATAAGCGTCGCAGCCCCAAACTTTTAAGAAATGACAGCTTAGGTTTCTCTAAACCATAGTTCATACGGTGTCATCTCATCGGAATTACGTGGTGCCCTATTTAAAGTGAATGTGATTATCTCTAATGCCTAACCCATAAACTATCGTGGCAATTCGATAAGAGACATCATGGTATGCATCATATCCAATAGGGTGCAGTTATGATGTTCGGACACACCATCATACTATGGTGTTTCAGGCTATATTAGTTGTGAAACAATTTCCACAATGTCTTAATTCTGTGCCAAACTCGTAATTCAGATATTCATCTCTATGATCATATCATAGATATTCTATCCTCTTGTCACAACGATCTTTCAACTTCACCCTGAAATTACTTGAACCTTTCAATAATTCAGACTCGTGATTCATCAAGTAAATATACTCAACATCTACTCAAATCATCTGTGAAGTAAGAACATAACGATATCCACTACATGCCTCAGCACTCATTGGACTGCACACATCAAAATGTATTACTTCCAACAAGTTGCTTTCTAGTTCCATTTTACTGAAAACGAGGCTTTCAGTCATCTTGCCCATGTGGTATGATTTGCATGTCTCAAGTGATTCAAAATCAAGTGAGTCCAAACGGTCCATTTGCATGGAGTTTCTTCATGCATATACACCAATAGACATGGTTCGCATGTCTCAAACTTTTCAAAACGAGTGAGCCCAAAGATCCATCAACATGGAGCTTCTTCATGCGTTTTATACCGATATGACTTACGTGGCAGTGCCACAAGTAGGTGGTACTATCATTACTATCTTATATCTTTTGGCACGAACATGTGTATCACTACGATCGAGATTCAATAAATCATTCATTTTAGGTGCAAGACCATTGACGGTATTATTCAAATAAACAGAGTAACCATTATTCTCCTTAAATGAATAACCGTATTGCGATAGACATAATCCAATCATGTCTATGCTCAACGCAAACACCAATCTCGATGATAGAGGGAGCGTACGATGCTTGATCACATCAAGCTTGGAAAAACTTCCAACACATATTGCCAGCTCACCTTTAGCTAGTCTCCATTTACTCCACAGCCTTTTATTTCGAGTTTACTAACATTTAGCAACCGAACCGGTATCTAATACCATGGTGCTACTAGGAGTACTAGTAAAGTACACATTAACACAATGTATATCCAATATACTTCTATCGACCTTGCCAGCCTTCTCATCTACCAAGTATCTAGGGTAATTCTGCTCCAGTGGCTGTTCCCCTTATTACAGAAGCACTTAGTCTCGGGTTTAGGTTCAACCTTGGGTTTCTTCACTAGAGCAGCAGCTGATTTGCCGTTTCATGAAGTATCCCTTTTTGCCCTTGCCCTTCTTGAAACTAGTGGTTTCACCAACCATCAACAATTGATGCTCCTTCTTGATTTCTACTTTTGTGGTGTCAAACATCGCGAATATCTCAAGGATTATCATATATGTCCCTGATATATCATAGTTCATCACGAAGCTCTAGCAGCTTGGTGGTAATGACTTCAGAGAAACATCACTATCTCATCTGGAAGATCAACTCCCACTCGATTCAAATGATTGTTGTACTCAGACAATCTGAGCACAAGCTCAACAATTGAGCTTTTCTTCCTTAGTTTGCAGGCTAAGAAAATCGTCGGAGGTCTTATACCTCTTGACGTGGGCACGAGCCTGAAATCCCAATTTCAGCCCTCGAAACATCTCATATGTTTCGCGACGTTTCAAAACGTCTTCGGTGCCTCAACTCTAAACTGTTTAACCGAACTATCACGTAGTTATCAAAATGTGTATGTCAGATGTTCGCAACATCCACAGACGATGTTCGAGGTTCAGCACACTGAGCGGTGCATTAATGGCATAAGCCTTCTATGAAGCAATGAGGACAATCCTCAGTTTACGGACCTAGTCCGCATAATTGCTACTATCAACTTTCAACTAAATTTTCTCTAGGAACATATATAAACAATAGAACTAAAGCGCGAGCCACGACATAATTTGCGAAGACCTTTTGACTATGTTCAGGATAATTAAGTTTCATCTTATGAACTCCCACTCAGATAGACATCCCTCTAGTCATCTAAGTGATTACATGATCCGAGTCAACTAAGCCGTGTCCGATCATCACGTGAGACGGACTAGTCATCATCGGTGACCATCTTCATGTTGATCGTATCTACCATACGACTCATGCTCGACCTTTCGGTCTCTTGTGTTCCGAGGCCATGTATGTACATGCTAGGCTCGTCAAGTTAACCTAAGTGTTTCGCATGTGTTCCGAGGCCATGTCTGTACATGCTAGGCTCGTCAACACCCGTTGTATTCAAACGTAAGAATCTATCACACCCGATCATCACGTGGTGCTTCGAAACGACGAACTTTCGCAATGGTGCACAGTTAGGGGGAACACTTTCTTGAAATTTTAATGAGGGATCATCTTATTTACTACCGTCGTTCTAAGCAAATAAGATGTATAAACATGATAAACATCACATGCAATCAAATAGTGACATGATATGGCCAATATCATATTGCTCCTTTTGATCTCCATCTTCGGGGCTCCATGATCATCATCGTCACCGGCATGACACCATGATTTCCATCATCATGATCTCCATCATTGTTTCTCCATGAAGTTGTCTCGCCAACTTATTACTTCTACTACTATGGCTACCGGTTAGCAATAAAGTAAAGTAATTACATGACGTTGTTCAATGACACGCAGGTCATACAATAAATAAAGACAACTCCTATGGCTCTTGCCGGTTGTCATACTCATCGACATGCAAGTCATGATTCCTATTACAAGAACATGATTAATCTCATACATCACATATCATTCATCACATTCTTCTTGGCCATATCACATCACATAGCATACCCTGCAAAAACAAGTTAGACGTCCTCTAATTGTTGTTTGCATGTTTTACGTGGCTGCTATGGGTTTCTAGCAAGAACGTTTCTTACCTACGCAAAAACCACAACGTGATATGCCAATTGCTATTTACCCTTCATAAGGACCCTTTTCATCGAATCCGATCCGACTAAAGTGCGAGAGACAGACACCCGCTAGCCACCTTATGCAACTAGTGCATGTCAGTCGGTGGAACCAGTCTCACGTAAGAGTACGTGTAAGGTAGGTCTGGGCCGCTTCATTCCATGATGCCGCCGAATCAAGATAAGACTAGTAACGGCAAGATAATTGACAATATCGACGCCCACAACTACTTTGTGTTCTACTCGTGCATAGTAACTACGCATAGACCTAGCTCATGATGCCACTGTTGGGGAAGGTAGCAGAAATTCAAAATTTTCCTACGTGTCACCAAGATCTATCTATGGAGAAACCAGCAACGAGGGGAAGGAGAGTGCATCTACATACCCTTGTAGATCGCTAAGCGGAAGCATTCAAGAGAACGGGGTTGAAGGAGTCGTACTCGTCGTGATCCAAATCACCGGAGATCCTAGTGCCGAACGGACGGCACCTCCGCGTTTAACACACGTACAACCCGGTGACGTCTCCCATGCCTTGATCCAGCAAGGAGAGAGGGAGAGGTTGAGGAAGACTCCATCCAGCAGCAGAACAACGGCGTGGTGGTGGTGGAGGAGCATGGTGATCCAGCAGGGCTTCGCCAAGCACTGCGAGATATGAGGAGAAAGAAAGGTAGGGCTGCGCCAACAAGAGAAGAAACTTCGTCTGTGGGCTGCTCCTTTGCCTCCACTATATATAGGGGGAGAGGGGGGGCTGCGCCCCCACCTAGGGTTCCACCCTAGGGGCGGCGGCCAGCCCAGATCCCATCTGGTGGGGCGGCCAAGGGGGGGTAGAGGGGAAACTTGCCCCCCAAGCTAGGTGGGGCGCCCCCTCCCCAAACCCTAGGCGCCTTGGGCCCTTGTGGGGGGGGGGCGCACCAGCCCACCTGGGGCTGGTCCCCTCCCACACTTGGCCCATGCAGCCATCCGGGGCCGGTGGCCCCACTTGGTGGACCCCCGGGACCCTCCTGGTGGTCCCGGTACATTACCGATAAAACCCGAAACTTTTCCGGTGACCAAAACAGGACTCCCATATATAAATCTTTACCTCCGGACCATTCCGGAACTCCTCATGACGTCCGGGATCTCATCCGGGACTCTGAACAACATTCGGTAACCACATACAAACTTCCTTTATAACCCTAGCGTCATTGAACCTTAAGTGTGTAGACCCTACGGGTTCGGGAACCATGTAGACATGACCGAGACGTCCTCCGTTCAATAACCAACAGCGGGATCTGGATACCCATGTTGGTTCCCACATGTTCCACGATGATCTCATCGGATGAACCACGATGTCGAGGATTCGATCAATCCCGTATACAATTCCCTTTGTCTAGTGGTACGATACTTGCCCGAGATTCGATCGTCGGTATCCCGATACCTTGTTCAATCTCTTTACCGGCAAGTCTCTTTACTCGTTCCGTAACACATCATCCTGTGATCAACTCCTTGGTCACATTGTGCACATTATGATGATGTCCTACCGAGTGGGCCCAGAGATACCTCTCCGTTTACATGGAGTGACAAATCCCAGTCTCGATTCGTGCCAACCCAACAGACACTTTCGGAGATACCTATAGTGTACCTTTATAGCCACCCAGTTACGTTGTGACGTTTGGCACACCCAAAGTATTCCTATGGTATCCGGGAGTTGCACAATCTCATGGTCTAAGGAAATGAGACTTGACATTAGAAAAGCTTTAGCATACGAACTACACGATCTTTGTGCTAGGCTTAGGATTGGGTCTTGTCCATCACATAATTCTCCTAATGATGTGATCCCGTTATCAACGACATCCAATGTCCATGGTCAGGAAACCGTAACCATCTATCAACGAGCCAGTCAACTAGAGGCTTACTAGGGACATGGTGTTGTCTATGTATCCACACATGTATCTGAGTTTCCTATCAATACAATTCTAGCATGGATAATAAACGATTATCATGAACAAGGAAATATAATAATAACCAATTTATTATTGCCTCTAGGGCATATTTCCAACAAAGCAAGCCGTGGAGGAGGTTGGGGACGGAGAGCCGGCACGGCCGCGGGGAAGACCAACTCCAAGAAGGAGGACAAGCGGGATGCGGCATCGAATGCCTTGATTGCAAGCGTGGAGGGCATGATGAACAAGAAGGACTCAAGGGAGGAGGAGCGCCGGCGTTTCGAAGAAGAGCAAATGAACGCCTTTATGGAGATCCAAAGGAGGAGGCTTGAGATGGACGCGAAGAAGCAAGTGATACGTCCATTTTGCATCATGTTTTCTTACTGTTATTTATAATGTTTTTATCCATAATAATGCGTTTTGGAGTAATTCTAATGCCTTTTCTCTTATAATATGCAAGGTTCACACAAAGAGGGAGAATTCCGGCAGCTGGAAATCTGGATCTGGAAAAGCTACATTGGGCCACCTATTCTGCACAACTCCAAATGAGCTGAAACTTCACGGAGAATTTTTATGAAATATATGAGGAATATTGGAGCCAATAAGTACCAGAGGGGGCCCACCAGGTGGGCACAACCCACCTGGGCACGCCAGGGAGCCCAGGCGCGCTCTGGTGGGTTGTGCTCACCCAGGCCCACCTCCGGTGCCCATCTTCTGGTATATAAGTCATTTTGACCTAGAAAAAATAGAGAAAGGACTTTCAGGACGGAGCGCCGCCGCATTGAGGCGGATCTTGGGCAGGAGCACTTTTGCCCTCCGGCAGAGCGATTCCTCGGGGAACTTCCCTCCCGGAGGGGGAAATCATCGTCATCATCATCACCAACAACTCTCTCATCTTGGGAAGGACAATCTCCATCAACATCTTCAACAACACCATCTCCTCTCAAACCCTAGTTCATCTCTTGTGTTAAATCTTGTTACAGGAACTATAGAATGGTGCTTGTGGGTGACTAGTAGTGTTTATTAGATCTTGTAGTTGATTACTATACGGTTTATTTGGTGGAAAATTACATGTTCAGATCCAATATACTATTTAATACTCCTCTGATCATGAGTATGTTTATCATCTGTGAGTAGTTACTTTTGTTTTTGAGGTCACGAGAGAAATCATGTTGCAAGTAATCATGTGAATTTGATATGTGTTCGATATTTTGATAGTATGTATGTTATGATTTCTTTAGTGGTGTCATGTGAACGTCGACCATATGACACTTCATCATATTTGGGCCTAAGGGAATGCATTGTGGAGTAGCAATTAGATGATGGGTTGCGAGAGCGACAGAAGCTTAAACCTCAGTTTATGCGCTATTTCGTAAGGGACCGATTGGATCCAAAAGTTTAATGCTATGGTTAGAATTTATTCTTAATACTTTTCTCATAGTTGCGGATACTTGTGGGAGGGTTAATCATAAGTAGGAAGTTTGTTCAAGTAAGAACAGCACCTAAGCACCGGTCCACCCATATATCAAATTATCAAAGTAGCGAATACAAATCGAGCCAACATGATGAAAGTGACTAGATTAAATTCCCATGTACCCTCAAGAACACTTTCCTTATTATAAGAGACCGTTTTGGCCTGTCTTTTGCCTTAAAAGGATCGGGCTATCTTGCAGCACTTTTGCTACTACTATCGTTACTTGCTCGTTACAAATTATCTTGCTATCAAACTACTCTGCTACTTACAATTTCAGCACTTACAGACATTACCTTGCTGAAAACCACTTGCCATTTCCTTCTGCTCCTCGTTGGGTTTGACACTCTTACTTATCGAAAAGAGCTACAATTGATCCGCTATACTTATGGGTCATCAGCAAGCCAAGATGCTTGAGATGGAGGCGGAGAAGCAAGGCAAGATGCTAGAGATCGAGGCCGCCAACGCCAAGACCAAGGCGAAAGAAGTGCCTCTTGCGAGCATGATGACCGGGGTGGAGATCATGAAGGTGGATCTCAACACCGTGTCACCAACAAAGAGGTCGTGGTTCGAGAAGATGCAGACCGGCATGCTCAAGTTCATCGACGAGTGATCTCGTGGTCGTGAGCACCTTCCTTTTTTGTTTGCCGGCTTGTGTGCTGGCATGACCACGGGGCCGCGATGGCGTGGTCGAACTCAAGTCCCACCCTTTTTCGTGTGCTGGCATGTGTGCCGGTCGTTGGCGAGTGCGCCAGCATGAACCACAGTGATATTTATTGAAGCCAACAATGTATGCCGGCACTGGCATGATGCCGGAATGATCTATGGCCACGTGCCTTTTTTTAAAATTGAGCGTGGACAAGAAATGGGTCGGCGCGTTGGGCGCACTGCCGATCCAAATGCAAAACTGGACGGACGCCGGGCGGGCGGCCGACTCAAACGGACAAAAGCGGAAAAATGCGCCATTCGTTTGGATCGGCCCGTTGGAGTTGCCCTTACGGGAAAGAATTTGTGCCACGCAGATGCAGAGTGCATCGCCTCGCGTGTGTTTTCTCTTTTGGCTTTTGATTTTCAATTTTTTAGATCTTTTAAGCGAAAAGTCTAATTTAAATTATATTCACATATCTGTGTTTCTCGTGATAAGGGCTTTTAAATAAGAGGCATTTTGATGAGTTCTAAAAAATCTATTCGCCAAAAAAGAGTTCTAAAAATATGTTAAGTTTTAACCTTTAAAACTTAGTACAATCGATTGACAAAATCACAACTTTCGTACAAAAAAGTCGCTTAGGGTGGCCATAATGGTGGTATCTTAGCTGGTATCATGCATTCAAGAATAGCAAACACATTGACGTGACACAGAAATTAAAAAAGAGGGTTAGAGTAGATACCATATCATGTTAAATATTTTTTGTGTGAGTATATCATATTAAATGTTATACTCCCTCCGTCCCAAAATAAGTGATTCGACTTTATACTAGCTTTGTAGTAAAGTTAGTACAAAGTCGAATCACTTATTTTGGGACGGAGGAAGTACTACTTTGTGTCATGCATGACAATAAATATAAGCATCTATGATAATACTCTATGATATTATGCACTATGAAGATAGTGTATTATACACTAGTATTATATGCATGCTACTAGTAGTATGTGATACTTTCCACCATGAGTAACCTTAAACTTTCAACTCTGAAACTTGATACGAGCAACGGAGAAAATCGCAATTTTTAATGTAACATTTAATTTTCAGAGATTAAAACTTAGAATTTAATGTGTCACAAGCGGGATCCAGCTTCTTTGCGGATCATGAGGGAACCTTGTGTCCGGAATGGGTGAGCAGGTGCGTGCTCCCTCAGACTAGCCACAATGGGGAGTAACATACACTAGTAACATACACGTATTCCTAGACCATGTTACTACCTTAATAGTGGGTAGTAACATAAGTGTGGTAACATGCATAGCTTCATTTATTAGGTTATAGACTCATATTGCATTGGGACATGTGATGTTACGGTAACTAGCTAAGTTACTACTACTATCTCTCTCCTCATTAACTCATTGCCACATAAGCAAATTTGCTGAGTTGGACTCGATGTTACTACTGAAGTTACTCCCATTGTGGCTAGTCTCACATGTGTGCCCCTGTAAATTTCCGCCTGTAAAACTCTTCTTCAGGCTTTGGCCCGTTCATATATATATATATATGAAAAATTCATGTGGGGAAGCTTCAACCCTTCACCCCACTCTTTCAAATTTTAAAATAAAATGGAAAAACTAATCAAAGTGGTACACAGATCTTATCATTGACATTAATATAAAAGGTTTTCTTAAACTAAAATCCAGGTGTCACGCGGATCTTAGCATTGACTTTGAAAAACAAAAGTTCATGGGCATAGGGCAGACCAGTTGATGTGGTAATAAACACCTCTTGGGCTAATTATAACTTCAACAATTTTGCTAAAACACATGTATATGTGCCCTAAATATTGCACAT
The DNA here is from genome assembly GCF_002162155.2 of Triticum dicoccoides. Classification (NCBI taxonomy): domain Eukaryota; kingdom Viridiplantae; phylum Streptophyta; class Magnoliopsida; order Poales; family Poaceae; genus Triticum; species Triticum dicoccoides. The sequence continues at coordinate 576,490,377 of NC_041384.1, read as the reverse complement.
ATAAGTTCTATGTCATTGATTTTACGTAAAGATTTGTGCGTTCTTCTTCTTCTTCTTTTTCTTTCCCTTTTGTACTTGATTGAGTCACTTCTAGGTCGAAACCACGACACCTCAGCTAGTTGCTCCCGACACCGTTGTGGCGCTGAATCCCAAAGCGGCCGCCGTCCACCGCTTCGTCTTTGCGCAACCACAACTACAAAGACGAATTTCATTAAAACTTCATGAATTTTAAAAATGTTCATTAGTTTTTAAACTATTCATGAATTTGAAATTTGTTCTCGATTTTCAGAAGTTTAGGAATTTGAAAATTGTTCATGATTTTCAAAAACACATCATGAATTTGAAAATTGTTTATGATTTTTTATGAATTTCAAATAGTTCATAGATTTGGAAATAGAAGAAAAGGAACAAAGAAAAAGACAAAAGGACAAATAGAATATTACATAATCAGACTAACGGGCCAGCCCTATCCCACGAGCGGTGCTGCACGTTTGGTTGCTATCGACCGACTCACATGGGGAAATAGGAAACACTTGCGAGATGGTAGTAGCTCGACTCGCCTAGGGAACTCGCTAGTGGACCGGCCTAGGACTGATATGTAACCTTTTTTATTTTATTTGGTTGGTTTGTCCTTTTTCTACTTTGTTATATATTAACACAAATATTCGTGTGTTGCAATGGGACACATTGTTACACGTCTCATGCGTCCACCTATTTCACTTATTTCCATCTGTCCCGCCCTACTATCCTCCTTCTCTCCCTCGAAGCATTCCTCTAGTACGCCGGACAACGAGTTTCTTCGCATTTATCAATGAAGTCTTCCATCCAACTTTGTTTAATTAAGCACTACTTACTGAATCCCAATATGCATAACATGGAACCTCCTTTAATTATGTAGCAAGTCGTTTATTATGCACCACTTAATCATCTCTCGTAGGACAACATATTGCTTTCATCTTTTAGCGAGACTCATTCTTCTCTTCTCACGACATCATCCTCAGCTCCGCTTATCGATTTCCACACTGACTTATTGAGTTGATCGATAATAGGTAACTCTAAGACGTATATAAATTGGTGGTTTTGGCTCTAAGAGGTGAGGTGGTACTATTTAATAATAATAGAAAGAGACGACTTATTGAATTGGTAGTTTTTTCCAGGCCCAACAGAGATCCAATGCAGCATGCGTTATGTAATTGCAGTCGTCCTAGGAGCGTAGGTTAAAAAATGCTAATTTATTTTTGTGCATTTTTTCATGTGGCTCAACTAAAGGAGAAAAAAGATGCGGAACAGGCCCCTTGGCCTATGTAGGGGATTGACTCCATAGGCACAATCGAAGGAAAAAAAAGGTGCGAAGTAGGCCCCTTGACTGCACAGTTTGGAGGCCCGGCCCGAAAATATATTTATGCATGGACGGACAAATTTTGAAGTAGCACCTCATATATGTACGGAAGAAAATGATTCTATACCTTGAATGGAACAAAAATTTAGAGAAATACACCTCCCTTTATTAGTAGCTATGGATATAGATTTTTTGGAATATTATAAGTGCATATATTTCAAAAATTAATTTGCTCACATTTTACAAGTGATATCACGCATTTAAAATTGTTCATGTAGTGTAAAAATAATATTTGCGCAACTTTTAGAAAATATTGATAGCATTTGAAATAAAATGTTCATCGGTTTAAAAAATGTGTCTGCGACGTTTACAAAAAAGGCTTTACGTCATGTAAATGTAGCAATTTATAAAAATGTTTGTATTATTAAAAAAAGGTCTTGGCATTTAATAAAATATTTGCGCACTTAAAAAAATGTTCGTCACATTTTTAGGAAAATTAGTAAACTATAAAAATATCACGTAAATGCTTCATAGTTTTCAAAAAAGTATTTGTGATGTTTTTGCACGTTTTGACAATAATAGTATTCATGCCATTTATGAAAAATGTTCAATTTGTGTTAAGAAAATGCTCACCGTCTATTTAAAAGATCTTCAACATATGTTCAAAAAATGGTAAATATATATTCAGAAAATGTCGAATGTGTACTTGAATGATTTTCCGTGTGTATCTGAAACATGCATATGAAAAATGTCCAATGTGTATTTAAATAAATCTGACATGTATTTGACGAATGAAAAACAGCCCGAAATAAAAATGCAATAAGAGCGAAGAAAACCATAGAGAAACACACATAGAAAAAACTACATAGAAAGTCGATAAAGGAAAACACAGGAAAACATAAGAGAAGGAAAAACACACACACCATACATCTCAGCTAGTGTATCTGCACTTGCAGGAGGCACTGAGGTTAGACGCCTTTGCACATAAACCATCGCTCATCTGCACGCGCGATATATGTCTCGGTGTCTCGTGGCAGGAGGCAAACGCCAAAATTAATCTGGCTCTCTGCTACTGCCGGAGGCCTGGCTCCACCAAAAATGTGGTTTTATCGACGGGTGGCGGCCATCAAGTCGGCTGCAGGAGTGATCATGGTCGCGCTCATCAATCATCATGCGTGAGATACGTGCTTGCGTAACCACGCAGTACACAGCACTCTGTTTATATATACTCCATTAATTAACAATGATTGGAACGGGCGGGGCAACCGGGCAAAGTAAAGCGATCTTAGCATGCGTCATTAGTTGGAGTTGCCATCCGATCCGTCGTTCTCCTAGGTTAAACTAAGCTTGAACCAGAGAGTTAGCTAGTCATTCGCCACTACGCTCACTTTGTCCGTGCCTATCCATGATACTCGATCGTACTGCCCGGGCACAGAGGAAAATATATTAGGACATCTTCAACGCCGACCTGTAAATTTCTCGGACATTGTTTGTTTTTATGTTCGGACGTAGGCTAATTTTTTTTAAGATAATACATTTTTTATTAATTTACATAAATATTACGCTGATATTTTTATTTTCAAAAACAATACCCAATCAGCCACCAGCAAGCCGACTAAGCCCTTTCAGCCAGCAGTGGGCCGACTCGGCCTTATCAGCCAACTGCGGGCCGGCAGCTGGCCACTCGGCCACGTGCAGGCCGACTATTGGTCGGGCCACGTCGCCTCGGGCGCTGTCGGTGCAGCTGGGTCACGGGCGCCCCAGTCAGCCTGCTGCCGACCTATCGGGACAGACTTAATGTGTGCACGCAGAGACACGTTAGGGACAGGAAATCTGCAAGAGATGCAGCGCTGAGGGTACATGTTGAAGCAGTAGATGCACAGTTGGCAACATGAACAACGGCATGGAGGAGCCTGTTGGGCTATGTGACCTGCCAGACTTTGACCCACCTGGTACTAGGAGAAGGCTCGGGAGGTCGATTAAAACCCTCCAGCAATGGATAGAGCATGAGCCTCTGGAGAGGTGGTCTTTGCTACATGACACACATGGGGCAATGTACGGTGTCATGACAACGAACCTCGCGGAAACATACAACTTTGTCCTCAAAGGAAACCGGGCATTGCCAATTACAACCATTGTTGAGGGTATTTTCTATGCCACCGTGAAGTATTTCAGAGATAGACATTAAAAAGCAGAGTAGCATATCTTGAACAACCCGAATACACGTTACTATGAAAGAGTCACGAAGTACATGGACAACAAGATGCAAAAGCTAGGTCACACACCATAGTCGCCATCAGTAATCAAGAAAGAAGGCTTGATGTCTGCTTAGCCAACAAAAAATTCGGGCGTGCAAATGAGTTGAGGACGCATGAGGTGAAAATTGGTAATGAAGCCTGGCCAATGTGTGAGTGCACATGCAACAAACCAAAATTGCTTCACCTACCTTGCTCACATGTACTTGCTGCTTGCGGACAACTTGGAATGGACGCAATATCGTTTGTGTCTCCATTTTTTCTGAAAGAGTCTGTCCTCAATACCTGGATAGGTGAGCTGGTCGGTTTTCGATCAATGGGTAACTTCAACAGCGTCAACCCCGCTGAAAGGCGTTACATTTCAAACCCAGAACATATGCGTACAAGTAGAGGCAGACGGCAGTGTCGGCGCATCCGGAATGATATGGATGAATCCGAAGCAGGAGGTCCGACTAGGCAATGCATTCTATGCAATGAATTTGGCCATAGGGACACTAATTGTCCCACTTTCGTCACTGCCATTGGTACTGGGCGTGAAAGAGGCAACCGGGGACGAAGAGGTAAAGGCAGTAGATGAGTAAGAGGGAGAGGAAGAAGCTAAGTTAGTAGTAGTATGTTCTGAATTTGTATTAAGTGTGGCACTATGTTCTGAATTTGTATTAAGTGTGATATTATGTTCTGAATTTGTATTAAGTGGGCACCATGTTCTGAATTTGTATTAAGTGGGCACCATGTTTTGAATTTGTATTAAGTGTGGCACTACGTTCTGAATTTGTATTAAGTGTGGCACTATGTTCTGAATTTGTATTAAGTGTGACACTATGTTCTGAATTTGTATTAAGTGTGGCACTATGTTCTGAATTTCATATGTGCAGGAATGTCGGGAATGTGGTTGCTGAATGGGGACATTGATAGAGGTCATCGTGTTACGATATTGTATGAGCGCAAGCTTGAGCCTCTGGTCACTCGCACTCCTAAGGAGAACTGGATGATACACCCAAGATGGGTTTAGCGGTACGTGCTTTATTAATTTGCTCACTGATGTGCATATTAATGGGGGACACTAACTGAAATGTTATCTGATGTAGGTTGAAATGGGCCGGCCTTTTACCTTTCGCGCGTCTGGTTGAGTCTATCCCGGGTTGCAAACGCCTCGCCATCGACTCCTCCTTGTTGAGCTGCTTAGTGGACCGTTGGAGGCCAGAGACCCACACGTTTCACTTATGATGGGGAGAGATGGCTCCTCTCTCGAGGATGTGTCACTTTTGCTCGGACTACCGTTGGAAGGTCATGCCATAGGACCGTTGGACACACCGGCTGGTTGGGAGCGAGATTTTACACAATGTTTTATGGTATTTTTCAGGATGCCCCGGATCCGGTATGGGAGCATCATGGACCTAAGTATTATTGGTTTCTCAATTTTCAGGTTAGTTTCCCTACCTCTTATCTTCAAGTTATCGTGCATATGGTTTTACAAAAAATACCTGCGTCTTACTAAAAATTTATCTTTGCTTAATGTAGATCCAGAAGTTCTGGGCGCCGTTGAGTGCGGAACAGACCACTCGGAGCCTGGAGGCCTACTTAATGTGTCTTTTTGGCAAGGTGATGTTCACAGAGAACCATGTCACCACTATTAGCGCACTCTACATCCCTATGGCACTCGAGATAGCGAGCGCTGAGAGGGCGGATCAGATCAAATAGAGGAGTTGGGGTTCACGGTCTTAGCGGCTACATACCGAGGTATGTGCAACGGTTGCCAGCTTACATCGAGAAAGCCAACCCTTCTTGGATGCCCTCTATTCCTACAGCTGTGGTCGTGGGAGAGGTTCTCTATAGGGCGACCAGATGTACGTGTTTATCAGCCTATAGACACCATGTTTGATGCTGACGGCATCGACATGCCTACTTTCGGTCTGTGTTGAACACGTCGCGAGGTATGTATCGTGTTATAGTTTAATGCAACTTTTTTGTGCACAAGAGATAGTTCAATGCTAGCGGCTACTAACTTTTGTTTTCTGTAGAGACACTTTGCTAGTGATCAAACTAGGAAGACATACACGGCATTGAACGAGCAGTTCGATGCGTAAACTGGGGTCATCTGGCAGCCCTACACGAAAGCAACCATACATGCGAGATACCCTGGTGGTATGTCTGTGCTATGCACAAGGGACCGAGATTACTGGATGACGAAATTGAAGATCATATTTGATGTCTCGTCGAGCAGATATCACAAGAGAGGGTTATGAGGCAATTTGGTCTTCTGCAGTTGGAGTTGCCCCCCTCCCCCTACAAAGAACCCGGTGCCATCACACATCCACAAGTATTAACCAGTTTTTCAATGTTGCATTATCTTTCATAGTACTCCATTCGAAGCATTAAGTAATTGTTGAACACACACCACAATTTTAGGACGACAAGAAAGGGCATGAACATGACAACTGCTGACTGACTAGTTAGACTAGAGCCGTATGTTATAGAATGGGAGACAACAAACACACATCTATGGCATGAGAATCACAATTTTGATCTCAATGAATTCAATCTCTATTTGCGGCGCTACATGACTGGAACACGGTTACGTATCGTTGAGCACTCTCACCCAGAGGAGATACCTAATCCTACTCCGTCGGATATGTACCCGAGCTATGATACTTTGGGCTCTAGGCAGTACGCGATAAGATATATTTTCTTTAAGTAATGGTGTCACATACTTCGACGTGCATACTTAATAATCGTCATGAAAATTTACAGGCTACCTTGACACATGAACTCTACAACGACGTGACCACCTTTGGACGATCATTGTCGTCTGGACCTCTTCTTCAGCACCGTCCTGTGCTACAGCCTTTCTTGGAACAAATGCAGAACAAGATACATGCTGTCTACGATGCTATCACGTGCATCCAGAGAAGCGACGTTGTTTAGCACCAGCAGCAGCAGCTGCGTCCCTCCATGCACCGACATCAACCACTTTCACGTCTAGCACATCAGCCGGCAACCAGGCCACCCCGTCCTGACCAATCTGGCAGTTCAACATGGCAGCACCCACAACACTATGGTCCCACGTCGAGCTTCGTGTTTTCTCCATAGCCACAGCAGCAGCAGCACGGTCCCTCGTCGAGCTTCGTGTTTGAGCTAGAGCAGCCATCACAGCCAGCGTGTATGTGTCTTCATATTTATTGTTTACAATATTAATTGAGGCGACCTCATTCTTCATGACTTAATGTTCCATCATGCAGGAGCCTACGGATATCAGGCGTCTATGCCGGCATCACATGATACGTGGGGGAGTGATCAACATCTCGAGGAGAACATACAGGCTCAGGTGTCGCAACACACCCAGTGGATGAACATGTTTTCGACTCCTTCATCAGGCCCCACACAGGATACACAGCATGACCAGGGAGAGTCTGAGATTCCTCCTCGTAACATTAGGGCACCCAACAGGTTGGGATGGACGTTGCCTGTAGATCCACCTCCCCGCCAGGCCAGACATCGTCAGTGACGCTTCTATCTATCAGTAGAGACATTACCATTGTCACACCCTCGATGCGACTATATCTCCCACGTGTCGAGGCACGACTTAGAGGCATAATCGCATTGAAGGCATATATTGCAAGTAAGGCAATCTTCACAACATCCCATGTAATATAATAATGAAGGGGAGATAACATAGTTGGCTTACACTCGCCACGTCAATCAAGGTACATAAATAACATTACATCATCCAAACACTCAAGGCCCAACTACGGCGCCAAAATAGAAGATAACCCAACATGCGACACGGTCCCGATCACCCCCAACTGGGCACCACTACTGATCATCATGAAAGGAAACATAGTAACGTTGAGAGTCCTCGTCGAACTCCCACTTGAGCTCGAGCGCGTCACCTGGAGTGGAATCATCAGGCCCTGCATCTGGTGTAATAGTAATCTGTGAGCCACAGGGACTCAGCAATCTCGCACCCTCGCGATCAAGACTATTTAAGCTTATAGGTAAGGCAAGGTAAAATATATGTGGAGTTGCAGCAAGCGACTAGCATATATGGTGGCTATCCAGTTCGCAAAAGAGAGTGAGAAGAGGAGGCAAAGCACGAGCGAGAAACTAGAGAACAACCTATGCAAGCATTACTCCAACACCTTGTCCACTTCCCGGACTCCGCCGAGAAGAGGCCATCACGGTAACACACTCAGTTGATTCATTTTAATTAAGTTAAGGTTCAAGTTATCTACAACCGGACATTAACAAATTCCCATCTGCCCATAACCGTGGGCACGACTTTCGAAAGTTCAAATCCCTGCAGGGGAGTCCCAACTTAGCCCATGAAAAGCTCTCACGGTCAACGAAGGAATAGACCTCCTCCCAAGACGTTCCGATCAGACTCGGTATCTCGGTTCTTCAAGACACTTCGACAGGTTAAAACAAGACCAGCAACACCGCCCGAATGTGCCGACAAATCCCGATAGGAGCTACACATATCTCTTTCTCAGGGCACACTCAGATGAACACTACGTACAACTAAAACCAACCCTCGAGTTGCCCCGAGGTGGCGCTGCAAGTGGCTCTATTTGGACCAACACTCAGAGGAGCACTGGCCCGGGGGGGGGGGTTTAAATAAGATCACCCTCGGGCTCCGGAAACCCAAGGGAAAAAGAGGCTAGGTGGCAAATGGTAAAACCAAGGTTGGGCATTGCTGGAAAAGCTTTAATCAAGGCGAATTATCAAGGGGTTCCCATTATAACCCAACCGCGTAAGGAACGCAAAATCCGGGAACATAACATCGATATGACGGAAACCAGGGCGGCAAGAGTGGAACAAAACACTAGGCGAGAGGCCGAGCCTTCCACCCTTTACCAAGTATATAGATGCATTAAGATAACAAGATAATATAATAATATCCCAACAAGTAAATAATGTTCCAACAAGGAACGGCCTCAAATCTTCACCTACAACTAGCAACGCTATAAGAGGGGCTGAACAAAGCGGTAACATAGCCAATCAACGGTTTGCTAGGACAAGGTGGGTTAGAGGTTTGACATGGAAATTTGGGAGTCTTGAAAGCAAATGGTAGGCATCATAGCATTGGCATAGCAAAAGAGCGAGCAATCTAGCATATCAAAGATAGTAGTGATTTCGAGGGCATGATCATCTTGCCTACAAAGTTGTCAGAGTTGACTGGATCCTCGAAAGCAAACTCAACGGGCTCCTCGTTAGTGAACTCGTCTCCCGGCTCTACCCAAACAAGACAAACAAGTAACAAGGACACAATCAACCACGTGCAAGGATCAAACAATATGATGCAAAGATGATATGCTATGCGGGATGCGATGCGGGGTGCATATGCAAGATTTGACAAGGAAAGCATGAACCTGACCTCAACTTGGGAATCCAAGTGTGCCACTGGAAAGATGAGATGAAATCGCTTGAAAATGATATAAAGATCATCGGAATCGGAGTTACGGTTTGGAAATGGCAAGAGATTCAAATATGACACCGGTCTGCGATTTACAGCAAGTAGCCATCTAAGTGCAATGAGATGAACATACTACAGCACTCAAACATGACACAAAAATACATGGCAGGGATGCATTCAAGATGCTTAACAAAAGTCTAGCACTGAGCTACGGCCAAATCATCCATTAACAGGTTCAAACAAGCATGGCAAAAATGCATATGGCAAACAGATTTCAGACTTAGTGAAATTAACACTTGTCTGGAATTTTAGATCAGATAGCACTCTTCGGAGCAACAAAACTACATGCTACAGGACCTGAACATGACAAAGTAAAACATGGCATAGAGCTACTCAAAAATCTTAACAAAAGTCCCTTAGGGACCTTGAGCCAAAAGGGATCAGAAAATATACTAGCAAGCATGTGAACATTGCAAAAAACATAATCAGTTTTCACACTTAGTGAAAACTGGCACATGCTGAAACATATCTCAAGTAGGCATGTTTACGAGCTCGATGCTCTCACTACGGAGCAAGTTATGATAAGCTAAGCATACATCTATCAAGAACACACAAAATTCAAGCTATACATGGCAAGAACAATGGCATAGCATGCACGGATCAACTACAACATCCACGGCAAAATCGCTAACAAGTAGACAATCTGCCCAGATTCACAAAGTAGCAAAAGTAGAGTTCGATTGACTCAAGCTAGGGTGCTCCATAATTTCAAACAAAGACATGGATGGATAGAGCACTACAAGATTAATAAAACATCCTTACTGATCATCCTCAAAAGAGGCACGGATCACTAGGAAACAACATGAACATATGGCAACATGAGATAAACAGCTCAAGGACTTAGTGGAAATGCTAAGTCCCTGAAATCAGAATTACCAAGTGCACCACTTTGCAAGCTTGTGCTAGTCACCACACACATCACAAAAATACATGGGTTGCACCTCTGGAAAGATGACAAAACCCTTAACAAAACATATGTAGAACTCATGGGCATATCATGCACACAATAATCATGACAAAAATGACAAATATCTAAATGGAGCAGAACATCTGACAAATATCTCAAGTAGCCCTCTTCTAACAGCATTTCGGGCATCAAGATGAACTCAAATGAAAATGATGCAATGGAATGAAATGATGTATTCTCTGAGATGAACATTTTGATATGTTATATGCCCAAATCAGAGCTACGGATGCAAAGTTACGGCACGATGAACAGTGGCATAAGGATCTGAGATTTTTGGACTTAGAAGACCTCTCGGTTAGGGTTTACTGTAGCTGGATCTGGATCTCGCCGGCGCGCGGATCGAGGATCGCCAGGGAGGACGCCGGGAAGAAGGCCGGCGACGTTGGGGCACCGGATCCCGCCGGATCTGACCCGTAGAGGCGGCGGGGAGGTGCGGCTGCGGCGGAGGAGGAGGTCGGCGGCGGGGAGGACATCGAGGTGGCCGGCGACGAGCTCGAGCAGGGCGGCGAGCGGCTCGGCTTGCTCCAGCGTCGAGCTGGGCAGCGCGGGGTGGCGGCTAGCGGCGAGGCGGCCGGGCTCGGAGAAGAAGGCGGCGGGGCGGGAAGGAGGCGACGCGCGGCGTCGGGCCCGCGAGGGCTCTCCCCGGGCCGAGCGGGCCGGTGCGGGCGCGGGTGGCGGCGCGCCACGTGGCGCCACGCCACTGGCTGCGGGCGGCGGCAGCGATCCCGGACGTGTCCGCCGGACGAAATTTTGTCCGCTGGCGCGTGGAGACGAAGGGGACTAGGGTTTTTGGAGAGGGGATCCGCGAATTTCGGGAAGGGACTATATATAGGCATAGGAGGAGCTAGGAGAGGCCAAATGAGGTGCGGTTTTCGGCCAGGCGATCGTGATCGAACGCTCTAGATGATGGAGAGGGTTTAGGTGCGTTTTGGGCCACTTTGGAAGGATGTTGGGCTGCAACACACACGAGGCCTTTTCGGTCCCTCGGTTAACCGTTGGAGTATCAAACGAAGTCCAAATGATACGAAACTTGACAGGCGGTCTACCGGTGGTAAACCAAGGCCGCTTGGAAAGTCTCGGTCCAATCCGGAATTGTTTAATCCCCACACACGAAAGAAAGCTAGAAATGACCACCGGAGGAGAACGAAGTGCCGAAATGCAAAACGGACAACGGGGAAAATGCTCGAATGCATAAGATGAACACATATGCAAATGCAATGCACATGATGACATGATATGAGATGCACGACAATGATAACAACACACGGAGACAAAGACCCGAACCCGAGAAAATAGAATAACTTAAAGCTGGAAACGGCAAGAGTTGGAGTACAAATTGGGAAAGTCATATCCGGGGTGTTACAACACTCCACCACTACGAAAGGATCTCGTCTCGAGATCTACGACTGAAAGAACGCCGGGTACTCAGAACGGAGGTGACCCTCGCGTTCCCAGGTAGCTTCACGGTCGGAATGGTGTGATCACTTGACTTTGAGGAATTTGATTGACTTATTGCGAGTCTTGCGTTCAGTCTCTTCAAGAATAGCAACTGGGTGCTCACGATAAGAGAGATCTTCTTGGAGCTCAATATCCTTGAAGTTGACGATGCGGTCAGGAGTCTTGAAGCACTTTCGAAGATGAGAGACATGGAACACGTCATGAACATTTGCAAAGTTTTAAGGAAGCTTGAGTTGATAGGCGAGGTCGCCTCTCTTGCTGACAATCTTGAAAGGTCCCACGTATCTGGGGGCAAGCTTCCCTTTGATACCGAAGCGACGAGTACCTTTCATAGGAGAGACGCGGAGGTAAACATGATCTCCGATCTCGAAAGCCAAATCGCGGTGCTTACTATCATAGTAGCTCTTCTGACGGGATTGGGCTGCTTTGAGGTTATCGCGAATGACTTTGCACATTTCCTCTGCCTCTGTGATTAAGTCATTACCCAAAAGCTAACGTTCACCGGTTTCAGACCAGTTGAGAGGGGTACGACACTTCCTGCCATACAGTATTTCAAATGGGGCCTTGCCCGAACTTGCTTGAAAACTGTTGTTGTAGGAGAATTCAGCATAAGGAAGACAATCCTCCCACTTCATGCCGAAGGAGATCACACAAGCCCTGAGCATATCTTCAAGAATCTGATTGACACGCTCGACTTGACCGCTAGTTTGAGGATGGAAAGCTGTGCTGAAGCGGATGTTAGTGCCCATGGCCTTCTGAAAAGAATCCCAAAACTTGGAGGTAAAAATGCTGCCACGGTCTGAAGAGATCACTTGTGGAATACCATGCAGAAAGACAATCCGAGAGGTATAGAGTTCCGCCAATTGAGCTGCAGTGATCGACTCTTTGATAGGCAGAAAGTGAGCCACTTTGGTGAGTTTGTCGATGACAACAAATATAGCATCATTTCCACGCTTGGACTTTGGAAACCCAGTCACGAAGTCCATTTCAATGTGGTCAAACTTCCATTCTGGAATGGCAAGAGGTTGGAGGAGACCAGCTGGCCTTTGGTGTTCTGCCTTCACTCTTCTGCAGACATCACATTCATTCACGAATTGGGCAATCTCGCGCTTCATTCGAGTCCACCAATAAGCCTGCTTGAGGTCCTGATACATCTTCGTACTCCCAGGGTGGATGGAGAGGAGAGAATTGTGAGCCTCGTTCATGATCACTTTACAGAGGTCACCTTTGGGTACAACAATACGATCCTCGAAGAAGAGCGTATCCTTGTCATCAAGGCGGTAACACTTGTACTTGGGTTGACTCTTGGCAATCCCAATCTTCACCTTTTTGACCATAGCATCAAGAAGCTGCTTGGCGAATCTGGTCTTTCAAGGTAGGAGAGACTTGAAGGTTTGCGAGGAAACCTTGAGGAACAACTTGCAGATTAAGTTTGCGGAAAGCTTCACAAAGCTCGGGTTGATAAGGCTTGAGAATAAGACTGTTGCAATAAGCCTTTCTGCTCAATGCGTCAGCAATCACATTGGCCTTGCCTGGAGTATACTCGATACTCGGATTATACTCTTGAATCATTTCGACCCATCGAGTTTGCCTGAGGTTGAGATTAGGCTGAGTGAAGATGTACTTGAGACTTTTGTGATCAGTGAAAATGTCCACTTTTCTTCCCAATAGAAGATGTCTCCAAGTCAAAAGAGCATGCACAACTGCCGCCAACTCGAGATCATGAGTGGGGTAGTTCTCATTAGGCTTCAACTGGCGAGAGGTATAAGCAACAACTTTCTTCTCTTGCATCAATACTGCGCCAAGACCTTGGAGAGAGGCATCACAAAGGACCTCGTACGGTTTGGATTCATCAGGCGGAGTCAGAACTGGAGCAGTGATCAATTTCTCTTTCAAAGTGTTGAAAGCAATGTCACACTCCGGAGACCAAACGTACTTGACGTGCTTCTGAAGAAGATTTGAGAGAGGCTTCGCGATCTTAGAAAAGTTTTCAACGAATCTTCGGCAGTAGCTTGCTAGACCGAGGAAGCTACGGAGTTGCTTCACGTTCTGAGGAGGTTCCCAATTCAGAATTGCAGACACCTTCTCAGGATTCACGGCAATGCCCTTGGCAGAGATGATATGACCAAGATAAAGAACCTCATTGAGCCAAAATTCGCACTTGGAGAACTTGGCGTAGAACTGGTGTTCCCTGAGCTTATCAAGAACCAAACGCAAGTGCTTGGCATGATCTTCCTTGTTCTTCGAGAAAACCAGAATGTCGTCGAGATAGACCAAAACAAAGTCATTGGTGTAGGCGTTGAAGATGAAGTTCATCATGCGAGAGAACGTCGGAGGAGCGTTGACGAGGCCAAAAGACATGACAGTGTATTCGTATGAACCATAGCTTGTCCTGAAAGCCGTCTTGGGAATATCTTGCTCACGGATTCGAATCTGATGATAACCCATACGGAGATCAAGCTTGGAGAATACTTTAGCACCTTTGAGTTGTTTGAACAGCTCGTTGATGTTGGGAAGTGGGTATTTGTTCTTGATGGTCTTCTTGTTCAATGGACGGTAATCAACACAAAGTCGGTCCGTTCCATCCTTCTTCTTCACAAAAAGAACACCACAACCCCACGGAGAAGAACTAGGCCGGATGAGACCCATTCTCTCTTGAATATCGAGTTGCTTCTTTAGCTCCTTCAACTCTTCAGGTCCGAGCTTATAAGGACGCTTGCACACAGGTTCCATGCCAGGCTCAAGATCAATAACGAATTCAACTAGCCGGTGCGGAGGCATTCCTGGAAGCTCTTCTGGAAAAACGTCTTGATATTCACAAACGACTGGAATTTGCGAGATGGCATCGAGTTCACCCTTCTCATTGAGAGAAAATAGACGGATGGTATCATCACGAGGGGCAAAGACAATTACATCCTCAGACGAATGAGTCAATTGAATCTGCTTTGCAGCACAATCAAGATGTGCCTTGTGCTTAGTAAGCCAATCCATTCCGAGAATAAGTTCAATATCCGAGTTGCTAAGAACCACCGGAGAAGAGAGAAACTTGTAATCGCCCAACATGATGGAGACATCCGGGACGCAATTGTTAGAAGTCGTTTGCTTGCCCGGAGACACAATCTTCAACGGAACAGGAATCCTTTCGGTCACAAAATCATGCTTGGCAACAAATGGTGTTGAAATAAAAGAAAGCGATGCACCAGTGTCAAAACGAACTTTTGCAGGAACATCGTTAACAGGAAGGTTACCCATAATCACATCTGGCGAGTCCTCTGCCTGAGCTGCATTCAACAAATTGACCTTGGCGTGCTTGGGGTTATGCCTGACCACAGCTGTACTTGCTGATCTGACAGGAGGAGGGGGAGGAAGACGTCTCTGGTTGAAACACTTGTTGGCATAGTGATCCTTCTGTTGGCACTTGTTGCACGTGACCTCTGAAAGCAGACGGTGATACGGAGCACTCGATCTTGGAGCTTGAGACGAAGTCTTGTTCTGAAAGCCAGGGTTGGGTGGGTGGGAAGAACCACTGCCACCTTTGCTCTTCTGCTGATACGGCTGACGAAACGGAGGAGGAGGAAGCCAATACTTCTGCTGCTTGGCCACTTGAGTAGAGGAAGAAGGAGTAACATCTTTGACTCGCTTCTTAGAAGCATCACACCTCAACTGAGCGGCCTCTTGCTTCAATGCCATGTTGTAGAACTCATCGTACCTCAAGGGCTCAAAGAGGACAAGAGCTAGCTGAATTTCTTCTCTGAGACCACCCCTGAACTGGTATATCATGCTCTTCTCATTAGGGACGTCCTGCTTGGCAAAGCGGGCGAGCTTCTGGAACAACTTGTTGTAGTCATAGACAGACAAAGAGCCTTGCTTCAGCTTACGGAATTCCTCATGCTTGCTTTCAACCACGCTCTGAGGGATATGATGAGCTCGGAAATCTTGACGGAATTCATCCCAAGTGATCACACGTCCACCTCTGGAATCCTTGTACTGCTGGAACCATTCTGCAACTTAATCTTTGAGTTGGAAGGAAGCGAACTTGATGAAATCTTCAGGCCTGACGTTACTGCACTCGAAATGCTTGCACAGATCCACAAGCCAATCGTCAGCATCGGTTGCCTCAACACAATTGCTGAAAGTCTTTGGCCCGTTAGCAAGGAACTGGTTGAGTATAGCAAAGTGATTCCGATTGTTGCCTTGGTTCCCTTGGTTGCCTTGATTGCGCTCTTGAAGAATTTGCATGATCAACTGTGTGTTTGCATTGGTTGCGGCCATCACAGCTTGCCATGCCTCCGGAGGAGGTGGAGGTGGTGGCGGATCAGGATTCGGAGTCGTGCGCGTTGGAGGGGCCATCCTGAAGAGGTTGACATCCATTAGCACATTGACAGACAAATATTGAAGCTGAATCCAACGGAATGAAAATTGCAACATATAGTCTTCACATCCGAACAAAATGAACGAATGCATTCCTCTTGAAATGGTCACATATCCATAAATTGAGAAGCCACGTAGAATTAAGGTAGAGAAATAAATCAACAAGGTACGGATCAAGAACGAATAATCGGTAAGAAATCCCAATCTCAAACCAATATCCGTGGAAGAAGAACTAGAGCTACTAGAATTCCCACCTATGAAACTCCCGAACCTTTTCGGTTATGCAATCAGGTGTTGGGGATACAGGGGAAGCATAATATCTCACCCAAATCTAGCAAATCCTACATCCAGCTGTATCCATCCTTCAACACATAACCGAGAAAAACTTCAGAAACCATCTACCTCAACCTTCGAAAAGCATCCGTTATACAAGTTATGGCGATACTCCCGAACTTCCGCCCCAGTACTGGGTGGCGTCGAGGTTATCTCGCCAACGAACTGCATAAAAGAGATTTTCAATGTCGGTGTGCTAAACTCAGGTATTCCAAAACTGCAATGATAAAATTATGACGACAACACCTCAGAGCTCAACTCCCCGGGACACTTCCACAAAACCCCTGACAGGAGGCACCAAGACAATGTTCTCATCATAAAACCATCGGAACGATTCCAAGATACCCGCGTGATCCTAAATTTTTTTTAGTGAAATTTGAGAAGAGAAGAGTCAAAACTCTACGTCGGGATGCCTTACCAGAGCGACGAGGAGACTGGGAAGTAAAAAGAATTCCTAAACTCTCCGATATATAATTCCTAAATGACTCAAAACATTTTTCTAGACACAACTCGGCTGCTAAAAATGATCAAGCAATGGGGCTCCTAAGGTCGGGGAAGGCTCTGATTACCAACTTGTCACACCCTCGATGCGACTATATCTCCCACGTGTCGAGGCACGACTTAGAGGCATAATCGCATTGAAGGCATATGTCACAAGTAAGGCAATCTTCACAACATCCCATGTAATATAATAATGAAGGGGAGATAGCATAGTTGGCTTACACTCGCCACGTCAATCAAGGTACATAAATAACATTACATCATCCAAACTCTCAAGGCCCGACTACGGCGCCAAAATAGAAGATAACCCAACATGCGACACGGTCCCGATCACCCCCAACTGGGCACCACTACTGATCATCAGGAAAGGAAACATAGTAACGTTGAGAGTCCTCGTCGAACTCCCACTTGAGCTCGAGGGCGTCACCTGGAGCGGAATCATCAGGCCCTGCATCTGGTGTAATAGTAATCTGTGAGCCACAAGGACTCAGCAATCTCGCACCCTCGCGATCAAGACTATTTAAGCTTATAGGTAAGGCAAGGTAAAATATATGTGGAGCTGCAGCAAGCGACTAGCATATATGGTGGCTATCCAGTTCGCAAAAGAGAGCGAGAAGAGGAGGCAAAGCGCGAGCGAGAAACTAGAGAACAACCTGTGCAAGCATTACTCCAACACCGTGTCCACTTCCCGGACTCCGCCGAGAAGAGGCCATCACGGTAACACACTCAGTTGATTCATTTTAATTAAGTTAAGGTTCAAGTTATCTACAACCGGACATTAACAAATTCCCATCTGCCCATAACCACAGGCACGACTTTCAAAAGTTCAAATCCCTGCAGGGGAGTCCCAACTTAGCCCATGACAAGCTCTCACGGTCAATGAAGGAATAGACCTCCTCCCAAGACGTTCCGATCAGACTTGGTATCTCGATTCTTCAAGACACTTCGACAGGTTAAAACAAGACCAGCAACACCGCCCGAATGTGCCGACAAATCCCGATAGGAGCTGCACATATCTCTTTCTCAGGGCACACTCAGATGAACACTACGTACAACTAAAACCAACCCTCGAGTTGCCCCGAGGTGGCGCTGCAAGTGGCTCTATTTGGACCAACACTCAGAGGAGCACTGGCCCGGGGGGGGGGGGTTAAATAAGATCACCCTCGGGCTCCGGAAACCCAAGGGAAAAAGAGGCTAGGTGGCAAATGGTAAAACCAAGGTTGGGCATTGCTGGAAAAGCTTTAATCAAGGCGAACTATCAAGGGGTTCCCATTATAACCCAACCGCGTAAGGAACGCAAAATCCGGGAACATAACATCGATATGACGGAAACCAGGGCGGCAAGAGTGGAACAAAACACTAGGCGAGAGGCCGAGCCTTCCACCCTTTACCAAGTATATGGATGCATTAAGATAACAAGATAATATAATGATATCCCAACAAGTAAATAATGTTCCAACAAGGAACGACCTCAAATCTTTAGCTACAACTAGCAACGCTATAAGAGGGGCTGAGCAAAGCGGTAACATAGCCAATCAACGGTTTGCTAGGACAACGTGGGTTAGAGGTTTGACATGGAAATTTGGGAGTCTTGAAAGCAAATGGTAGGCATCATAGCCTTGGCATAGCAAAAGAGCGAGCAATCTAGCATAGCAAAGATAGTAGTGATTTCGAGGGTATGATCATCTTGCCTACAAAGTTGTCAGAGTTGACTGGATCCTCGAAAGCAAACTCAACGGGCTCCTTGTTAGTGAACTCGTCTCCCGGCTCTACCCAAACAAGACAAACAAGTAACAAGGACACAACCAACCACGTGCAAGGATCAAACAATATGATGCAAAGATGATATGCTATGCAGGATGCGATGCGGGGTGCATATGCAAGATTTGACAAGGAAAGCATGAACCTGGCCTCAACTTGGGAATCCAAGAGTGCCACTGGAAAGATGAGATGAAATCGCTTGAAAATGATATAAAGATCATCGGAATCGGAGTTACGGTTTGGAAATGGCAAGCGATTCAAATATGACACCGGTCTGCGATTTACAGCAAGTAGCCATCTAAGTGCAATGAGATGAACATGCTACAGCACTCAAACACGACGCAAAAATACATGGCAGGGATGCATTCAAGATGCTTAACAAAAGTCTAGCACTGAGCTATGGCCAAATCATCCATTAACAGGTTCAAACAAGCATGGCAAAAATGCATATGGCAAACAGATTTCAGACTTAGTGAAATTAACACTTGTCTGGAATTTTAGATCAGATAGCACTCTTCGGAGCAACAAAACTACATGCTACAGGACCTGAACATGACAAAGTAAAACATGGCATAGAGCTACTCAAAAATCTTAACAAAAGTCCCTTAGGGACCTTGAGCCAAAAGGGATCAGAAAATATACTAGCAAGCATGTGAACATTGCAAAAAACATAATCAGTTTTCAGACTTAGTGAAAACTGGCACATGCTGAAACATATCTCAAGTAGGCATGTTTACGAGCTTGATGCTCTCACTACGGAGCAAGTTATGATAAGCTAAGCATACATCTATCAAGAACACACAAAATGCACGCTATACATGGCAAGAACAATGGCATAGCATGCACGGATCAACTACAACATCCACGGCAAAATCGCCAACAAGTAGACAATCTGCCCAGGTTCACAAAGTAGCAAAAGTAGAGCTTGATTGACTCAAGCTAGGGTGCTCCATAATTGCAAACAAAGACATGGTTGGATAAAGCACTACAAGATTAATAAAACATCCTTACTGATCATCCTC
This sequence comes from Triticum dicoccoides, assembly GCF_002162155.2. Lineage (NCBI taxonomy): Eukaryota > Viridiplantae > Streptophyta > Magnoliopsida > Poales > Poaceae > Triticum > Triticum dicoccoides. The sequence continues at coordinate 576,470,897 of NC_041384.1, read as the reverse complement.
AAAAGAGGCACGGATCACTAGGAAACAACATGAACATATGGCAACATGAGATAAACAGCTCAAGGACTTAGTGGAAATGCTAAGTCCCTGAAATCAGAATTACCAAGTGCACCACTTTGCAAGCTTGTGCTAGTCACCACACACATCACAAAAATACATGGGTTGCACCTCTGGAAAGATGACAAAACCCTTAACAAAACATATGTAGAACTCATGGGCATATCATGCACACAATAATCATGACAAAAATGACAAATATCTAAATGGAGCAGCAGATCTGACAAATATCTCAAGTAGCCCTCTACTTAAAGCATTTCGGGTATCAAGATGAACTCAAATGAAAATGATGCAATGGAATGAAATGATGTACTCTCTGAGATGAACATTTTGATATGTTATATGCCCAAATCGGAGCTACGGATGCAAAGTTACGGCACGATAAACAGGGGCATAAGGATCTGAGATTTTTGGACTTAGAAGAAAAATTAGACCTCTCGGTTAGGGTTTACTGTAGCTGGATCTGGATCTCGCCGGCGCGTGGATCGAGGATCGCCGGGGAGGACGCCGGGAAGAAGGCCGGCGAGGTTGGGGCGCCGGATCCCGCCGGATCCGACCCGTAGAGGCGGCGGGGAGGTGCGGCTGCGGCGAAGGAGGAGGTCCGCGGCGGGGCGGACGTCGAGGTGGCCGGCGACGAGCTCGAGCAGGGCGGCGGGCGGCTCGGCTTGCTCCGGCGTCGAGCTGGGCGGCTCGGGGTGGCGGCTGGCGGCGACGCGGTCGGGCTCGGAGAAGAAGGCGGCGGGGCGCGAAGGA
>NC_041384.1:576451248-576469667 GCF_002162155.2 Triticum dicoccoides | reverse complement strand
GTCGGGCCCGCGGGGGCTCTCCCCGGGCCGAGCGGGCCGGTGCGGGCGCGGGTGGCGGCACGCCATGTGGCACCACGCCACTGGCTGCGGGCGGCGGCGGCGATCCCAGACGTGTCCGGCCGGACGAAATTTTGTCCGCCGGCGCGTGGAGATGAAGGGGACTAGGGTTTTTGGAGAGGGGATCCGCGAATTTCGGGAAGGGACTATATATAGGCATAGGAGGAGCTAGGAGAGTCCAAATGAGGTGCGGTTTTCAGCCACGCGATCGTGATCGAACGCTCTAGATGATGGAGAGGGTTTAGGTGGGTTTTGGGCCACTTTGGAAGGGTGTTGGGCTGCAACACACACGAGGCCTTTTCGGTCCCTCGGTTAACCGTTGGAGTATCAAACGAAGTCCAAATGATACGAAACTTGACAGGCGGTCTACCGGTGGTAAACCAAGGCCGCTTGGCAAGTCTCGGTCCAATCCGGAAATGTTTAATCCCCACACACGAAAGAAAGCTAGAAATGACCACCGGAGAAGAACGAAGTGCCGGAATGCAAAACGGACAACGGGGAAAATGCTCGAATGCATGAGATGAACACGTATGCAAATGCAATGCACATGATGACATGATATGAGATGCACGACAATGATAACAACACACGGAGACAAAGACCCGAACCCGAGAAAATAGAATAACTTAAAGCCGGAAACGGCAAGAGTTGGAGTACAAATTGGGAAAGTCATATCCGGGGTGTTACACCATCTACTTCTGTATGAGACCCATGTCTATTCTATGTATGAGACAAATGACTATGTACTTATGTATGAGACATATGCCTACTCTATTTTAGTACTCTGTTATCCGAACTACAACATCATATTTAGCTGGAACATAATGCTCGTACAAAAAGACAATACAAACAACTAGATAGAACTACATCTAAATTAAACGGTACGTACGACTTAACTTACAACATACAACATAAAAACTACATGAAGTCATCATCGTCATCCTCCATCGATGCAGAACTCTTGCCCTTTGTCGATAAAGAATTCTTGCCCTTCGATGCTGAAGAACTCTTGCCCTTCGACGACGCATAACTCTTTCCCTTCGACGATGAAGAACTCTTGCCCTTTGACGATGCAGAACCCGGAAGCGGCGGCATGAAGATATCGTCTTCATCCTCACCGTCGGCACTCCATAAATAAGTATGTTTTGCTCCCAACTTTAGGTACCTTCCACACTTTAGGTATCTTCCATGCAACCTCAGAAGTTCTTTCCGTATCTTCTCAAAGGTCCTGGAAGGCCACCCGCACCTACTTAATGCATGAGCCAGCTCATTCAGTAGGGTGTCACTACTAATGAGTTCTTCCCAAGAAACTAATATGTTGTCAACCCTGAAATCAGCGGCTAAACGCAAAAGACATTCAGACATACCAGTGTGAAAACTACGATCAAAAGGATATCCGGATATCTTGGCGAGACTACGAGTCTACGCTAGAATGCTTACCAATGTTAGTGCCGAGGGTGTTTTATAGGCTGAGAACACAAAGTGTTGGAGTAAGTGACCATGGGTAGCCTAGCCGGCTCCCCCTGGCCTTTTTGAAAAAATTATGAGCCGATCCGGCTCTCAAGAATCCAAGACATGGGGCCGCCTTCCCTTGGCCGGCTGTCTCCTAGGCCGGCTATCGGAAGGCGGCCCGACTTCAGCCCTCATGAAGAAAGCCGCGGGAGGGCCGGCTCTGAGGAGCCGGCTGCGAGAAGGCCGACTCCAAGGAGCCGGCTCCCATAAAGCGGTCGAGATCATACCCTCGAAGTCTGCACCCACATAACAGCGATGTGACGGGGCGTTGCTACAGTAAGGCTGGCCACCCCCGAATCCCGGAGCACGCCTGGCACAGTGCGCCGTACGTGTGGCCCTGACCCGTCCGGCGCAGCACTGTTGCCACGTTGACCCTTATGTCATCCACGACGGGCTGCCAGTATGGCCCACGGGCGGTGGGCCCCTTCGGGCAGAGAGACACCCGAAGGCGGCCAGACCTCCCCCAGTCGGCCCAAGATAGGGCCGGCTCCCCGCAGCCGGCTTGCCACCTCCCTCGAAGAAGACGCCCCATTAAGGAGACAAGACACGGAGGTGCTACAGTGATCGCCCGCCGGACGGCAGCACTGTAGCCATGCTTACCTCGGCGAAGCCCTCGTCACCAAGATTGAGCAACAGTAACCAGCCACCGACAAGGCCCTGGACAGTGGGGCCTGCCTGTCGACCCAGGAGCCGGCAGCCGGCGGGACCCACCAGTCGGCGGGCCCCAGCAGTCGGCGCGGTAGCCGGCGAGCCTAGACACAGATGGCTGGGCCCCACGCCCAGCCGGATTACCATTGTACCCCCGAGGGGTAGGCCTATTTAAACCCCCGGGACACCCATGCAAAGGGTTGTTGATCACTGCTAGTTTTAGACACCACGTAGGGAGGAGAAGAGAGCAAGCAGAGCCCTTCTTCCTCCTCTCGCCAAACAGCTCAAGGAGCATCGTGTAGCTACTTGTTCATCGAGTGATCATCCCGCAGAGCAGCAGTAGGGGTGTTATCTCCACGGAGAGCCCCGAAGCTGGGTAAGATTCGTCGGCGTGCATGTCTTCGCCTTATCCCGTTTCCAGGCACCGGTGATGTTTTACTGGCTCCCACAATGATAATCCACCCGTTGGCATATTCGCACCTACCACCCGACATTTAGCGCCCACCGTGGGGCCAGGTGCACCGTCGTCCGGAGATCTATTCTGGACGAGAACCCTCTTCCTCCCCCGCGAGTGTAGCCAGCCCGGCACGCCCGATGGCGCTTGCCACGACGCGCTGCATGGCGTCACCAACGCCTGCGCAGCGAGCAGCCTCGCTGATCTCCTCGACAAGACCCTCATCTCCGACGAGCTCGCCTCTGACGCGGGCACCGACCACCTCGTCAACCTCCTCGGCCAGCTCCACATCTCCAGCGAGTCTGCCGTGGACTTGGAGTCGGTTGGCTCCACCGATCCGATGCCTATCGACTCCGACACGGCCTCATCCGACACCTTCCCCACCAACGTCACGATCTACAACAACCCGCTTCCCCGAGCCGATGGCTGCGACGCTGTCACCATCGAGGTGATGGTCATCGGCCACGACGCCGCTGCCGACGAGAGCGCCCACGACGCCCCGCACACGGCGGTCCACGACTTGTCCATCCCCCTCCCGGCCGACACCGATGCTGAAGCACTGGAGGCTCGCCGCCTCGCCCTCCTCGTGGAGGGCCGGAAGTTGGTTTCCATGAGACGCCTCGCTGAGGCCCACCGACGCGAGGTCGATTGCGCCGCCTTTGGCACGCCGCCCCCAGGCGGGCCTAGCCGGGCCGGCATTGTCAGACAGCGCGGCGCTGTCATTGCCGACACGTTAGGAGTCGACCGCCCAGTCTACGCCACTCCACTTGAAAACCTGCGCGCCGCCCAAGCGGCCGTAGACGAGCTAGACGGACTGGGGGCCGAAGAACTCCCCCACATGACCTGACGCATCCAACAGCTGATCGATGCAGCCGTGCAGCGGCACGAAGCCGACGCCCCCCGGAAAGCCCTCCCCCGCACCAAGATCACGGCGCGATGTCCCGGACGCCGACTGCGGGTAGAGACCGCGCGCGGCGCGAGAAAGAGCCAGCTGCCAGCCGAAGCCAAATCCGGATCTCCATCGAGCGAGACGCAGAAGGCCACCCTCGGGCCGTGGAGTGGTGGGGCAACCAGCCTCCGCCCTGGCCCCGTGGAGAGAGATATCCCACCCCGCCGCTTGTTGTGCATCTGACTCTCAGCGGCCGGCTAGGTCGCCGCGAAGGAGTCGGCGAGAACGACGCCCGCCATTGGATTGACCGCCTGGCGCGATCCCTGGCGCTGGAAGAAGAAGACCATGTCGGTCCGCCTTGCTTCGGCCCCCGCATCCGCGACGAGCCCTTCCCCAAAGGGTTCTCGCTCCCAAGAGACACACCCAAGTACAACGGCTCCGTGAAGCCGGAAGATTGGTTGATCGACTACTCCACGGCGGTTAGCATAGCCAGCGGCAACAGCCGCGTTGTCGTGAAGTACGTGCCCCTCATGCTGCAAGGCACGGCGCGGACCTGGCTCAATAGCCTCAAACCACACAGCATCAACAGCTGGCTAGATTTCACAGAAGCTTTCGTCCGCAACTTCACCAGCACCTACAAGCGGGCTCCCAAGCCCAGACAGCTCTCCTTGTGCGTACAAGGCCCCGCCGAGTCCACTCGCGACTACCTCACACGTTGGGCCAAGCTCCACAACTCTGGCGAAGGGGTGCACGAGGTACAAGCCATAGAATACTTCACTGCCGGGTGCCGAGAAGGCACCCTCCTCAAGCACAAGCTTCTCTGCGACGAGCCGACTACCCTCAACGAGCTTCTGGACATAGAGGACAAGTACGCCACCGCCAACTCCTCAATGAAGACCGAGCTCCGGGTAGACGCATCCGGGAAAGTACTCAACCCGGTGCCCAAGACGCCGGCTGGGGATTCCGACCGGCGCCCACACTCGAACGACCACAAGCGCAAGGGCCCCGCGCCGCCTCCCGTTAGCCGGCAGGTGGCCACAGTCGAAGACGTGCCGCCCGAAGGGCGGCCCGCGCCCAAGAAACCCAAGGGTGGCAGGCCGGCTTGGCAGCCGGCCTTTTCCTACGAGCAAACTCTCGACGCCCCATGCAAGTTCCACAGCGGCGCGAAGCCGTCCAACCACACAACCTGGAAGTGCCATTGGCTCACCCGAATCTCTAAAGGCGAAGGGCTCGCACCGCCTCCGCCTGCCGGTCCGCCGCCTCCGGCTCCGCAGCCGCCGGCCGCTCGGCCCGCAGTCGGAGCCGTGCACAACGAGTTCCCCGACGAGCATGCCGCCTATATCATCTTTACAAGTCAGCCCGAAGACCGGCGCAGCAAACGCCGAGAGCACCAAGAAGTCAACATGGTTGCTGCCAACCCCGCCAAGCACATGCACTGGTCAGAAAAACCTATCAGCTGGAGCCGGACCGACCACCCAGAGGTGATGCCGTCTCCCGGCTCTTATGCGTTGGTTTTGGATGCCACCCTTGCAATGGACAGACGCGCTGCCCGATTCTCCCGCGTGCTGATAGACGGCGGGAGCAGCATCAACATCCTGTACCGTGACACCTTGGAGAAGCTGAATGTCAAGACAAAGCAACTCATGCCTACTCGGACTGTGTTCCACGGCATCGTACCCGGCCTGTCCTGCGCCCCCATTGGCAAGATCAAGATTGATGTACTTTTTGGGGACAAGGAGCATTTCCGCCGGGAAGCGATCTGGTTTGAAGTGGTGGACCTGGAGAGCCCTTACCATGCATTGCTTGGCCGACCTGCCTTGGCCAAGTTCATGGCGGTTCCCCACTATGCATACCTCAAGATGAAGATACCAAGCACCAAATGCGTCATCACCGTAGCCGGCGATTACAAGAAGTCCTCCGAGTGCGCAGCAGCCAGCAGCCGGCTGGCCGAGTCCCTTGTGATTGCCGAAGAGAAGAAGATGTTGGACCTGGTCGTGGCCATGGCCGGCAAGCAGTCGGCCCTGTCCCCCGATCCCAAGGAGTATGATGCCCAAGGATCTTTCCAGCCGGCCAAGGAGACGAAGAAGATACCTCTTGACCCCGAGCACCCAGAGAGGTTTGCCGTCATTGGGGCAAACCTAAACAGCAAATAGGAAGGCGAGCTCGCCGACTTCCTCCGTGAGAATCGGGACATCTTTGCATGGTCCCCCAAGGACATGCCGGGTGTTCTGAAGGAATTCGCCGAGCACAAGTTACACGTCCGAGAAGACGCCAAACCAGTCAAACAACCCCTCCGCCGACTGTCGGAGGAGAAACGCAGGATTGTGGGAGAGGAGATAGCCCGGCTTCTGGCAGCCGGCTTCATTATGGAAGTTTTCTTTCCAGAGTGCATCGCCAATCCAGTCCTCGTGCTAAAGAAGAACAACAAGTGGCGCATGTGTATAGACTACACGAGCCTCATCAAGGCCTGCCCCAAAGACCCCTTTGCCCTGCCAAGGATTGACCAAGTGATAGACTCCACGGCCGAATGCGAGCTGTTGAGTTTCTTGGATGCTTACTCAGGATACCACGAGATAAAGTTAGATCCGGCTGACCTCCTGAAGACCGCCTTCACCACGCCATTCGGAGCCTTCTGCTGCCTGACTATGACATTCGGCTTGAGAAATGCCGGTGCCACTTTTTAGTGTTGCATGCAGAAGTGCCTCCTCAAGCAGCTCGGCAGAAATGCTCACGTCTATGTAGACGACATTGTGGTGAAGACGGAGAAGCGCGGCACCTTGCTGGAAGACCTCAAAGAAACATTTGAGAACCTACGCCGTTTCCAAATCAAGCTCAACCCCGAGAAATGCGTGTTCGGAGTGCCAGCCGGCCAGCTCCTAGGCTTCCTGGTCTCCGAACGCGGCATCGAATGCAACCCGGTGAAGATCAAGGCCATTGAGAGAATGGCGATTCCCACCAAGCTTCGAGACATCCAGAAGTTCACCGGGTGCTTGGCCTCCCTAAACCGCTTCATCAGCCGGCTCGGAGAGAAAGCTCTCCCCCTCTACTGCCTCATGAAGAAGACCACTCACTTAGAGTGGAATGACCAAGCTGACCAAGCTTTCCATGAGCTGAAGAAGATGCTGGCCACACCGCCAGTCCTGGCAGCGCCGACTGAGAAAGAGCCCATGCTCCTCTACATTGCCGCAACCAGCCGGGTGGTCAGCACCGTCATCGTAGTCCAACGCCCAGAAAAGGGCCGAGTCCAGCTGGTCCAGAAGCCGGTGTACTATTTGAGCGAGGTACTGTCCGCCTTGAGGTAGAACTACCCGCACTACCAAAAGATGTGTTATGGCGTGTACTTCGCCGCCAAGAAGCTGAAGCCCTACTTCCAAGAGCATCCTATCACGGTCGTATGCACCACCCCGCTGGCCGAGATCAAAGGCAGCCGAGATGCATCCGGCCGGGTGGCGAAATGGGCCATCGAGCTGGCCCCTTACGCGATCTTCTACCAGCCTCACACCGCCATCAAATCCCAAGCATTGGTCGACTTCCTCGTCGACTGGGCCGAGACCCAGTACCTGCCGCCGGCTCCCGACTCCACTCATTGGCGCATGCACTTCGATGGGTCCAAGATGCGCACCGGCTTGGGAGCCGGCATCGTCCTCACCTCTCCCAAAGGCGACAAGCTCAGATACACGCTGCAAATCCACTTTGCCGCCTCCAACAATGTAGCCGAGTACGAGGCGCTCATACACGGGCTCCGGCTTGCCAAAGAGCTCGGCATTCGCCGGATCCTATGTTATGGCGACTCGGACTTGGTGGTCCAGCAAATCCGGCGACTGGGACGCCAAGGACGCAAATATGGCGAGCTACCGCTTCCTCGTTCAGCAGATCAGTGGGTATTTCAAAGGATGCGAGTTCCTCCACGTACCACGAGCCGACAACGAGCCAGCCGATGCTCTGGCTCGAATAGGCTCCACCCGGCAAGCAATACCAACCGGCGTCTCTCTACAACACCTCCTCAAGCCGTCTATCGAGCCGTCTCCAGAGTCCGATTCCATATTTGTGCCGCCTGACCCCGACGCGGCCGGGTCCGGCTCGAAGAGCCAAGCAGGTGATCCGGGGACTTCGATAGTCGGTCCAGGGACGTCAGCAGGCGGCTCGGGGACTTCCGTAGTTACGCCCAACCCGGGGACTGCCTCACCCGGCTCGGGGACTGCGGTAGTCGGCCCGGAGACTACACCAACACAACAGGTGGCGGCCGACTCCAGCATTTCACCGCCCAGCCCGCCCGCCCTGGTCGCAGTAGCCGTTTTGGCAATAGAAGAAGTCGCAACTCCGTCATGGGATCAATCCATCCTCAACTTCCTAATAAACCAAGATCTGCCAGCTGACGAAGTAGAGGCAAGACAAGTCCAACGCTGAGCCGGAGCATACACAATTGTCAACAAAGAACTCGTCAAGCGCAATGTCATTGGAGTCCTCCAGCGATGCGTTGAGCAAGAGAAGGGCATTGCAATCCTCAGAGACATCCACCAAGGAGAATGCGGCCACCATGCGGCCTCAAGATCACTCGTCGCCAAAGCCTTCTGCCATGGTTTCTTTTGGCCGACTGCTTTGGATGACACCAAGGAGTTAGTTAAACATTGCAAAGGGTGCCAACTCTTCAGCTCCAAGCAACACATGCCGGCTTCAACACTCAAGACCATTCCCCTCACTTGGCCCTTCGCCGTTTGGGGACTGGACATGGTGGGCCCATTCAAGACGGCGCGCGGTGGCATGACACATCTGCTTGTCGCCGTGGACAAATTCACCAAATGGATTGAAGCAAAGCCGATCAAGAAGCTGAATGGGCCGACTGCCATCACATTTATCGCAGATATAACAACTCGGTACGGCGTGTCACACAGCATCACCACCGACAATGGCACGAATTTCGCCAAGGGAGCCTTGGCACGTTTCTGCGCAACGCAAGGCATCCGCTTGAACCTAGCGTCTGTCGCCCACCCGCAGTCAAACGGCCAGGTCGAGCGAGCCAACGGCCTCATCCTTTCCGGCATCAAGCCCCGACTGATCGTACCACTGGAGTGTTCAGCCGGCTGTTGGCTCGATGAGCTACCGGCTGTCCTCTGGAGTCTGCGCACTACACCAAACAAGTCAACCGGCTTCACCCCTTTCTTCCTCGTGTATGGTGCCGAGGCGGTCATCCCAACTGACATCGAGTTCGATTCGCCTCGGGTAACCATGTACACAGAAGCGGAGGCCAAGGAAGCACGAGAAGACGGCGTCGACCTGCTGGAAGAAGGCCGGCTGTTAGCCCTCAGCCGGTCCGCCATCTATCAGCAGGGCCTGCGCCACTACCACAGCCGGAAGGTCAAGCCAAGATCCTTCCAAGAGGGCGATCTTGTGCTCCGGCTGATCCAGTGAACAGCCGGCCAGCACAAGCTCTCGGTACCTTGGGTGGGCCCCTTCGTCATCAGCAGAGCCTTAGGCAATGACTCCTACTACCTGATCGACGTGCAGAAGCCGAAGGCACGAAAGAGAGACGACTCCGGCAAGGAGTCGGAACGACCATGGAACGCCAACCTCCTCCGAAGGTTTTACAGCTGAAATGCAGTATGTATCACGCTAACTTTTGTACTAAGTACGAGACAATAGGCCCCCCCGAGGAGAGCTCGGGGACTGCCATCTTTTATCTATGAATGAAGAGTATCATGCTTATGACCTTGTCATTACATTTACTTGTTCCGTCCGGCATCGGGTTCGACTAGTCGGCCCGGGGACTGGCCAACTGGAGTTATATTAGAAGTCCTACCCGCGGTCAGACAAGTAGTGTGCTGGCGCCCAAGCCTTCTCTTGCCAAAAGTCGCAGTTCGAAGAACCGGCTGTCCGGCTGGCAAGAGTTAAAGGCAGGAAAGGACGCCCACATGAAAAACGGCTAGGGACTTACGGACTAATATAACAAAAGCTGGTTTCTCTCCCACCACCGACCGACTACCAGAGTAGCCGGCCGGCCGGCTTCCATTCACTTCACTTCAATCCAAGAAAGCTCGAGTACTTGCCTCCTCAAAAGGGTAAGGCGGCAAAGGAAACAGCCTAAGGATAAAAAGCATACGTGAAAGGAAACCAAACATGCACAAATTAATATTTACATAAAAGACCTTCAAAAGGCCAGCATTCAACATAGTTTGGATATACCCCCAGTGGTTGGAACTGCGGAAGCTTAACAAAATTGTTCAGAAGGCAACAAGTAGGAAAAAACAAGGACGGCAGATTAAGCCAGCGGAGCGACTGACGAGCCGGGCAGGTCGGTGGAGACGGCAGTGCCGGCTGGAGGAGTGGCCGGCTGGCGAACCTCGGCATGATCACCGCCTCCCGCAGAAGGCGCGCTTGCACGCGCCTCGTTGTTGGAGGCACAGTCAGGCTGAGGCTGGCTGGCTGTTCCACTAGCTGGCTCGACGTCTTCGTTTTCCTCTCCTTCTTGTCTTCGCCTTCGTCGCTGGAGGCGATCTCTTCTGCCGAGTCTTCACCCGCCGCCGGGTCCAGCCCGAACCACTCCTCCGGCTGGGTAACGCCATCATCATTAATCTCGGGAGCGAAGACGCTGATGTTAGTACACTCGGCGATTGTCGATGCGCGCTGAGCGATAGCCGGCCGCACCTCCGCTAGCTCTTCGTCGGCCTCCTGCCGCCAGGTGCGCAGCTGGTCTAGGTTCAGCCCCGGATACCAAGCTCGGACGAACTCCAGCGCCCGTCCAGCTCCAAGCCGGGCCGCCGACGCCTTCCAGGCCTCGAAGCGGCCAACCGCAACCTCCAGCCAGTCGGCAGTCCGACTCGGGGTGCGGGGAATCATCTCGCTTGGCCAGAGGGCGGCCAACACCTGCGCTCCGGCGCGCTGGAGGCGGCGGAGCATACGATGAGCCGGTTGCAGCCGCGCTTGGACCGCCAAGAGTTGCTCTTCGAGTGACCGACTCGCGTCCGACGTGACTTCAGCCCCCGCCTGCCAGCGCGCTTCGCGATGGGCCTCGATGGTTTGGGCGGCGAAGACGGAGTAGCCAGGAAAGTAGTCTGCACAGAGAATAAAAAGCAGCTCAAGTCAGAACACAAGTCAGGCGGCAAGGGGCAGGCAAGGAGCGAGGAAAGCGGCTTACCGTCGATCAAATCCTCAATACGGCCGAAGTCTTCATTCAGCGCTTGCCTGGTCTCAACCCAGCCCGCCGGTTCAGTCTCGAACTCGACCTTCAGGGCGGCTTCATTATCCTGCGCCTTCTTTAGAGCCGCCTTGTGGCTCTCCTCCTGGTCAGCCAGCTTCTTGGCCAGGCGGTCACGCTCCAGGACCAAGGCGTCGTACTCGGTCTCCTTGGCGCGAAGGGCGGCCTGTGCCTCGCTGAGCTGCCCCCTTAAGTCGGCATTGGCTTCTGCGAGCATGAAAGACAAAAGAAAAACCAGTAAGGTGAAGTCGTCAGGAAAGATCCGACCCAACTGCTCAGCAGTCGGCCCGAATCTCGGGGACTACACCCAGCGGGTGCGCTGACGCGCCCTCACAGGATATGAACGAAACCAAGTACGTACTCCGGCTGCTGATCAGGTCTTCGGTTCTCCGACCCAGCTCCTGAGCCTAGGAGTTGAAGGCGGCAGCGCGGAGGTTATGATACTCCTGGAAGGTTAGACAGGAGGCGAGAATAAGGTAGTCGTCAAGGAAGATCCGACCCGACTGCTCAGCAGTCGGCCCGAATCTCGGGGACTACACCCAGTGGGTGCGCTGACGCGCCCCCATGGAAGAAATCAAGAGAACAAAACAACCAAAGATAAAAGACTCACCCGGATGACGGCCCGTGTCGCAAGGAACTCCTGGGTGTATTGCTGCAGCGAGACGGCTTGGGCCTGAAGCCAGTTCTAAACCTCTTAGGCCGCCTCATTCAGCTCGCCGGTCCCGCCGCTGGGAGTCCACTCGGACGTGCTGGTGCTGGCCGCCTCCAAGGCCTCCACCGTCCGGCTGGCACCCGTAGCGCGGTGCAGCTCCGGCGCAGCGGTGCCTCCCCCTGCGCGCCGGTGCATTGCCAGCTGCACCTCGAGGCCGGCTCCTGCTTCCGGCTCACCCCCGGCCGGCTGCTCTGGCACCGCAGCTGACTGGCCGCCTTGGCCCGCTCCGATTGGCGCTGCCGGCGGCGCCCCCCCATGAAGATCACGGAGTCCTCCCTCCGCTCCATCACCGGTGGTTCTTGGTCGACCTCCTCCAACGGAGGCACAGGAATGTTGGGGGCCACGACGCGGAGGGGAATGGCTAGCAGCGGAGGCTGGTTGTGCGAAGCCTCCGCTTCCGTCTCCGCAGCTGCCGCCTCGGCCCGGGCCTTGGCTGCTGCATCGGCCCGCTCGTTCGTTGCCTGGGCGGCCCTTCGCTCCGCCGCCTCCCGCTCCTCCCGCACCTCTCGTGCATTCCGCTTCGTGGCCTCCCTGAGGTCGGCGCGGGGATCCACGCGGCGGGAGCCCGAAGACCCTCCAGTCGGCCCAACTACGGAGCCGCCCGGACCCCGCTCAAGGGAAAGCGGCGCCCTGTCCGGCGAGCAAAGAAAGGTTTAGAAGAGTTTTCAATCGAAAAGAACAACAAAAAATATGTATCCAAGCATTCGACGACTTACGCTGAGATCGCCTGCGGCTGCTTCATCGCCTTGCGGAAGCGGGCCGCCTTCGCGGCCGCCTCATCTCGCTTGGTCGCCGCTGTGGAAGCCTTGGACTTCTTCGGCCGGCTGCCGAAGAGGATCGACATGGCCTGGCGCTTCTGGGCGCCGCCGCCAGCAGCCGACGCGGCGGACGAGCTCGCGCCTTGATGATCAGACGCCGGCTGGTGGCGCGGGGCGACTTCGACCTCGGCATCATCCGGCCAGTCCTCGAAGCCGGCCGTGAGCCCCGCGCCTCCGGCCTCGTCATTTTCCCCCACGATGGCGTCTTCCATGGCGGCCGCCCCCAGGTCCGGGTCGTCGGCGTCGTCCACCGTGCGGTCAGGGACGAGCCAGCGCTCTATCCCTGCGGCCCCGGTCATCGGCGGAAGGAGAGGGTTCTGCTAGGGGCAAACCGACTGATCAGAGGCTGGCTATCATGAGGCCGGCTACCAAAGGAATAAAAGAAGAAAGAACTTACGGCAGGCGGAGGGTTGGCGCGGGAATACGGCTCCTTGCCGTATCGCCAATCCTCGGCGAGCTTGCAGTTAGAGATATAGTTCACCATGTAGGAGACCTCCACATGAGGCATCTCTCTGGTGCTCAACCGGCTTGGGTCGAAGCGGCCGCTCATCTGACAAACCATGTGAGGCCGGCTTTGGAGGGGAAGAACCCGGCGCTCCACGAAGGCGGCCACCAAGTCGGCTCCGGTCAGGCCCTCCGACTGGATCATCACCCGAAGCCGGGAGACGGCTGCGTTCCCGGTCTAAGACAACGACCTGGCCTGGTAGCTCCACGAAGGTCGCCTCCCAGCCGGCGGGCCGGCTTCATAAGCCAGCAGGTTGACGTAGTCGCCTTGCTGCGCGACATTCTTCACGTAAAAGTATGACTTCTGCCAGAGCTTCACCGACTGGATCAGCGGGATGGGCGGGAATGGGTTGTTCTCGCTCGCCCGCACATGGCAATAAAGGCTCCGCAAGGGGCAGGCACGCCCGCGACGACGGTGCCGAGCTTGCTTTGGAAGAATTCTGCCCAGAGCTCGAGCGTGGGGAGGACCCCAAGGAAGCCTTCGCACAGCGTGACGAAGGCCGACAGCAGCATCACCGCGTTGGGCGTGAGGTGATGCGGCTGGAGGTTGTAGAATTCGAGGAAGGCTCGGAGGAACCCGCTCGCTGGAAGGCCGAAGCCGCGCAGGCAGTGCGAGCGGAAGATCACCTGCTCGCCCTCCTCCGGTGCCGGCGAAACCTCCTTCTCCAGCGCTAGACGAACCCGAACGAAGTCCTCACCGGGCAGGCGTCGCGTCTGGCGGAGGAACGCGACGTGGTCCTCATGGACGTTGGAGCCATCCCACGAGCTTGACAGCGCCATGGGGCAGCGCGGCGAGAAGCAAGACGATGCGGCGGCGGAACGGCGCGGCAAAGAGTTACTGCGATGGCGGGAAGGAGAAGAAGGAAGACGAGAGGGGGCGGAGCGAGGGAGAGCGTGCGAGCCTCTGCCGCTCCCCCTACTTATAGACCGCGCGGCGGAGCCGAGGGGGCGTGGCGTGGGGGAACGTGGGGATCAACTGTGCCCACTCCCCCACGTCCCGCGATTATTACGCCCTAATGGCATAATAAAATCGCTGCGGGAAGGCAAGCGGTCCGCATGGGCTACAGAAGATCCACGCTCGGGCCGAGGCCTAGTAGTGGCGGGCCCGGGCCTGCGGCAGTGTCCCATCGCGCGTGTGCACTGGCAGGGTTTCCTTGCCACGTGGCCCGCGGGATGGCCTGCGGACAGCTCGCAGGTCGACCGCGTTCCCGCCTACGAGAAATGGAGCCCTCCGAAGTCGGCGCGCACAAGCAAAGCCAGCCCCTCAGGATAGGAAGCTGACCAAGCTTCTCGTCTCTTTATCAGCCTCGAAGCTCGCTCAGCTTCGGGGACTACTGTCGGAGTAAGTGACCACGGGTATCCTAGCCGGCTCCCCCTGGCCTTTCTGAAAAAATTACGAGCCGATCCGGCTCTCAAGAATCCAAGACATGGGGTCGCCTTCCCTTGGCCGGCTGTCTCCTAGGTCGGCTATCGGAAGGTGGCCCGACTTCAGCCCTCATGAAGAAAGCCGCGGGAGGGCCGGCTCCGAGGAGCCGGCTGCGAGAAGGCCGACTTCAAGGAGTCGGCTTCCATAAAGCGGTCGAGATCGTACCCTCGAAGTCTGCACCCATATAACGGTGATGTGACGGGGCGTGGCTACAGTAAGGCTGGCCACCCCCGAATCCCGGAGCACGCCTGGCACAGTGCGCTGTACGGGTGGCCATGACCCGTCTGGCGCAGCATTGTTGCCACGTTGACCCTGATGTCATCCACGACGGGCTGCCAGTACGGCCCACAGGCGGTGGGCCCCTTCGGGCAGACAGACACCCGAAGGCGGCCAGACCTCCCCCAGTCGGCCCAAGATAGGGCCGGCTCCCTGCAGCCGGCTTGCCACCTCCCTCGAAGAAGACGCCCCATTAAGGAGACAAGACACGGAGGGGCTACAGTGATCGCCCGCCGGACGGCAGCACTGTAGCCACGCTTACCTCGGCGAAGCCCTCGTCACCAAGATTGAGCAACAGTAACCAGCCACCGACAAGGCCCTGGACAGTGGGGCCTGCCTGTCGACCCAGGAGCAGGCAGCCGACGGGACCCACCAGTCAGCGGGCCCCAGCAGTCGGCGCGGAAGCCGGCGAGCCTAGACACAGACGGCTGGGCCCCACGCCCAGCCGGATTACCATTGTACCCCCAGGGGGTAGGCCTATTTAAACCCCCCGGGACACCCATGCAAAGGGTTGTTGATCACTGCTAGTTTTAGACACCACGTAGGGAGGAGAAGAGAGCAAGCAGAGCCCTTCTTCCTCCTCTCGCCAAACAGCTCAAGGAGCATCGTGTAGCTACTTGTTCATCGAGTGATCACGCGGAGACCCCGCAGAGCAGCAGTAGGGGTGTTATCTCCACGGAGAGCCCCGAAGCTGGGTAAGATTCGCCGGCGTGCATGTCTTCGCCTCATCCCGTTTCCAGGCACCGGCGATGTGTTATTGGCTCCCACAATGATAAGCCACCCGTTGGCATATGTCGCACCTACCACCCGACACAAAGAAAGGCAGGAATATATGGCGGGAGATACTGGCGGGAATTAGAGAGCGGGAAAATTTCACGGGAACGAGTAAAGCGGGAAAATATGGCGGGAAGTAGAGAGCGGGAAAATTTGGCGGAAACGAGCAAAGCGGGAAAATATGGCGGGAACGAGCAAACTTGAAAAATATGGCGGGAAATAGAGAGCGGGAAAATTTAGCGGAAAATGATGGCACGTGATATAAGCGGGGATCGTACGGGGCAAAAATGGTGGCATGCACCAGTCGGCCTACGGCTAGCCAATTAGGGCCTATCGGCTTACATACGGCTGACTGGACCTGGTGGCCGACATGCCATTCAGCCAGCAGCAAGCCGATAGGGGACCAGTCGGCCTGCTATGGGCCGACTTGGTCCAGTCGGCCGGCAGCAGGCCGACGGTGTATTATTTTTGAAAACTATTTATCGAGCGTAATATTTATGGAAATTAATAAAAAATGTATTATTTAAAAAAATAGCCGGACGTAGTCCGCGGATATGATACGAGAGAGAGAGGAAAGTATCCGACTCCGACAAAGCTTCTTTATTTTTGTTTTTAAAATACCAGAATTTGAACGTCCGGACAGTTTTATAGGCTGATACTGATTCTCATTAGATTACAAAAGTAAACGAATGTGTCTAGCCATATATCGGTGTTTTACAGATCTCCCTTGTACATGCTCTTATTACACAGCACATGTGCTGAAATCGTCCTCCGTCTGCGACGTGTCGTCCTTTCATGCAACTGATGATCGGCTAAATCCTTCCGATGGGAGTTTGCTGATCAACTCCTTTGAGCCGCGATCTCCTATGCTTCAAGATAGGTGGACACAACACTTGTGGATTTTATTTATAATTTACGAAAACACTAATGTCCATGCATGTGAACGTCTGGCAACTCGTCTATATGTATGAATTCTCGTTCAACCAATTCTGCACGAATCTTGATACGTTTTAGCAGTTTTTGTGTGTCACTTAGGACTAAATTGGTGTGTGGGCATTTATCCGGTTGCCCACACGTTTTTTTTCACCACACGAAGGCTGGTGTGTGGGTGTTTAACAATTCGCCCACACATCAGTTTTCACGCACGCAAAGCGGGCTGGTGTGGGTGTTTATCATTTCGCCCACACGCCCGTCTCCTCGCCCACACCCAAAGCTGGCAGTTGCCATGTGTTTCTGCAGGGTACATGACAACTATCCTAACTTTGCTTGTAAGCAGATGGCAACTCTCTTTTACCCGAGTTGCCATGTGTTTTTGCATGGTACATGGCAACTTCGCTAGCGTGCACGTAAGCAGATGGCACCCTTTCTTTTTACATGGCAACTGCCCTAACGTGCTTGTGAGCACACGACAACTCTTTTTTTTTTACCCGAACATGTTTTTTTGCCATGCCTTTTTGTAGTGTTACACGACAACTGCCTGGTGTTAGTGGGTGGCAACTCCTAAAGTTTTGAAATCATGGCAACTGCAGTAGACTAGACCATACATGGCAACTGCAGTTGAGCAACCATGGCAACTGTAGTTGTCCGGCATGGGAACCGAAGTTCAGCGACATGACAACTACAATTAAACGAACATGGACGAGGGTCTGGACCATGGCAACTGCGGGACACGCGATGACTGTCAGGCGGGGCATGCGGGACCACGAGGTACGAGGCCTGACGTACGGGGCGTGTGGACGTTATCTATTTTCCCCACACACACGCGTGTGAGAGGGATCGGGAGGGAAAAAAGAGGTATGTGGGCATTACTTGGTTTGCCCACACGTGGGTGTGTGGGTTGTTTCTCTTATACACCACACAAAATGTGTTGGCAGATCCTCTAACGCCCACACGTGTGGCACTTATCGGCGTCCATGATTTATTATCCCTTGGCGCCGACCGGACTCTGCCTTAGATACTAAGATTTGCTATGGTTTACGCCCTTGACAACATATAGGTTAATTAGGTGCTCATATGAGTTCGGACTTCTTTGCACAAGATGAAGCCAAATCCAGCTTCTCCCTTTGGGTGCGTCCGAAGCACTGCAAAAGGAATACGAAGATGTATAAAGGAGCCGACACGATGAGCCAAAAGGCCAGCTATAATGCGGTGCAGATGGGAGGATACTTGTGCGATGCATCTGAACATGCATGCACGTACCTCTATTCAGGGCTTCATGCTTTGTTTGGTTCATCCTCAACTTCCCATTCCCTTCCCAGTGCATGCAGCAAAGCGAGTTTGACGTCCTCCACGACGAAAACATAACACTGGATACTACTCCTAGTTGCCAACTGACAATGCACATATCTGCTAATATATGGCCAGCGCCAGCCACACATGCATGCATGCACAGTACTCCTACTACAAAACAGCCACATCTGGTAGGCTCGATCAATTTGGGAGCCAGCTCAGTCACCTCTTCTAAGAAGAAACAAGGAGTGGGTACATACTCCTCCTCCTCCTCTTTATCAGATTCCTGTCACGTTCTGATCTGTTCATAAGCAGTTCCAGCTTTGCAACCGGGAAAGCCAAAGGCAGTATAACCAACAGCTGTTCTTAGCTAGTGAACGGAGCTGGAAGTTGAGATTGGGCTCTTTTGATGCACGCAGGATATATAGCACATACAGCTAGCCAGGCAACCATCAAATCGGGGCTAAAATATGGGCCAACATAGATCGCACTCAGGTCCCCCGGCTGGCTTTTTTCCTGGGGTTTCTGTTTGGCGACGTAGCTTTCCGCAGCCGCTTGGTTGCATTGCGTTTCTTGAGGTGGCGACGGTTGCGTTCATGGATCGTGATGCGTATGGCAGGCACTAGTGTGATCCACGAATTCAGCATACGAACTCCTGAACCATAATGCCCTTCTGCTTTACCGTAAAGCGCGAGAGCGACGCACCACGAAAATGGCGCCGCGACTGACTTCGCTCATGTCCTCTTGCGCTATGCTTCTTTCTTCGGAGGGATTTGCATCCATATAACTTTGTAAAGCAACAACTACTTATTCCTAGATAAATGTTCGTTCGGTGAAAATCTCAACAAACTAAGGCCATGTTCGGTTGACAGGGTTGGGGAGGGGTTTTGACAGGGATTGAGGTGGATTAAATCCTCTACAAGTCAAA
>NC_041384.1:576421305-576451037 GCF_002162155.2 Triticum dicoccoides | reverse complement strand
CTCTTAGGGCAGGGTATAACCGAACAAAGCCTAAGGAAATTACACCTAATAGAAAAGTGCAAGAGAGGAGTGCATATTCTAACCTCACTCTTGCCCTAGTCTAATTTACAATCTCAACTTCAATACTGTCTACATTACAACTCCGAACTCTTAAAACCAGTCAGGATTCAACCCTCCCTTCCCTATTGACCGGTTTTGACCCGTTGACCGTTGACCCGTTTTGGGTTCCTCCAAACCTGATGGGCCCTAAACTATGGATCTTAGGCCCAGTTCTTTTGGCCGATTCTCCCAAAATCTAGATAATCGACCCTCCATCCAGCTTCTCTCAGAATCTTGAACTCATATTTTTTTGACAATCCTAGCTGTTTACATCCTAACTAGCTAGGATTGTAAAAAAGATATGGGTTCAAGATTCTGGGAGAAGCTGGGTGGATGGTCGATTCTCAAGATTCTGGGAGAAACGACCAAAAGAACTGGGCCTTAATACTTTACTAATCAATTTTAATTTTTGTATTAGTTTTTTTAGAAAACTTTCAATCTATTTATCTTCAACCATGACAGTACAACAAACATTAGGAATAATAAAAATTACTTCCAGATCCGTGGATCACCTATCGACGACTACAAGCGCTGAAGCGAGCCGAAGGCGTGCCGCCGTCATAGCCCCTCCCCCGCGAGAGCAAGGCAAAATTTGTTGTAGTAGACAGTCGGGAAGTCGTCGTGCTAAGACCCTATAAGACCAGCGCAACAGAACAACAACTACCGCGGATGAAGAGTACCGTAGATCAGAAGTATCAAATTGAAGATAGACGAGCATAGATGAACCAAGACCAGATCCGAGCAAATCCACTAAGGACAGATCCGCCGGAGACACATCTCCACATGCCCATCGACGATGCTAGACACACTACTAGAATGGGGGCTAAGCAGGGAGAATCTTATTCCATCTTCAGGGAGCCGTTGTTGTCTCGTCTTCTAGAGTAGGACACAAACTCAAACAAAACTCGAAGGGATAGCTAAAAACAGAGCCCTCCAGCCGGCAAGGACTGGAATCCATCGCGCCGCCACGGCCCTAAGGCCACCAGAGACGACGCAGATTGTCGATGGCGCCGGCGGGAGGTAGAGGAACCTAGACATTTCTTAGGAAAAGAGGTGTTGTGGCATGAACAACCGTTAGTTCTTTTTATTAGTTCACAGAGGGAGTACTTAATAGTACTATTGACTTTGACCGTTCTCCAAATCTACACCTTGACTGTAATAATACTATCATAATATTATGGAAATGTAGTGTTACACAATAAAATTTGATGAACCATATATTGCATAATAACCAAATTATAAATATTCAAAAAATCTCATTAGTCATATGTGAAGAGACTAGTCCAATAAATAGTGTCAAGTGAATGGGAATGAGAATATTTTTGTTCGTTTCCAATCGTTTCACTTTTCACTGATAACTTTCTCAAAAGCTATTTGAACCCTTAAACTCAGAACCCTTGTTTAGACCTAAACCGTCAAATCAATTAACTTACCCTCCTTTCCCACCATCGGCAGTTTTGAGCTTACACAGATGACACATATATAATGGCGATGCCAGATGATTCCTGTGTAGTAAATTGACTACACATGAATTTGACAAAAAAAAAGCCATATATATATCTTTAAATCATGCAAGAAACACATAATTCATAAAAATACGTGCATTTCACATAACAACTTTGAATTGAAATCACAACTTTCAACTCCTTCCTTCGTCAGTGCATGTTTAGCTTGTATAAGTTCGCAACCATGCATCTAATTAAATGACAAAAAAAATCTAGAATCTACGAAGTTCACAACCGTTCCATAAAATATAAAATATGCATACCATCTAGGAAGTTCACAACCATTCACCTAAGGCCGCTCAGAGTCATATGGCCCCCTTATACCTATCACATAGCATGTAGGCCTATGTTGTCTTCCACATGGTGTACGGTTGTCTAGATGACCGTGCACGATTATAGAATCACACAAGATTTAGGGTGAACCATGTGCGATGACGCATCTTAAAAGGGCAGTTTTGTACTGGTGTATGCACAATAACAATATTACAACATATATACTATGCGTTTAAAAGGGTAAATAATAGTTGAATTTGAATTAGCATAAATTAATCATAATATAAACAACTCAATAAACAAACTTCTACACTTAAATGATTAGGTTGAGATGGGCATATTATCCGATATCTACCCTCTCCATCGTATCGAGTAATCAATGTACTATGTTTTCAAATTATTTATGTGTTACTACATGTGTTATCAAATTTTCTGATCATTCCGATTTTTGTAAATTTATGGTTTAGGGTTGAAAAAAATATTGTAACCCGGCATTTTTATTATTCAACAATGCCAAGCAAAACTACTGAACAAATTGGTTAGAAAAAACAAAATAAAAACACAAGGTCGTCTGAAATGAGTCTGCCTTTGCGGCAGACTCTCCAGAAAACTACCGCACTCTCCAAAAAACTACCACATGCCATTTTTGGTGAAAGCTTACCGAAAAAGGTTTTTTTACCCAAAAAGTTTTGGTGAAAGCTTACAAAACAACATAAATTCAAGCATCAAATTAAAACAACAACAAATACAACAACGAAGCCTTTAGTCTCAAACAAGTTGGGATAGGCTAAAGGTGAAACCCATAAAATCTCGCGACCAACTCATGGTTCTGGCACATGGATAGCAAGCTTCCACGCATCATTGTCCATAGCTAGTTCTTTGTTGATACTCCAGTCCTTCAGATCTCTTTTTACGGACTCGTCCCATGTCAAATTCGGTCTACTCCGACCTCTCTTGACATTACCCGCACGCTTTAGCCGTCCTCTATGCACTGGAGCTTCTGGAGGCATGCGCTGAATATGTCCAAACCATCTCAGACAATGGTGGACAAACTTCTCTTTTATTGATGCTACCCCAACTCTATCTCGTATATCATCATCTCGGACTCGATCCTTCCTCGTGTGGCCACACATCCACCTCAACATGCGCATCTCCGCCACACCTAACTGTTGAACATGTCGCCTTTTAGTCGGCCAACACTCAGCGCCATACAACATCGCGGGTTGAACCGCCGTCCTGTAGTTAACACGAAAAACGTCACAGTACCTTTCTGTTTGGCAACCACTAGCTGGCCACTAGAAATTGTTTCTGGAACCACGGGGTGGCAATCAACCAAGCATGTATGCTTATAGTTACAAAACCAAGGTTGTAGAACACTGTTCTTCGTGACATTGGAAAGACATGTGATGATTTCTTTGCCTTCCAATACGTAACACTTGCTTCCCACTCTCATATCAAATATGACCAAATTTGATGGTTTGAACCTACGACGTATGATGCTACAGCACTACCCCCACCACAGAAGCCGTTGAGATCTCCTTGTTCGCCAGGTGGTCTTCATTTGCTTCCAGAAACCCATCGGCTGGATAGCACCAGATTAACATGGCAGAACGTAATGAGTGTCCTCCTTCGACTGACAGATGATCCCAACAATGCATCCAATGAAGCCACTCGGTCGTGGACATGGCATACGTCTGCACCGAAATGCTTTACTCGGAAGCAGGAAGAAGAGAGCAAATAATTGCTTTAAATAATGCCCGGAATGCCCCTACGGCGAGCATATAAATCCAGCAGGGAGCTCTGCATATTTCCTTCAACTCAAGGTCTTGCTTGGTCTCTCTTGCTCCTTGAGTTCCCTATCCAGAAGCTTCTAGGCTTTAGCCTCTAGCTCTAGCTAACTTATCTTCTACTTAACCAAGGCTTTGCAGCCAGCAAGAAGTACCATATATATCATCACCATGGGTGGCTACGGCGACTTGTTCGAGAAGGCCAAGCCTTACATCGCCATGATCTGCCTGCAGTTCGGCTACGCCGGCATGAACGTCATCACCAAGGTCTCGCTCAACGGCGGCATGAGCCACTACGTGCTCGTCGTGTACCGCCACGCCTTCGCCACCGTCTCCATCGCGCCATTTGCCCTAATTTTCGAGAGGTATGTAGACACGAACGATCCATGGACGAGCTAGGGCCGACCAGATAGTGTGCATGCATTTTCTTCTTCTTTGCTACATGCATGGTTCACTAGCCTGAATTGAAACTAATGGTACGATGAACTTGATCTGAAATGACAGAAAGGTGAGGCCGAAGATGACGTGGTCGTCCTTCCTCCAGATCTTCGTGCTGGCACTTCTCGGGTTAGTTCTCCTGTCATTTTGACTTTTGAGCACCCAGCCTAAGTACTTTAAGAAGGGAGACATAAGTGGACACTCCAATATGGAGACTTACCCTTTTGTCAAGAAACAAAAGGTGTCCGCCAAATGTTCTTTTTTTCCAGCAGCTAGCTGCATGTACGCCATTTTTTTTTGTCAGCTTGCCTGATATACTAACGTGTAACATGAGCTAAACCCTATGCATGTTGTCGATTACTGCAGGCCTGTGATCGACCAGAACTTCTACTATGTGGGTCTCAAGTACACTGGCCCGACCTTCGCATGCGCCATGAGCAACATCCTTCCAGCCATGACCTTCGTGATGGCCTTCATCTTCAGGTATATACTCCGTACATGCATGATGCATGCATCTCTTCTGAGAATCTGAGATGAATACTAGCGTGATCGCGACGTTGGAGCTAGCAAAACATTTTTTGACATTTTTTGGATTGTGTCCGAAAAAAATCATAGGATGGAGAAGGTGGACCTGAGAAAGGTGCGGTGCCAGGCGAAGGTGGCCGGGACGGTGGTGACGGTGGCCGGCGCGATGCTGATGACGCTCTACAAGGGCCCGCTGATGCGGATGGCGTGGACGAGCCACGGACAGGCCCACGGCGGCGAGGCCCCGGCCGTCGATCCCACGGGCAGGGAGTGGTTCCTCGGCTCGCTCTTCATCATCATCGCCACCCTCGCCTGGGCTTCTCTCTTCATCCTCCAGGCTCACACCCTGAAGCAGTACTCGGCACCGCTCTCCCTTACCACGCTCATCTGCTTCGTCGGCACCCTCCAGGCCATCGTCGTCACCTTGGCCATGGAGCACCGCCCCTCCGTCTGGACCATCGGCTTCGACATGAACCTCCTCGCCGCCGCATACGCCGTCAGTACACTTCTCTACTCACCATATGCATGCGTCTTGTCTCCTCATACATCGATCGATCGCATGCAAGATCTCATATGTAGTATCGTATGACTGATGTTGCAGGGCATCGTGACGTCGAGCATAGCATACTACGTGCAAGGCCTGGTGATCCAGAAGACCGGGCCGGTTTTCGCGTCGGCCTTCAGCCCGCTGATGATGATCGTGGTGGCCGTGATGGGCTCCTTCATCCTCTCCGAGAAGATATACCTGGGCGGCGTCCTCGGCTCCGTCCTCATCGTCATCGGGCTCTACTCCGTGCTCTGGGGAAAGCACAAGGAGACGCAGGCAGAGTCTGCGGCTCTGCGGGAGGCCATGGCCTCCATCAACTCCAAGGGAGACGGAGACGCCGTACACGGGCACGATCCTGAGTGCGAGAAAGCCAACGGAGCACCCAAGCCATCCTCCAACGGACACGGAGCTAGTGCAGTCTGATCAAGAGATTCCAACTGCTTCCAAGTGCTAACTGCGGGTGCGCGCGCGCGTCTGAACGAAATGTCTCGTCACTGACGTTGCATGCACTAGGGCTGCATGATAATTTTGCGCCGTGCCTTTTATTTTTGTCCTCTTGTATGATTTCCACAACCAACGACTATATTACCCCAGTACGCCCTGTACTTTTGTTCTTCTGTTTTATTATCGGGGGAGAAAGAAATGTGTTCCGGCAAGGGGTATGTACGTGTTCGTGTAAGAGAATTTTGAGCGTTTTTGTGATCCCGGCTTAATTTCGAAATAAATATCAGTTTGAAAAAATATAGTTCAATTCTGTGATAAATATCAGCTGGTTGTGACAACATCTAGGGTTCCTCAAATCATGCGACATCTCACGTCGGGTAATTGACAAACTTGAAAATCAAAACCCCGTGTGGTAAAATTCGCGTGGTATTCTATTAATTTACTGATCAATTAGTAGCTTCTTCTTAATAACTAATGGATAAAGATCTTCTCTATGTGAAGTGAAGGAACCTTCCTGAATGCAACTTCGGCCGCCACCAGAAAACCTAGATAAATCTACGGCCGACTCCTTTCCCTCTTGCCCCGCCAGAGTGCGTCCGCCGCGTAGCTGGCCAAACGGGCCGGCCCGGCACGGCATGGCCCGGCCTGTGCTAATCGTGCCTGGCCTGGCACGGCCTGCCATGGCACGTTTAATAGCCGGGCCGGTTCGTGGGCGCTGCTCCTTGGCCCAGGCACGGCTTGATTAGTAAACGGGCCAGCCCAATGGCCCATTTAGCACGCTGGGCTGCACATTTTCAGCCTCTTGGGCTGGTTTTTAGGCCTATTGGGCTATATCTTAGGTATACATATATAAAAAAATCTGAAAAATATAAAAAAATTAAACGGGTCGTGCCGTGCCGGTCCGCATGCCCAGACTCCAGGCCCAGGCACGGCCTAGGGCGTGTCGCCTGCCGGGCACGGCCCATTTAGCTCGCGCCATGCCTGGCCCATGGCGGGCTGTGCCAGCGTGCTCACGGGCTAGCCTGTTTGGGCCGGCCCGTTCGGCCAGCTATAGTCCGCCGGCAGGGAGGTCCAACTTGTGAATGATTGGTGCATCAATTTGGCGGAGAGTCTCTGTGTCTTAGACGGGGCGGCGAGACACGGCGTTGCCTCAGTTTAGGAATAATGCCCTCCCTGTCCTATCCTCGCCCTATCGGCGCACTTAGAGCAACTCCAACGCGCCGACCCAAACGAACGTGCGCTTTATCCGCTTTTCGTCCGTTTGGGTCGGCCGTGCGGATGTGTTTGTCCGCTTTTTCATTTGGATCAGTCGGTCTGCCCAACGGCAGACAGACCCATTTTTGACATGTCCGCCCCGGTATTTTGTCAAACACGTAGCAGGCAGGAGAGCTCGCAGCGGCTAGGCGTGGGGAGGCAAGGCCGATGTCTGCAGGAGCACCGGCCGGGCGCGGGCGCGAGGTGAGGCCGACGGTCGAGCTCAAACCCCACACCGGCAACACGAAGCAGGGCGAGCGCAGCGAGCACGATGGCGCGCCGTGGCTGGACGCAGCGAGGTGAGATGGCTAGGCACGCACGCGCGGCTAGCTGCTAGCTAGCTCGCATGCACGCAAGGGGTGGGCAGGAGTAGCTTCGATGGGGGACAGGGGATGGGCGCTGAGTGAGGAGTAGCTCCTACATGGATGGGCGCCGGCGTGGAGGAGCGTGACGTTGGACGAGATGTGGTGCGTGGGTGGTGGGCCAGCGGAGAGAAAAAGTAGGACAGAGAAGTGGGTCTATGACAGGTAGGCCATGCCTCGCATGCAGCGGACGGAAGCGGACACAGAAAACGTTCACTTTGTATTCGCCTCGGACCCAAATGCAACCCAAATTTGAGACTGAAATGGGTCTAAGCGGACCCAGAACAGACACAAAATATGGATGGGTCCGCGCGTTGGGCCGACGCTTTTGTCCGTTTTGACCCAAATGAACACGCGCAGACGAAATGGGTCGCCAGTTGGAGTTAGCTCTTAGTGCCAGTGGAGAGTGTGTGGAGGTGTGTCTCCAACAGATCTTCCTGCATCCGGTCGGTTTTGGTCTCCGGTGGATCTGCTGGATTCGGTCATCGTTCATGATATTTGAAGTATGTACACACTTTTTCACATCTCGTTTTCCGAGGCAGTGATTTGCTACATAGATCACGATGGCCGACATCTTCTGCTCTACATCGACGACTTCTCGGACATTGCTTCTACAAGTTTCTAGGTTCAAACAAGTTTGCTCGTCGAGACGAAGGCCTAGAGACGGCATCGAGTTTTGTTCATAGCGCACCGCCGATGGATGCAGGAGGAAGATTTGAGCTCCCATAAGAAATTAGATGGAATTTTCTTTTTTGTGTAAGGGTGCGTTTGTAAAGACTTGTGATACTTAATTAGTACTTTTTCCGTCCTGGTTTATTAGCCCCTCTTGTAGTTTAGGTCAAACTTTGAGCTTTGATTTAACTACCCAAAAAAGTAAATAATAGTATCATAGGAAATCTTTTTTAAATATAATTCAATAATATTTCTAACATACTGCTTATATTTTGTTAGTCAAATCTACGGTCAAAATTTGACACAAAACACGTAGAGGATCAATAAACTCAGATGGAGGTAGTATATGGCCTTAGGGCAGCTCTAACGCGGGCCCTAAAATTGCCCACAAATGTCCGGATCGAGCTATCCGAACACGCTTTGCCATCCAATGAGGACCCGTGTTTGTCCGCGGATGCACTTTACTATGGAATGAGGATCCATATCTGTTCGTGGACGCGTCTGCACGTCTGTTTTCCTGCTAATCGGATGCAAACCAGGAGAGCTTTGCAGGAGTCCGGGCCTCCGCCACGTAGGAGCCCGTGAATTGGACCGATCCGCACTGTTCCACGCTAAAACCATTGCTTTCCCCATCCTCTCCACTCCGATCACCGTCACCCTCCACCCCAATTACGCTCGTGTTATGATGTTAAAGCACTTGGCAGCCGAGATAAAGACGGTCAATGTGGACAAACCGGCAGCAGAGTTAGCGAGGAGTCACAGACATTTGGTCTGGGAGGGCACATATGCCCTTTTTGGAGGGACTATTAGTCTGAAACCTTTTGACCGGGTGCATGTAAAAACTATAAACATCCGGAGTTTTTTTTAGATGGAACACTCGTATTTCATTTATATCACGGCAACATTGCCGGTTACATGACGGGTTACATCGACAAGGAAGCCATCCAGCCAAAACATTTGCATCCGTTTTTTGTTGTTGTTGTTGTGATCAGCCGCTATGAACATCACATTTGAAATAAAGGAGACCCTATCTGTTCATACTTTTAGGATGTAGTTGGATGGCCGGCTTTTGTATCTGTATCCGAATCCACATCCGTGGATGGATAGTGTCCGTTTTAGGGAACCACGTCGGAGACGCCCTTACAAAAAATCAGAGCTCATGTTGATTTCGCCAAGGCATTGCATGCAGGTGGACAGACACCTAGTGGGTATGTTCTAATCGAACGTCATGTATGTTCAGTGCGAACGGCATTCCACTCATCGACTGAATGTCTCTCTCAACGCCTCTAGGACACCGTTAATGCACTTATGGAGTGCATTTGTGCAGAGGCGAGTGCTGCGTCAGCCAGATCGACTGTTAAGGAATATGGATCGTGGACTTGGATTCAGATTCCACTAGCAAAGTACACCAGCGCACCATGGCAAGTCGCAACAAAAAATACACACCCTACGTGAGAAATGTTCAGAAACTCTGCGAGATCTTAACTGGCTATGTTAGCAGCCCAGGCAGGCTGGCTCCACCAGGCAGCGACTCCATCGCTGCCTCACGACACCAATGAGACAGGAGGCCCAACCCGCGCAACATTGGGCCGGAATGGGCCAGCTGAGGCCCAGGCTCACCTACAAAACCTACAGAGGATCACGGCAGAACCGGCGGCGGCAACCCTAGTTATCTAGTTCATCTAGTTTCCCCTTCTGCAAGAACTCCAACAGCATATCGAGCTTCTCCTCTCCCCCCACCCCCGCATCGTAGGCCGCTCCGGCCGCAGCGGCCACCAGATCCGGCCATTATGGCCGCTGGCTCCACCCCAACCACCCCGCCTCCCCCGGCCGGTGCCCCCCGCCGCCTGCTGGGGGCTCGCTTCGATCCGTTAGCCACTCGTTGCCTTCCTCCCCGCGGTCAGCTGCCTCGATGATCGCTGCGTCAGATCCAGCCTCGTCGCCGCGAATCCTGCAGCGCAATGGTTCCTCCAAGACAGGCGCGTCGCCCGGACTGCCAGATCTTTGCCAGTCACCTTGTGGGGGGCCGGCGCGCCTTAAATCTTTGGTAGTTCACCCTTCCTCCCCAGTCCTTGTTTCCTCTTCGGGCCAGGCCGGAGAGATGGAGGATGGATGGACGGAGGTCCATTCCCGGAAGAAAGGAAGGGCCAGCTCCGGCTCGACGGATCGAAGAGGGCGTGCCTCGTTTCCGTGCTCGAACTGCCGCAGTTCCTTCAATGCGGCCGTGGGCCGGGACGCCTTCTTAAGCATGTTCAAGGGGGATTGTTTCCGCTGCCTCAGTAAGCGCCACCGTCGCATAGACTGCCGTGATCCCCTCCGCTGCATCATTTGCAAGTGAGCTGGGCATTACGGCAAAGAGTACCTACAAAATCCAAGAAACGGGGATCCAGGAGGGGCTGCCGTGATCGTCTGAAGCCACCTGCGGCGGCGAGAGACCCGGTCCGGGATTGCCTTGTCTTCCCGCCCGCGCCTCCTCCCGCGCCCATGGATCGCCTCCACCTCTGCGACCCGGCTAGGCGGCCGCGGGAGAGCAACAAGGTGATTGTGGCCACCCCGGCGCTAGAGATCGAGGAGCACCTATTGCGCCAGCACACTGATACGTCTCCAACGTATCTATAATTTTTGATTGCTCCATGCTATATTATCTACTGTTTTGGTCAATATTGAGCTTTATTATCCACTTTTATATTACTTTTGGGACTAACCTATTAACCGGAGGCCCAGCCCAGATTTGCTGTTTTATGTCTATTTCAGTGTTTCGAAGAAAAGGAATATCAAACGGAGTCGAAACGGAACGAAATCAACTGGAGAAGTTACTTTTGAAACGAAAGCCACCCGATGGACTTGGACCCCACGTCAAGGAAGGAAGGAGGAGCTCACGAGGGTAGGGGGCGCGCCCACCCCCCTGGGATGCGCCCCCCTGTCTCGTGGGGCCCTTGTGGCTCCCCTGACGTGCTTCTTCTGCATATATAAGTCCATATACCCTAAAACTTCCAGAACGCAAAATAGATCAGGAGTTCCGCCGCCAGAAGCCTCCGTAGCCACCAAAAGTCAATCGGGACCCTGTTCCGGCACCCTGCCGGAGGGGGGAACCCTCACCAGTGGGCATCTTCATCATCCCGGCGCTCTCCATGACGAGGAGGGAGTAGTTCTCCCTCGGTGCTGAGGGTATGTACTAGTAGCTATGTGTTTGATCTCTCTCTCTCTCTCTCGTGTTCTTGAGGTGATATGATCTTGATGTATCGCTAGCTTTGCTATTATATTTGGATCCTATGATGTTTCTTCCCCCCTCTTCTCTCTTGTAATGAATCGAGTTTCCCCTTTGAAGTAATCTTATCGGATTGAGTCTTTAAAGACTTGAGAACACTTGATGTATGTCTTGCCATGGATATCTGTGGTGACAATGGGATACCACGTGCCACTTGATGTATGTTTTGGTGACCAACTTGCGGGTTTCGTGACATTGGGAACCTATGCATAGGGGTTGGCACTGTCGTGATTCTCCGGTAGAAACTTTGGGGCACTCTTCGAGGTTCTATGTGTTGGTTGAATAGATGAATTGAGATTGTGCGATGCATATCGTATAATCATGCCCACGGATACTTGAGGTGACAATGGAGTATCTAGGTGACATTAGGATTTTGGTTGATTTGTGTCTTAAGGTGTTATTCTAGTACGAACTATAGGGCTGTTTGTGACACTTATAGGAATAGCCCAAAGGATTGATCGGAAAGAATAACTTTGAGGTGGTTTCGTACCCTACCATAATCTCTTCGTTCGTTCTACGCTATTAGTGACTTTGGAGTGGCTCTTTGTTGCATGTTGAGGGATAGTTTTATGATCCAATTATGTTAGTATTGTTGAGAGGACTTACACTAGTGAAAGTATGAACCCTAGGCCTTGTTTACCATCATTGCAATACCGTTTACGCTCACTTTTATCACTTGCTACCTTGCTGTTTTTATTATTTCAGATTACAAAAACTATTATCTACTATCCATATATCACTTGTATCACCATCTCTTCGCCGAACTAGTGCACCTATACAAATTACCATTGTATTGGGTGTGTTGGGGACACAAGACTCTTTGTTATTTGGTTGCAGGGTTGCTTGAGAGAGACCATCTTCATCCTATGCCTCCTACGGATTGATAAACCTTAGGCCATCCACTTGAGGGAAATTTGCTACTGTCCTACAAACATCTGCACTTGGAGGCCCAACAACGTCTACAAGAAGAAGGTTGTGTAGTAGACATCAAGCTCTTTTCTGGCGCCGTTGCCGGGGAGGTTAGCGCTTGAAGGTATATCTTTAGATCTTGCAATCGAGTCTTTTAGTTTCTTGTTTTATCATTAGTTTAGTTTATAAAACAAAACTATAAAAAAATGGAATTGAGTTTGTCTCATACGCTTCACCTTTTTAATATGTTTCGTGAGTATGATAGAAAGGATAATTGTGCTCAAGTGCTAGAAGAAGAAATCTATAAAATGTTTGGCACTAAATATTTGAATGATGAGCATGATGGAAATGTTGTTAGTATGAATTCCTTGAATATCCATGATGCTAATGATATGCAAAGCCACAAGCTTGGGGAAGCTATGTTTGATGAAGATGATATTTTTTGTCCCCCAAGCTTTGATGAGCAAATTTATTATTATGAAAGCATGCCTCCTATCTATGATGATTATTGTGATGACACGTATGCTTTAAAGAACAATGATAACCATGAAAATTGTCATCTTGATCTTAATTTTCAATCACATGATAGTTATTTTGTTGAGTTTGCTCCCACTATTATTCATGAGAAGAAATTTTCTTATGTGGAGAGTAGTAAATTTTCTATGCTTGTAGATCATGAAAAAAATGCTTTAGGTGCTGGTTATATTGTTGAATTCATTAATGATGCTACTGAAAATTATTATGAGGGAGGAATATATGCTTGTAGGAATTGCAATAATATCAAGTTTCCTCTCTATGTCCTTAAAATTTTAAAGTTATGCTTGTTTTACCTTCCTATGCAAGTTGATTCTCGTTCCCATAAGTTGTTTGCTTACAAAATCCCTATGCATAGGAAGTATGTTAGACTTAAATGTGCTAGTCATATTCTTTATGATTCTCTCTTTATATTTCAATTCCTATCTTTTATGTGAGCATCATTGAAATCATCATGCCTAGCTAGAGGCGTTAAACGATAGCGTTTGTTGGGAGGCAACCCAACTTTATTTTTGTTCCTTGATTTTTGTTCCTGTTTAGTAATAAATAATTCATCTATCCTATGCTTAGATGTGGTATTATGCTTTTAATTAGTGTTTGTGCCAAGTAGAACCTTTGGGAAGACTTGGAGAAAAGTCTTGTTGATCATGCTGTCAAAAAACAGAAACTTTAGCGCTCACGAGAAATGCTGCCATTTTTATTTGGAGAGTGATATTTAGTTAATTCTTTTTGAAGATGATTAATAGATAAATTCCTCAGGTCCAGCAATTTATTTGAGAATTTTATGAGTTCCATAAGTATACGTTTGATCCAGATTACTACAGACTGTTCAATTTTTGACAGATTCTCTTTTTCATGTGTTGTTTACTTATTTTGATGAATCTATGGCTAGTAAAAGAGTTTATAAATCATAGAGAAGTTGGAAAACAGTAGGTTTAACACTAATATAAATAAATAATTAGTTCATTACAGTACCTTGATGGTGATTTATTTTCTTATACTAACGGAGCTCATGAGTTTTCTACTTCAAGTTTTGTGTTGTGAAGTTTTCAAGTTTTGGGTAAACATTCGATGGACTATGGAATAAGGAGTGGCAAGAGCCTAAGTTTGGGGATACCCAAGGCTCCCCAAGGTAATATTCAAGGACAACCAAGAGCCTAAGCTTGGGGATGCCTCGGAAGGCATCCCCTCTTTCGTCTTCGTTCATCGGTAACTTTACTTGGAGCTATATTTTTATTCGTCACATGATATGTGTTTTGCTTGGAGCGTCAATTTATTTTGTTAGGATTTGCTTTCTGTTATTTAGAAAAATGTTTTGCATCTTTTATTTCAATAAAAGTGGCATTGATAGCCTTTACTATACCTATGTTACAAGTATACATGTTGCTGTTTGAAAACAGAAAGTTTACCGCCGTTGCAATAATTCCCTAGAAAAGTCAGAATGTGATAAAATGTTGAAACCTTTTGCATATTAAGATCTGATAAATTTACTACAGTTGGAATTTTCTTTCATAATTTTTGGAGCTAGGGAAGTATGGATGTTGCAGCATTTTTTACAGACTATCCTATTTAGGCAGATTGCTGTTATGTTTGCATTGTTTGCATATGTTTGCTTCTTTAATGATTCTATTTGAGGATAGGACTATCAAATATGCAGAGGCATTTAATATGCAATGGTGAATAATAATTTTAGTGATTTTCTACAGTAGAGTATGATAAGGTTTTTGGCAATGGTTTATACTAACCTATCTCACGAGTCATTGTTGAGTTTTGTGTGGATGAAGCTTTTGAGATTTAGGGAGACCGTGATATGAGAAGAATTAAGGAGACACAAAAACTCAAGCTTGGGGATTCCCAAGGCACCCCAAGATAATATTTCAAGAAGTCTCAAGCATCTAAGCTTGGGGATGCCCCGGTTGGCATCCCACCTTTCTTCTTCAACAATTATCGGTTAGTTTCGGTTGATTCAAAGTTTTTGCTTCTTCACATGATGTTTGCTATTCTTAGATGTCATTTTATTTTGCTTTGCTTGCTGTTTGAATAAAATACCAAGATCTGAAATTATTAAATGTTAGAGAGTCTTCACATAGTTGCATAATTATTCAATTACTCATTGATCTTCACTTGTATCCTTCGGAGTAGTTTGCCATTTGCTCTAGTGCTTGACTTATATCTTTTAGAGCATGGTGGTAGTTTTATTTTGAAGAAATAGATGAACTCTAATGCTTCACTTATATTATTTTGAGAGTCTTAATAGCATGGTAATTTGCTTAAAATCCTAATATGCTAGGTATTCAAGAATAATAAAATTCTCTTATGAGTGTGTTGAATACTATGAGAAGTTTGATGCTTGATGATTGTTTTGAGATATGGAGATGGTGACATTAGAGTCATGCTAGTTGAGTAGTTGTGAATTTGAGAGATACTTGTATTGAAGTTTGTGATTCCCGTAGCAGGCACGTATGGTGAACCGTTATGTAACGAAGTCGGAGCATGAGGTGTTTATTGATTATCTTCCTTATGAGTGGTGGTCGGGGACGAGCGATGGTCTTTTCCTTCCAATCTATCCCCCTAGGAGCATGCGCGTAGTACTTTGTTTTGATGACTAATAGATTTTTGCAATAAGTATGTGAGTTCTTTATGACTAATGTTGAGTCTATGGATTATACGCACTCTCACCCTTCCACCCTTGCTAGCCTCTCTAGTACCGCGCAACTTTCGCCGATACCATAAACCCGCCATATACCTTCCTCAAAACAGCCACCATACCTACCTATTATGGCATCTCCATAGCCATTCTGAGATATATTGCCATGCAACTTTCCACCATCTTGTTCATCATGACACATCATCATTGTCATATTGCTTTGCATGATCATGTAGTTGACATCGTATTTGTGGCAAAGCCACCGTTCATAATTCTTTCATACATGTCACTCATGCATCATTGCACATCCCGGTACCCAGCCGGAAGCATTCATATAGAGTCATATCTTGTCCTAAGTATCGATTTGTAATTATTGATTTGTAAGAAAATAAAAATGTGATGATCATCATTAATAGAGCATTGTCCCAAATAAAAAAAAGGCCAAAAAAAAGAAAGGCCAACTAAAAAAATAAAAAAAAGAGAAAGAAGGGACAATGCTACTATCCTTTTTCCACCTTGTGCTTCAAAGTAGCACCATGTTCTTCATATAGCGTGTCTCATATATTGTGCTTCAAAGTAGCACCATGTTCTTCATATAGAGAGTCTCTTTTTTTGTCATTTTCATATACTAGTGGGAATATTTCATTATAGAACTTGGCTTGTATATTCCAATAATGGGCCTCCTCAAGTGCCCTAGGTCTTCGTGAGCAAGCAAGTTGGATGCACACCCACTTAGTTTCTTTTGTTGAGCTTTCATACATTTATAGCTCTAGTGCATCCGTTGCATGGCAATCCCTACTCACTCACATTGATATCTATTAATGTGCATCTCCATAGCCCATTGATACGCCTAGTTGATGTGAGAATATGTTCTCCCTTTTTGTCTTCTCCACAACCACCATTCTATTCCACCTATAGTGCTATGTCCATGGCTCACGTTAATGTATTGCGTGAAGATTGAAAAAGTTTGAGAACATCAAAAGTATGAAACAATTGCTTGGCTTGTTATCGGGGTTGTGCATAATTTAAATATTTTGTGTGGTGAAGATGGAGCATAGCCAGACTATATGATTTTGTAGGGATAACTTTCTTTAGCCATGTTATTTTGAGAAGACATGATTGCTTTGTTAGTATGCTTGAAGTATTATTATTTTTATGTCAATATGAACTTTTGTCCTGAATCTTTCGAATCTGAATATTCATATCACAAGTAAGAATAATTACATTGAAATTATGCCAACTAGCATTCCACATCAAAAATTATCTTTTTTATCATTTACCAACTCGAGGATGGGCAGGAATTAAGCTTGGGGATGCTTGATACGTCTCCAACGTATCTATAATTTTTGATTGCTCCATGCTATATTATCTATTGTTTTGGGCAATATTGGGCTTTATTATCCACTTTTATATTACTTTTGGGACTAACCTATTAACCAGAGGCCCAGCCCAGATTTGCTGTTTTATGCCTATTTCAGTGTTTCGAAGAAAAGGAATATCAAACGGAGTCGAAACAGAACGAAATCAACTGGAGAATTTATTTTTGGAACGAAAGCCACCCGATGGACTTGGACCCCACGTCAAGGAAGGAAGGAGGAGCTCACGAGGGTAGGGGGCGCGCCCCATGTCTCGTGGGGCCCTCGTGGCTCCCCTGACGTGCTTCTTTTGCCTATATAAGTCCATATACCCTAAAACTTCCAGAACGCAAGATAGATCGGGAGTTCCGCCGCCAGAAGCCTCCGTAGCCACCAAAAGTTAATCGGGACCCTGTTCCGGCACCCTGCCGGAGGGGGGGACCCTCACCGGTGGGCATCTTCATCATCCCGGCGCTCTCCATGACGAGGGGGGAGTAGTTCTCCCTCGGGGCCGAGGGTATGTACCAGTAGCTATGTGTTTGATCTCTCTCTCTCTCTCTCTCTCGTGTTCTTGAGGTGATACGATCTTGATGTATTGCGAGCTTGCTATTATATTTGGATCCTATGATGTTTCTTCCCCCCTCTTCTCTCTTGTAATGAATCGAGTTTCCCCTTTGAGGTAATCTTATCGGATTGAGTCTTTAAAGACTTGAGAACACTTGATGTATGTCTTGCCGTGGATATCTCTGGTGACAATGGGATACCACGTGCCACTTGATGTATGTTTTGGTGACCAACTTGCGGGTTTCGTGACATTGGGAACCTATGCATAGGGGTTGGCACTGTCGTGATTCTCCGGTAGAAACTTTGGGGCACTCTTCGAGGTTCTATGTGTTGGTTGAATAGATGAATTGAGATTGTGTGATGCATATCGTATAATCATTCCCACGGATACTTGAGGTGACAATGGAGTATCTAGGTGACATTAGGGTTTTGGTTGATTTGTGTCTTAAGGTGTTATTCTAGTACGAACTCTAGGGCTGTTTGTGACACTTATAGGAATAGCCCAACGGATTGATTGGAAAGAATAACTTTGAGGTGGTTTCGTACCCTACCATAATCTCTTCGTTCGGTCTCCGCTATTAGTGACTTTGGAGTGGCTCTTTGTTGCATGTTGAGGGATAGTTTTATGATCCAATTATGTTAGTATTGTTGAGAGGACTTACACTAGTGAAAGTATGAACCCTAGGCCTTGTTTACCATCATTGCAATACCGTTTATGCTCACTTTTATCACTTGCTACCTTGCTGTTTTTATTATTTCAGATTACAAAAACTATTATCTACTATCCATATACCACTTGTATCACCATCTCTTCGCCGAACTAGTGCACTTATACAAATTACCATTGTATTGGGTGTGTTGGGGACACAAGAGACTCTTTGTTATTTGGTTGCAGGGTTGCTTGAGAGAGACCATCTTCATCCTACGCCTCCTACGGATTGATAAACCTTAGGTCATCCACTTGAGGGAAATTTTCTACTGTCCTACAAACCTCTGCACTTGGAGGCCCAACAACATCTACAAGAAGAAGGTTGTGTAGTAGACATCAAGCTCTTTTCCGGCACCGTTGCCGGGGAGGTTAGCGCTTGAAGGTATATCTTTAGATCTTGCAATCGAGTCTTTTAGTTTCTTGTTTTATCATTAGTTTAGTTTATAAAAGAAAACTATAAAAAAATGGAATTGAGTTTGTCTCATACGCTTCACCTTTTTAATATGTTTCGTGAGTATGATGGAAAGGATAATTGTGCTCAAGTGCTAGAAGAAGAAATCTATAAAATGTTTGGCACTAAATATTTGAATGATGAGCATGATTGAAATGTTGTTAGTATGAATTCCTTGAATATCCATGGTGCTAATGATATGCAAAGCCACAAGCTTGGGGAAGCTATGTTTGATGAAGATGACATTTTTTGTCCCCAAAGCTTTGATGAGCAAATTTATTATGATGAAAGCATGCCTCCTATCTATGATGATTATTGTGATGACACGTATGCTTTAAAGAACAATGATAACCATGAAACTTGTCATCTTGATCTTAATTTTCAATCACATGATAGTTATTTTGTTGAGTTTGCTCCCACTATTATTCATGAGAAGAAATTTGCTTATGTGGAGAGTAGTAAATTTTCTATGCTTGTAGATCATGAAAAGAATGCTTTAGGTGCTGGTTATATTGTTGACTTCATTCATGATGCTACTGAAAATTATTATGAGGGAGGAATATATGCTTGTAGGAATTGCAATAATATCAAGTTTCCTCTCTATGTCCTTAAAAGTTTGAAGTTATGCTTGTTTTACCTTCCAATGCAAGTTGATTCTCGTTCCCATAAGTTGTTTGCTTACAAAATCCCTATCCATAGGAAGTATGTTAGACTTAAATGTGCTAGTCATATTCTTTATGATGCTCTCTTTATGTTTCAATTCTTATCTTTTATGTGAGCATCATTGAAATCATCATGCCTAGCTAGAGGCGTTAAACGATAGCACTTGTTGGGAGGCAACCCAACTATAATTTTGTTCCTTGCTTTTTGTTCCTGTTTAGTAATAAATAATTCATCTATCCTCTGCTTATATGTGGTATTATGTTTTTAATTAGTGTTTGTGCCAAGTAGAACCTTTGGGAAGACTTGGGGGAAAGTCTTGTTGATCATGCTGTCAAAAAACAGAAACTTTAGCGCTCACGAGAAATGCTGCCATTTTTATCTGGAGAGTGATATTTAGTTAATTCTTTTTGCAGATGATTAATAGATAAATTCCTCAGGTCCATCAATTTATTTTAGAATTTTATGAGTTCCATAAGTATACGTTTGATCCAGATTACTACAGACTGTTCTGTTTTTGACAGATTCTGTTTTTCATGTGTTGTTTACTTATTTTTATGACTCTATGGCTAGTAAAAGAGTTTATAAACCATAGAGAAGTTGGAATACAGTAGGTTTAACACTAATATAAATAAAGAATGAATTCATTACAGTACCTTGATGGTGATTTATTTTCTTATACTAACGGAGCTCACGAGTTTTCTACTTTAAGTTTTGTGTTGTGAAGTTTTCAAGTTTTGGGTAAACATTCAATGGACTATCGAATAAGGAGTGGCAAGAGCCTAAGCTTGGGTATGACTAAGGCACCCCAAGGTAATATTCAAGGACAACCAAGAGCCTAAGCTTGGGGATGCCCCGGAAGGCATCCCCTCTTTCGTCTTCGTTCATCGGTAACTTTACTTGGAGATATATTTTTATTCGCCACATGATATGTGTTTTGCTTGGAGCGTAAATTTATTTTGTAAGGATTTGCTTGCTGTTATTTAGAACAATGTGTTGCATCTTTTATTTCAATAAAAGCGGCATTGATAGCCTTTACTATGCCTATGTTATAAGTATACATGTTGCTGTTTGAAAACAGAAAGGTTACCGATGTTGCAATAATTCCCTAGAAAAGTCAGAATGTGATAAAATATTGAAACCTTTTGCATATTAAGATCTGATAAATGTACTACAGTGGGAATTTTCTTTCATAATTTTTGGAGCTAGGGAAGTATGGATGTTGCAGCATTCTTTACAGACTATCCTGTTTAGGCAGATTGCTGTTATGTTTGCATTGTTTGCATATGTTTGCTTCTTTAATGATTCTATTTGAGGATAGGACTATTAAATATGCAGAGGCATTTAGTATGCAATGTTGATTAATAATTTTAGTGATTTGCTACAATAGAGTATGATAAGGTTTTTGGCAATGGTTTATACTAACCTATCTCACGAGTCCTTATTGAGTTTTGTGTGGATGAAGCTTTTGAGATTTAGGGAGACCGTGATATGAGAGGAATTAAGAAGACACAAAAACTCAAGCTTGGGGATTCCCAAGGCACCCCAAGATAATATTTCAAGAAGTCTCAAACATCTAAGCTTGGGGATGCCCCGGTTGGCATCCCACCTTTCTTCTTCAATAATTATCGGTTAGTTTCGGTTGATCCTAAGTTTTTGCTTCTTCACATGATGTTTGCTATTCTTAGATGTCATTTTATTTTGCTTTGCTTGCTGTTTGAATAAAATACAAAGATATGAAATTATTAAATGTTAGAGAGTCTTCACATAGTTGCATAATTATTCAACTACTCATTGATCTTCACTTATATCCTTCGGAGTAGTTTGTCATTTGCTCTAGTGCTTCACTTATATCTTTTAGAGCATGGTGGTAGTTTTATTTTGAAGAAATAGATGAACTCTCATGCTTCACTTATATTATTTTGAGAGTCTTAATAGCATGGTAATTTGCTTAAAATCCTAATATGCTAGGTATTCAAGAATAATAAAATTCTCTTATGAGTGTGTTGAATACTATGAGAACTTTGATGCTTGATGATTGTTTTGAGATATGGAGATGGTGATATTAGAGTCACGCTAGTTGAGTAGTTGTGAATTTGAGAGATACTTGTGTTGAAGTTTGTGATTCCCGTAGCATGCACGTATGGTGAACCGTTATGTAACGAAGTCGGAGCATGAGGTGTTTATTGATTGTCTTCCTTATGAGTGGCGGTCGGGGACGAGCAATGGTATTTTCCTACCAATCTATCCCCCTAGGAGCATGCGCGTAGTACTTTGTTTCGATGACTAATAGATTTTTGCAATAAGTATGTGAGTTGTTTATGACTAATGTTGAGTCCATGGATTATACGCACTCTCACCCTTCCACCCTTGCAAGCCTATCTAGCACCGCACAACTTTCACCGGTACCTTAAACCCACCATATACCTTCCTCAAAACAGCCACCATACCTACCTATTATGGCATCTCCATAGCCATTCCGAGATATATTGCCATGCAACTTTCCACCATCTTGTTCATCATGACACATTCATCATTGTCATACTGCTTTGCATGATCATGTAGTTGACATCGTATTTGTGGCAAAGCCACCGTTCATAATTATTTCATACATGTCACTCATGCATCATTGCACATCCCGGTACCCCGCCGGAAGCATTCATATAGAGTCATATCTTGTCCTAAGCATCGAGTTGTAATTATTGAGTTGTAAGAAAATAAAAGTGTGATGATCATCATTAATAGAGCATTGTCCCAAATAAAAAAAGAAAGGCCAAATAAAGAAAGGCCAAATAAAAAAAGAGAAAGAAGGGACAATGCTACTATCCTTTTTCCACACTTGTGCTTCAAAGTAGCACCATGTTCTTCATATAGCGAGTCTCATATATTGTGCTTCAAAGTAGCACCATGTGTTTCATATAGAGAGTCTCTTGTTTTGTCATTTTCATATACTAGTGGGAATATTTCATTATAGAACTTGGCTTGTATATTCTAATAATGGGCCTCCTCAAGTGCCCTAGGTCTTCGTGAGCAAGCAAGTTGGATGCACACCCACTTAGTTTCTTTTGTTGAGCTTTCATACATTTATAGCTCTAGTGCATCCGTTGCATGGCAATCCCTACTCACTCACATTGATATCTATTAATGGGCATCTCCATAGCCCGTTGATACGCCTAGTTGATGTGAGAATATATTCTCCCTTTTTGTCTTCTCCGCAACCACCATTCTATTCCACCTATAGTGCTATGTCCATGGCTCACGCTCATGTATTGCGTGAAGATTGAAAAAGTTTGAGAACATCAAAAGTATGAAACAATTGCTTGGCTTGTCATCGGGGTTGTGCATGATTTAAATATTTTATGTGGTGAAGATGGAGCATAGCCAGACTATATGATTTTGTAGGGATAACTTTCTTTGGCCATGTTATTTTGAGAAGACATGATTGCTTTGTTAGTATGCTTAGATTATTATTATTTTTATGTCAATATGAACTTTTGTCCTGAATCTTTCGAATCTGAATATTCATATCACAAGTAAGAAGAATTACATTGAAATTATGCCAACTAGCATTCCACATCAAAAATTATCTTTTTTATCATTTACCTACTTGAGGACGAGCAGGAATTAAGCTTGGGGATGCTTGATACGTCTCCAACGTATCTATAAGTTTTGATTGCTCCATGCTATATTATCTACTATTTTGGGCAATATTGGGCTTTATTATCCTCTTTTATATTAGTTTTGGGACTAACCTATTAACCGGAGGCCCATCCCAGATTTGCTTTTTTATGCCTATTTCAGTGTTTCGAAGAAAAGGAATATCAAACGGAGTCGAAACGGAACGAAATCAACTGGAGAAGTTATTTTTGGAACGAAAGCCACCCGATGGACTTGGACCCCACGTCAAGGAAGGAAGGAGGAGCTCACGAGGGTAGGAGGCACGCCCACCCCCCTGGGGCGCGCCCCCTGTCTCGTGGGGCCCTCGTGGCTCCCCTGACGTGCTTCTTCTACCTATATAAGTCCATATACCCTAAAACTTCCAGAACGCAATATAGATCCAGAGTTCCGCTGCCAGAAGCCTCCGTAGCCACCAAAAGTCAATCGGGTCCCTGTTCGGGCACCCTGCCGGAGGGGGGAACCCTCACCGGTGGGCATCTTCATCATCCCGGCGCTCTCTATGACGAGGAGGGAGTAGTTCTCCCTCGGGGCTGAGGGTATGTACCAGTAGCTATGTGTTTGATCTCTCTCTCTCTCTCTCTCTCGTGTTCTTGAGGTGATACGATCTTGATGTATCGCGAGCTTTGCTATTATATTTGGATCCTATGATGTTTCTTCCCCCCTCTTCTCTCTTGTAATGAATCGAGTTTCCCCTTTGAAGTAATCTTATCGGATTGAGTCTGTAAAGACTTGAGAACACTTGATGTATGTCCTGCCGTGGATATCTGTGGTGACAATGGGATACCACGTGCCACTTGATGTATGTTTTGATGACCAACTTGCGGGTTTCGTGACATTGGAAACCTATGCATAGGGGTTGGCACACGTTTTCGTCGTGATTCTCCAGTAGAAACTTTGGGGAACTCTTTGAGGTTCTATGTGTTGGTTGAATAGATGAATTGAGATTGTGTGATGCATATCGTATAATCATGCCCACGGATACTTGAGGTGACAATGGAGTATCTAGGTGACATTAGTGTTTTGGTTGATTTGTGTCTTAAGGTGTTATTCTAGTACGAACTCTAGGGCTGTTTGTGACACTTATAGGAATAGCCCAACGGATTGATTGGAAGGAATAACTTTGAGGTGGTTTCGTACCCTACCATAATCTCTTCG
Source organism: Triticum dicoccoides (assembly GCF_002162155.2). Taxonomy (NCBI): domain Eukaryota; kingdom Viridiplantae; phylum Streptophyta; class Magnoliopsida; order Poales; family Poaceae; genus Triticum; species Triticum dicoccoides. The sequence continues at coordinate 576,427,201 of NC_041384.1, read as the reverse complement.
TTCGTTCTCCACTATTAGTGACTTTGGAGTGGCTCTTTGTTGCATGTTGAGGGATAGTTTTATTATCCAATTATGTTAGTATTGTTGAGAGGACTTACACTAGTGAAAGTATGAACCCTAGGCCTTGTTTACCATCATTGCAATACCGTTTACGCTCACTTTTATCACTTGCTACGTTGTTGTTTTTATTATTTCAGATTACAAAAACTATTATCTACTATCCATATACCACTTGTATGACCATCTCTTCGCCGAACTAGTGCACCTATACAAATTACCATTGTATTGCATGTGTTGGGGACACAAGAGATTCTTTGTTATTTGGTTGCAGGGTTGCTTGAGAGAGACCATCTTCATCCTACGCCTCCGACGGATATATAAACCTTAGGTCATCCACTTGAGGGAAATTTGCTTCTGTCCTACAAACCTTTCCACTTGGAGGCCCAACAACGTATACACGAAGAAGGTTGTGTAGTAGACATCACACACCGTCACCCTCCCCACCGCGGACCGCTCGCACTCCACCACCCCGGCGGCCGTCGGCAGGATCATCTTCGATCAGTTGCTCACCGGGCCGCATCAGTTGCGCGTCACCGCCCACCATCCTGAAGCCTTCCTCGTCCACGTCGACCTCCCCGTGTACCGGGACAACGCCGTGCGTCATGGCGTAATCAAGGTCGACGGCTGCAAGTACTTCATCGGGGCCTGGAGTGAAGACGACCACGTCGCGATCCTCAAGTTCAGCCACCATGTGCGCATGGTGGTGGAAGACCTTCCCATGTAGTTCTGGTCTCTGCCGGGTGCCGAGGAGGCCCTCGGAGAAATCAGCCATGTCGACCGGCTGGACTCACGCACCCTAGAGAGGGGCCACATCAAGACCTTTGCCTTCTAGCTTTGGGTCTGGGATGTTGCTCACATTCCATCCAGGCGCGCTCTCTGGGTGCCGAAGAGGGGCGCTGGCCACACCAACGAGATCATCAGCATCGCCCCCGAGGACCGCCGCACCCCCCCCCGCCGCCTGGTGCCTGTCGCTACGACTTGCTGTTCCACGTCGACTTGCTGGAGGACTGGACCCCCTCTCACCGCGCTCCACCGACTCAGGGCAAAGTGGGTTGCCCTCCTCGGATGAGGGCGATGAATGCCCCTTCCCGCTCATCGAGCCGGGCACGTGGGTTGCCCACGTAGAAGACATACAGGACAGGGCCCGCAGCATCGTGCCGCGCGTCGGGGCGGCGAGCTGTGGCCCAGTGCTCGGCGGTGCCGGCCGTGACCATGAAGAAGATGGTGGAAGTGGCGGCTCGGGCCGGTCCTAGAAGGACCGTCTGCTCAGCCGCGGCTGTTACGCGAGAGACAGCGGCGCGGACGTCATCAAGGAGGCACACCGCCGTCGTAGTTGCACTCCAGTGGGCCGGCACCGCTCATCCGGTTGTCGGGGGCACCATGAAGCGGGGAAGGGCTCCGGCGCCTCGGCTCTGCGCGCCACCCCACCTCTTCCCCTCCGCCCGGTGCCAACCACGCCAGCAGAGGTGGACCGGATGGCCCAGTTCTTCTCCTTCTCTGACTCATGACGTGCCCTCTCCCCACCCCCGCGCATGGATTGCATGCAGCTGGAGATGGAAAACACCAAGCTCCAAGCCCTAGATGCCCCCCTCGCATTTGAAGACGGAGGCCGCTCCCCCTCGTCCTTGCGACGGACCTGCTGAGCTGGAGAGCCCGGAGATGCTGCCATGCCTGCTGCCCTGCATCAGCTCCCCTACAGCAGCCACGGTGGGTTTCCATATGGAGGCGGTCACTAAGAGGGTGGGCGCAATGCAGATCCAAGACGGCCATGAGCAAGCAGTTGAGTGATGTCTACAACACAACCTTCTTCTTGTAGACGTTGTTGGGCCGGGCCTCCAAGCGCAGAGGTTTGTAGGACAGTAGCAAATTTTCCTCAAGTGGACGACCTAAGGTTTATCAATCCGTGGGAGGCGTAGGATGAAGATGGTCTCTCTCAAACAACCCTGCAACCAAATAACAAAGAGTCTCTTGTGTCCCCAACACATCCAATACAATGGTAAATTGTATAGGAGCACTAGTTCGGCGAAGAGATGGTGATACAAGTGCAATATGGATGATATATATAGGTTTTTGTTATCTGAAATATAAAATAGCAAGGTAACTAATGATAAAAGTGAGCGAAAACGGTATTGCAATGCGTTGAAACAAGGCCTAGGGTTCATACTTTCACTAGTGCAATTTCTCTCAACAATAATAACATATTTGGATCATATAACTATCCCTCAACATGCAACAAAGAGTCACTCCAAAGTCACTAATAGCGGAGAAAAAACGAAGAGATTATTGTAGGGTACGAAACCACCTCAAAGTTATTCTTTCTGATCGATCTATTCAAGAGTCCGTAGTAAAATAACACGAAGCTATTCTTTCCGTTCGATCTATCCTAGAGTTTGTACTAGAATAACACCTTAAGACGCAAATCAACCAAAACCCTAATGTCACCTAGATACTCCAATGTCACCTCAAGTATCCGTGGGTATGATTATACGATATGCATCACACAATCTCAGCTTCATGTATTCAACCAACACAAAGAACTTCAAAGAGTGCCCCAAAGTTTCTACCGGAGAGTCAAGATGAACACGTGTGCCAACCCCTATGCATAAGTTCACGAGGTCACGTAACCCACAAGTTGATCACCAAAACATACATCAAGTATATCACATGAATATCCCATTGTCACCATAGATAAGCACATGCAAGACATACATCAAGTGTTCTCAAATCCTTAAAGACTCAATCCGATAACATAACTTCAAAGGGAAAACTCAATCCATTACAAGAGAGCCCCGAGGGTGAACTACTCCCTCGTCGTCATGGAGAGCGCCGGGATGATGAAGATAGCCACCGGAGAGGGATTCCCCCCTCCAGCAGGGTGCCGGAATGGGTCTAGATTGGTTTTCAGTGGCTACAGAGGCTTGCGGCGGTGGAACTCCTGATCTAGGTTATTTTCTGGAGCCTTCAGTATTTATAGGAATGTTTAGCGTCGGGAACAAGTTAGGGAGGTGGCCAAGTCGTCCATGAGATAGGGCGGCGCGCCTGGGGGGGGGGGGGTAGGGTGCGCTCCCCACCCTCGTGGACGGCCTGGGACTCTTCTGGCTCAACTCTTTTACTCCGGAGGCTTATTTTGGTCCATAAAATCATCAAAATTGGCACGTCAATTGGACTCTGTTTGGTATTCGTTTTCTGTAAATTCAAAAAACAAGGAAAAATAGAAACTGGCACTAGGCTCTAGGTTAATAGGATAGTTCCAAAAATCATATAAATACCATATAAATGCATATAAAACATCCTAGATGGATAATACAATAGCATGGAACAATCAAAAATTATAGATACGTTGGAGATGTATCAAGCATCCCCAAGCTTAATTCCTGCTCGTCCTCGAGTAGGTAAATGATAAAAACAGAATTTTTGATGTGGAATGCTACCTAACATATTCATCAATGTAATCTTTTTTATTGTGGCATGAATATTCAGATCTGAAAGATTCGAGACAAAAGTTTAATTTTGACATAAAAACAATAATACTTCAAGCATACTAATAAAGTAATCATGTCTTCTCAAAATAACATGAGAAAGCTATCCCTACAAAATCATATAGTCTGGCTATGCTCTATCTTCATCACACAAAATATTTAAATCATGCACAACCCCGATAATTAGCCAAGCAATTGTTTCATATTTTTTATGTTCTCAAACTTTTTCAATCTTCACGCAATACATGAGCGTGAGCCATGGACATATCACTATAGGTGGAATAGAATGGTGGTTGTGGAGAAGACAAAAAGGAGAAGATAGTCTCACATCAACTAGGCGTATCAATGGGCTATGGAGATGCCCATCAATAGATATCAATGTGAGTGAGTAGGGATTTCCATGCAACAGATGCACTAGAGCTATAAGTGTATGAAAGCTCAAAAAGAAACTAAGTGAGTGTGCATCCAACTCGTTTGCTCACGAAGACCTAGGGCATTTTGAGGAAGCCCGTCATTGGAATATACAAGCCAAGTTCTAAAAGGAAAAATTCCCACTAGTATATGAAAGTGACAAAATAGGAGACCCTCTATCATGAAGATTATGGTGCTACTTTGAAGCACAAGTGTGGAAAAAGGATAGTACCATTGCCCTTTCTCTCTTTTTCTCTCATTTTTTTATTTGGGCCTTTTCTCTTTTTTTATGGCCTATTTTTTTTCGTCCGGAGTATCATCCCGACTTGTTGGGTAATCATAGTCTCCATCATCCTTTCCTCACATGGGACAATGCTCTAATAATGATGACCATCACACTTTTATTTACTTACAACTCAAGAATTACAACTTGATACTTAGGAAAAAAATATGACTCTATGTGAATGCCTCCGGCGATGTACTGGAATGTGCAATGAATCAAGAGTTACATGTATGAAAGAATTATGAATGGTGGCTTTGCCACAAATACAAATGTCAACTACATGATCATGCAAAGCAATATGACAATGATGAAGCGTGTCATAATAAACGGAACGGTGGAAAGTTGCATGGCAATATATCTTGGAATGGCTATGGAAATACCATAATAGGTAGGTATGGTGGCTGTTTTGAGGAAGGTAATGGTGGGTGTATGGTACCGGCGAAAGTTGCATTGGCACAAGAGAGGCTAGCAATGGTGGAAGGGTGAGAGTGCGTATAATTCATGGACTCAATATTAGTCATAAAGAACTCACATACTTATTGCAAAAATCTATTAGTTATCGAAACGAAGTACTACGCGCATGCTCCTAGGGGGATAGATTGGTAGGAAAAGACCATCGCTCGTCCCCGACCGCCACTCATAAGGAAGACAATCAATAAATAAATCATGCTCCGACTTCATCACATAACGGTTCACCAAACGTGCATGCTACGGGAATCACAAACTTTAACACAAGTATTTCTCAAATTCACAACTACTCACTGGCATGACTCTAATATCACCATCTTCATATCTCAAAACAATCATCAAGTATCAAACTTCTCATAGTATTCAATGCAATTTATATGGAAGTTTTTATTATACCCATCTTGGATGCCCATCATAGTAGGACTAATTTTATAACCCAAGAAAATTACCATGCTGTTCTAAATACTCTCAAAATAATATAAGTTAAGCATGAGAGTTCATCTATTTTTTCAAAATAAAACCACCTACGTGCTCTAAAAGGATATAAGTGAAGCACTAGAGCGAATGACAAACTACTCCAAAAGATATAAGTGAAGATCAATGAGTAGTCGAATAATTATGTAACTATATCAAGGCTCTCTAACATTTAAGAATTTCAGATCTTGGGATTTTATTCAAACAGCAAGCAAAACAAAATAAAATAAAATGACGCTCCAAGCAAAATACATATCATGTGGTGAATAAAAATATAGCTCCAAGTAAGGTTACCGACACTACTAGGAAAAGGGCTAAAGATGAAATTGACACTAATGGCGCACCAGAGAAGTGGTGCGCCACTACTATTTACTAATGGCGCACCACGTGAAGATACACCATTAGTGTGTAAGACACTAATGGCGCACCAGGCACAAGATGCGCCGCTAGTAACAAAATATTTTTTTTTCATTTTTTCAAACATACCAATGGCACATCCGGGCAAAGTGCGCCATTACTGTATTCTTTTTTTTTTACTTTTTTGCAAAACTACTAATGGCGCACCGTAAACCCTAATGGTGTGCCATTAGTATAAAAATTATTTTTAATACTTTTTTGCAAAACTACTAATGGCGCATGTATGTGTGGTGCACCCTCCCCCGCTCCACCGCCACCGACGAGCACCCCCCGCACCCGCACCCGCTCCACCGCCGCCGACGAG
>NC_041384.1:576420099-576420782 GCF_002162155.2 Triticum dicoccoides | reverse complement strand
CCCTCCCCGGCCCGCTCCACCGTCACAAATGAACACAACTAAAATTGCAAAAAAAAAATTTGATTATATTTTCAAATAACAAATTTGATGATATTTTAAAATAACAAATTTGATGATATTTTTTCATATTCATAAATATTTTCAAATAACAAATTTGATGATATTTTTTAAAAAATTATTACTTTTTTTTATAAAAATATTACTGTTATGATTTAAACAAGTTTGAACATATGTAAACACAAATAAATATCAAACATCATTTTAAATGCATAAAAACAAAAATTGGGGAGCCTGGGAATCGAACCCAGGACCTCCTAGTGTGTGTGCTGCGTGCTAACCAGTCGGGCTAGTGGGCGTGTTCTGATGGAGATAGGGTTAGGTGGAATATAACCTGACCAGTCGGGCTAGTAATAAAAAAAAATTCTAATGGCGCACCAGGGGAGGTGCGCCATTAGAATCGTCGTACTTATGGCGCACTAGGGGGAGGTGCGCCATTGCTAACCCTCCCCCACTCCACTGTGTGGCCTCCCTCCCTCGCCAGATCCCCCACTCGATCCCAAATGTACGCCGCCGCCCCCTTGCTCCGCCCCCTCCGTTCGCCGCGCCTGCATGCCGTCGGCGCCGCCGCCGCCGCTGTGGTCTTTTGCTGCCCCGAAGCCGCCGCCCCGACCCCCGCGGGACTC
>NC_041384.1:576416683-576419638 GCF_002162155.2 Triticum dicoccoides | reverse complement strand
ACCCCTTTGCCGACCCCGACCCCGACCCCTCCGGCGACCAAGTACCTCTCCTCCTTCCTCCTTTCTCCCTCTCTCCACCATTCCCCATTCCGCTGCTGCCTCCGGCGGCCGCTCGCTGCCTTGCACACCCGCGCACGCACCTAGCCGTGCCGGACCTGCTTGCCGTCCCGCGCGCGCCCCTGCACCTGCCTGAGCTGCTTCTGCTTACTGTACTGCCAGCTAGCTTTTCAATTTTTACATTGACTAACCTCCTAGACAGACCCTAATCTGTGGTTAAACAACTGGTAAAATGACTGAATAAAATATGAGTAGGTAGTATATGATCAATAGGCAATACTAGTGGATATTAGGCCTTTTTACAGGCAATAATAGTGGGTGATGTACCTGGATGTCTGTGGGTGATGCTCTGGTGGTATGTATGATGTCTCCGCTTTTTTGAGATTGCTGCTGCTATCTCACCAGATTATATGTAGTGTGTCATTCTTGCTATGGTCATGTAAGAGAAATGCTTTGCCTTGCTAATTTTACCATGAGATTTGGGGTAATTAGCTAGTTCTGGTCAAAGCAAGTGGTTTTCCTGAGCTATGCCTTGGTTAGAAAATGATGCATGATGGTTTGTTCATAAGAGGAATAATCCGAGGATAGCACGTATCATGGGGTCAAACCTGGGACCCCTATTGTAATTTGATTTTGATTATTAATTTTTCTGTGAGCAGATGAATTACAGTGTTTGTGTTGTAATGAAACTTGAGCTGAAATAGAACTTGACAGCCTGTACAGTGAATATATACAGTCATTGTAATTTTTGGGAGTAATTTTTGGTGTCAAATCACTCAAGCAGTAACTGAATTTTTAAACTGAACTTGACACAATACTATTCAGTTAATTTGCTTGGACAGTAGTATGTATGCTCATCACTTTATGTATGGTGTTATGCACTGTTATCTCTGTTCAGTTGACTAATGAAGCACTAGGCTCATCCATGGTACAAGTTCACCTGTGAACACTTGAAATTAGTCAGGACATCCCGTACTGATAGATGTAAATTGTGTCCAGTAGGCTTTGAAGCATCGGTTTTTCCTGTTTCTAACTCCGAATCTGATATAAACCATACTATTGGCATAAGTGGTCTTTCTTATATGTGCTGATGCTTTGTTAATATAAAGCTATAGATGATGCTGTACTTGTGATGATGCTACTTGTGATCTTCTGAAATGACTCATTGGCGACTTCATTACGCGGGGATAATGATATTGCAGGTACCCCGAGAGGCCCTTGAGTTTGCCAGAATGTCGATTAACTACCGTTCCGGCAAATTCGGGTACTCCATATGTCCTATTTTCAGCAAAGGTCATGCTGAAATTTTCCGTGAATTTTAGCTTGACTTTGCTAAAAATAGGACATATTGGGTACTTGCGACTAATGTTGATTATTTTCTACTCAAAATATATGCTGCTATAATGTTGTAAGGGTACTAATTAGTCTCTTCTGCTGCTTATCAGAGATGGGGGGAAGCAGCCACCGCCGCTCTGCCTCACCGGAGTACGAGTTGGATGCTTTCGAGTTCTTCACTATCATACTTTCTTCTTCAATATCAGCCACGAGGCAGGTATATAAAATGAGAGATCTCCCCTTCACCCATCTCATTATGATAACTCTGTTGTTTGCTACATCACTCCTTGTCCCAAATTACAGAGGTTGCCTGACGCTTTTAAGAAGATGATGGGTGAAGATCCGCCAGATAATGTGAAGCTCCGACAGGCCAGCAGCAGGGTTCGCAGGCTGTGGGACGTGGAGTTGGTGATCGAGGAGGGCCACATGTACCTGTGCCGTGGCTGGGAGAAGTTCTATAGTGCCTACGACCTGCGGACCGGGTACTTTCTTCTCTTGAGGTACGACAATGACGCCACAATGCTCATTGTGAAGGTTTTCAACAAGACTATGTGTCGCATGCGCTACGCTGAAGACGAAGATGCCAGTGCGTTCTGCCTCTTCTTATTCCTCCATATTTGGCTTTGTCTCACATCGATTGTTAACGGTCATTGTTGCATTTGGACAGGCAATGGGAGCAGCAGCAGTGACACTGGCTACAGCCAAAGCAGCAACAATTATGGCTGTAGCAAAAGCAACAGCGATTCTGGCCTTAGCGAAAGCAGCAGCGATTCTGGCAGCAGCGAAGACAACACGAAGGATGATCCGGACTGGAGTGGGGGAGAAGAGGAGCAGAGTGGGGATGAGGAGCTGCAGGATGACAATGGGCATCTGGCTGAGGATGACCTAGCGCTGGTGGTGGCTGACCAAGGGCAAGAGATGGTGGTGGCTGACCAGGTGCAAGAGATGGTGGTGGCTGACCATGGGCAAGAGATGGTGGTGGCTGACCATGGGCAAGAGATGGTGGTGGCTGAGGGTGGCCTCACGATGGTAGTGGTGCCTGACAATTACCATGCACCGGTGGTGGCGCCGGTGATCCCACGGCTGGGTGACATGACCACGCCAATTGTGGTAGAAGACTACATCCCACAGCTGCCTCCACTGTCTCCACCGCCTCGCCGCTCTTGGCGCATCAGGCTGAGGAAGGAGAAGAGGAAGAACAATGAGAACTGAACTATGTCAGGTATGTCAGATCTCCAAAATGATATATATATATATATACTTAGTTACCTATTTATCTCTAATATGCTTAGTTTCCTATAGGTTAGCTCCAAAATTACTTATGTTAGCACAAAATGATCAAGTTTACATAATAAGCTTATAGTCTTCTTCTTATTCTTCTTCTTATCCAAATGACATATGTTAGCTTCATTTTACCTAAGTTGGCTCTAATATGCTAACTTAGAGCTTATATGCTTAGTTTCCTATAGGTTAGCTCCAAAATTACTTATGTTAGCACAAAATGATCAAGTTTACATAATAAGCTTAGTCTTCTTCTTATTCTTCTTCTTATCCAAAATGACA
>NC_041384.1:576401880-576416240 GCF_002162155.2 Triticum dicoccoides | reverse complement strand
TAATATGCTAACTTAGAGCTTATATGCTTAGTTTCCTATAGGTTAGCTCCAAAATTAGTTATGTTAGCACAAAATGATCAAGTTTACATAATAAGCTTATAGTCTTCTTCTTATTCTTCTTCTTATCCAAAATGTCATAGGTTAGCTTCATTTTACCTAAGTTGGCTCTAATATGCTAACTTAGAGCTTATATGCTTAGTTTCCTATAGGTTAGCTCCAAAATTACTCATGTTAGCACAAAATGATCAATTTTACATAATAAGCTTATAGTCTTCTTCTTATTCTTCTTCTTATCCAAAATGACATAGGTTAGCTTCATTTTACTTAAGTTGGCTCTAATATGCTAACTTAGAGCTTATATGCTTAGTTTCCTATAGGTTAGCTCCAAAATTACTTATGTTAGCACAAAATGATCAAGTTTACATAATAAGCTTATAGTCTTCTTCTTATTCTTCTTATTATTCTTCTAGTCTTCTTCTTCTTCTTCTTCTCTTCTTCTTCTTCTTCTTCTAACTTCTTGTTTATCATTTTGCAGATTTGATTTAATTCACGGAAGCTTGCATGGATGGAGTGCTTCTTTTCCATTTGTGTTTTTATTTTGTATCAATGTGAGACTTTTGTGAATTGATGGATAACGGTGTTGAATGAACATTGTGAAACTTTTGTAATATGTAACGATGGAACTATGTGTTGGCTATGTATGTATATATGATGAAACTTGTGTGTTGGATACGATCTGGTGGACGCAGGTAACATCGTTACATATGGCCCCCTGTATGTAAGCTAAGCAGATCTGTGTTGTATGTTATCTCTAATATTTTTTAACCTGTGAAAATATCAGAAATGAAAAAAATACCTAATATTCATACTAGTGGCGCACCACACAAGACACTAATGGCGCACTGCTATAATCACACTAATGGCTCATCACCCAACAATGCGCCATTAGTATGCCAAAGCACATGGTTAAATATGGCCCCCTGGGAGGCATACTAATGGCGCATGGTGTTCTATACTAATGGCGCACTGCTCGGTGCGCCATTAGTATAATACTAATGGCGCACCGGCCATTAGTAAGAAATACTAGTGGCGTGATACTAATGGCGCACCAGCAGTGCGCCATTAGTAGGCAAAACTGGTGCGCCATTAGTAGCCCTTTTCCTAGTAGTGCGATGAACATAGACGAAAGGGGGGATGCCACCCGGGGTATCCCCAAGCTTAAGCTCTTGGTTGTCCTTTAATATTACCTTGGGGTGACTTGGGCATCCCCAAGCTTAGGCTCTTGCCACTCCTTATTTCATAATCCATCGAATCTTTACCCAAAACTTGAAAACTTCACAACACAAAACTTAACAGAAAACTCGCAAGCTACGTTAGTATAAGAAAATAAATCATCACTTAGGTACTGTTATGAACTCATTCTTTATTTATATTGGTGTTAAACCTACTGTATTACAACTTCTCTATGGTTCATACCCTCCGATACTGCTCATGGATTCATCAAAATAAGCAAACAACACATAGAAAACAGAATCTATCAAAAACAGAACAGTCTGTAGCAATCTGGATGTTTCAAATACTTCTGTAACTCTAAAAATTCTGAAACATTAGGACGACCAGAAAAATTTGTATATTGATCTACTGCAGTTGGAATTGGTATTTTATCACTCTCTGGTAAGAAATGAAAATTATTTTCGTGAGTGTATACTTTCTGTTTTTATCAGCAAGATCAAACGATAATCACCCAAGAAGATACTAAAGGCTTTACATGGCACAAACACTAATTAAAACATAAAAACACAATCATAACAGAGGCTAGATGAATTATTTATTACTAAACATGAACAAAAAGAAAAGAACAAAAATAAAATTGGGTTGCCTCCTAACAAGCGCTATCGTTTAACGCCACTAGCTAGGCATGATGATTTCAATGATGCTCACATAAAAGATAAGAATTGAAACATAAAGAGAGAATCATGAAGAATATGACTAGCACATTTAAGTCTAACCCACTTCCTGTGCATAGGGATTTTGTGAGCAAACAATTTATGGGAAAAAGAATCAACTAGCATAGGAAAGCAAAACAACCATAACTTCAAGATTTTAAGCACATAGAGAGGAAACTTGATATTATTGCAATTTCTACAAGCATATATTCCTCCCTCATAATAATTTTCAGTAGCATAATGAATGAATTCAACAATATAACTATCACATAAAGCATTCTTTTCATGATCTACAAGCATAGAAGTTTACTACTCTCCACATAAGAAAAATTCTTCTCATGAATAGTAGTGGGAGCAAACTCAACAAAATAACTATCATGTGATGCATAATCCAATTGAAAGTTAAAATCATGATGACAAGTTTTATGGATATCAATATTCTTTATAGCATACGTGTCATCACAATAATCATCATAGATAGGAGAGATGCTTTCATCATAATAAATTTGCTCATCAAAACTTGGGGGACAAAAAATATCATCTTCATTAAACATAGCATCCCCAAGCTTGTGGCTTTGCATATCATTAGCATCATGGATACGCAAGGAATTCATACTAACAACATTGCAATCATGCTCATCATTCAAAGATTTAGTGCCAAACATTGTAATGTATTCTTCTTCTAACATTTTGGCACAATTATTGGAATCCTTATTTTCACGAAAGATATTAAAAAGATGAAGCATATGAGGCACCCTCAATTCCATTTTTTATAGTTTTCTTCTATAGACTAAACTAGTGATAAAACAAGAAACAAAAAGATTCGATTGCAAGATCTAAAGCTATACCTTAAAGCACTCACCTCCCCGGCAACGGTGCCAGAAAAAAGCTTGATGTCTACTACACAACCTTCTTCTTGTAGACGTTGTTGGGCCTCCAAGTGCAGAGGTTTGTAGAACAGTAGAAAATTTCCCTCAAGTGGATGACCTAAAGTTTATCAATCCGTGGGAGGCGTAGGATGAAATGGTCTCTCTCAAACAACCCTCCAACCAAATAACAAAGAGTCTCTTGTGTCCCCAACACACCCGATACAATGGTAATTGTATATGTGCACTAGTTCGGCGAAGAGATGGTGATACAAGTGCAATATGGATGATAGATATAGGTTTTTGTAATCTGAAAATATAAAAACAGCAAGGTAACTGTTTGACATGAGAAAAATCTTATATGCACTCCGGATGAAGGGAGGAGAAGGAGTGTGGATTTCTCTCATGCGCCGGGGAAAAATAAAAACAATGCGGGCGTGCCATTGTACCGTAGTACACAAAGAAAAGTGATACGGAAAACAAGTATTTCATTTATCTCTTTGGATGAACAAAATTACAAGATCCCATAAAAATGGTTACGCTCCGTGGCCTACTAGCGCGGCCTGCCTCACTATGGCGATGTGCGGTCTCCTGGTTCCTGGGGCCTCGAAAAGCTCCCGGTTAATTACTCCCACGGGTTGCTCCGCGAGATACCTCCGATTAAGCCGTGTGGTCGTCTTTGTCATCTTCGCTTCGCGTTCTCCAAGCATGATGATGATGGTGTGTGTGTGTGATGTGGGCAGCGGCAAAGCCCATGTTCTCGTCGTTACACGTGCCGCTCAAAACATGGCTTTGTGCTGACCACGTTCGCCCTCGCCGTCGCACCTCGTCTGTCTTGACAACGTTTGATGTAGTCGGTGTTGAAGTTGCATGGGTCCTGCTCAGCTCGAACTTCTTGATGATCTAGCAGCTTCGTCGGGTATGCAAGGGGTTGCCTCGTGAGAGTATTCTTTTGTGGAGACCAGTGTCGGTGTAAAACCAACGCTCGATCGTATCGGCAATGCCGATGTGGTTGGCGCCTCATCTTGGTTGGACGCCGTGTTTACGGCGGTCCTCCAAGACAAGGGCACCGCCTCACGGGGCCATTAGGAGTTAGTGTTGGTGAAGTCACGTCGCCTCCTCGCCATCACGCCTCGTCTTCATGGGCTTTGTGTCGCAAATAGCACCATGTAGTGGTAAGGGATGGTGAAGCCACGTCATTGCGTAGCGCCATCTTCTTCGCATCGCGGGCTCCGTGTTGCGGGCAGCACCGAGGGCGTGTGTCATCTTCATGGCTCTAGGTCGAGGGCTCCATCTTGACGAGGTAGACATTGGTGGTGTCCTCCTTGCGAGCTCCACGCCACGATCCTCCACGGTACCGGGTTGATGTTGGCGATGGGCGTCGTCTTGGTGAGCTCCGCGCCGCCATCCACCGCGGCACGGCAGTGGCATCCTTGCGAGCTCCACGCCTCCGTCCTCCATGGCACATGTTTGGTGATATTGGCATTGGTGTCGTCTTGGCGAGCTCCACGCCGCTATCCACCGCGGAACGGCGGCGCCATCGTTGCGAGCCTCCACGTCTTTGTCCTCCATGGCACCGACATGATGAAGAAGAAGACAGGCGTCGTCCTAGCGAGCTCCGTCTCACCTTCCTCCGCGGCACACGGCGGAATCCCTGCGAACGCCTCCGGGCTCCAGCTTGACGAAGTAGACGTCGGCGGCATCCCCAACGGGCGCCACGCCTCCGTCCTGTAGCTCCAGCATGACGAAGTGGATGGCCGGCGTCCTTCTTGCGAGCTCCCCATCATGATCCTTGCGGCATCGGGTTGATGATGTTGACATTGACATCGTCTTGGCGAACTCCGTGGCGCTAATGCCCGCGGAACGCGGCGGCATCCTCCGAGCTCCGTGCGTCCATCCTCCATGGCGCTTGCTTGATGAAGAAGATGACGGGTGTCGTCCTAGCGAGCTCCGTCCATCCACCGCGGCACGGCGGCGGCATCCTCGCAAGCTCCGCCTCTCCGTCCTCCATGGCACCGGATTGACGATGTTGACATTGGTGTCATCTTGGCGAACTCCGCGATGCCATGCCGCAGACCGCGGCGACATCCTCCGAGCTCCGCGCCTCCGTCCTCTATGGCACCGGCTTGATGAAGAAAACGACGGGCGTCATCCTAGCGAGCTTCGTGTCGCCATCCTCGCGGAACACGGTGGCATCCTCTGAGCTCCAGTTTGACGAAGCAGACGTCGGCGGTGTTCCTTCAGCTCCGCGCCTCCGTTCTTCACGACGCCAACTTGATGGACGGTCGGCGGACCTGTTACCAAAGGCAACCACTACAAACAAGTCCGACAGGCTGTGCGTCGGCAGCACCATCGACACACTGTCATCTTCGGCGCCTTGGTGAAGTCCGGGAGTATCCTCATCGTTTTGGTTAGCTTGATGAAGATGATGATAATGCCAACGAAGTGCTGCATGCTCACGAGCTCCACCGCGCCACCACGTGTTGTGCATGCATGAAAAAAATAAAGGATGAAGGAGAGATTAAATGACAACTTTACCGTTCGGGAAGATCAACTTGGTGTTCATGTTGCTGCCGTGGTGCGTGCTTCTTGTACGGATGATCGCTGGCGTTGTTCTTCTCTCCTTCTATTTCTTCTTGCTGCGTGAGTTTTGGGATCGTGGTGGCTGGATGTGGTCGATGGATTCTTGGGTTTTTGGTGCGTGCGTGACGGCGGCGACGTGGTGTCTGCATGTGGTGGTGCCTGTTTTTTTTTCAAGCCCGATGGATCCTCTCATATTTATAGTCGGGAGGCTGCCATACACGTCGATGCAAAACTTTCCAAAGACTGCTTGATCCGAAGCTTTCCATCTTCGCCTTTTCCTTTCCAATACGTTCTTCTTCTTGTCCTACAAGCCTGCATCAATAAAAGGAAAGACCAGCAATCTAATGCGTGTACTGCAACTGAGCTTGCCTTTCCGAGATTTATTTCCAAACTCTGGAGCAGCCCGACCGTCCCAAAAAAATCATGCCTGATGTGAGCATTCAAGTATGTATACGCATGCCAGCCGGCCACCCAATATATCTGAATACGTACACATCTCTACTCTTATTGGACGAGTTGGTTGAATAGTCCCACCATTTTCGTCTGGTTTTTTTTGTCTGGTTTTATTCGTCCCTTCACCCACCACCCCTCTCCCACCGGTTTTCCTCTTTTCTCGTCTGACCGGCAATACGCAACGTATTTATGGTAATCAATCACAATTAATCCACGTATGGTAAGGCTATAAACTTAGAAATCTTAAATATGATCATTATAGTAATAAATCAATCTAGATATGGTAAGGCCATAACTCAGGAAATTCCAAATATAGTGATTATATGGTAATAAATTTAAATTACCCCAAAGGCTATCAATCTAGGTATGGTAAGGACATAACTCAGGGAATTTCGAATATGGTAATTATATGGTAAAAAGACACTCCTTCCCTTCTCCTTTCTCCCGCATGCACTCATATAAGGAAAATAATCAAGAGATACGGATGCCAATCCCCTTCCCCTCCCTTTCCATTGCTGACGATCTCCTCCCCTACTCCCATCCTCCTTGATACTTTCAGAGGGGAAGCACGGTGAGAGGCCTCAGATCAATGATCCTCCTGACCTGGCAGTCCTTCACCAATGCCATCGTAGCACAATCCAATGCCTTGTCCCGCCCCCCGTCTCCCCTCCTTGTTACTCTCCGGGAGTCCGGGCCACCTGTGCACCCAGATTTTCTTTTTCTTTCTAGCGGCCCGGGGTCTCTTGTGTCTCCCCCGATGGAGGCTTGGCCGTCGCACCTCGACGACGTTGGCGACTGTGGGAGAAACGCGTCGATGTGCCCGTCCAAGCGCGCCCACCAGCGACCCTAGATTTGGTGTTGTTGGGGTTCGTCTCCGAGCTTGACCTAGGGCACCTCAACTCTTACTGCGGTGGCGGCTTGCTATACAAGGTTGCACTCGTAGTCTTCTCCGGCCTACAGGCTCCCACAGTGACCTTGGTAACTCCATTGGACACAATGGAGCAAGTGTGTGCTGCCATGCACTCGAGCGTTCTTTGCTGTGACGAGTTCTTGGCCAGGGGTCGGGTGGTGAACCTGGAGCTACCCTGCGGTATGACGCTGGGGTCGTACAAACATTATAGTCACCGCCACTGCCCTGTCCCCGAGTGGGATCTTGAGATCACGCTGCTCAAGGAGGGAGACGAGCTGATCATGGTGTTTGAGTTCATGGCGGAACTGTAGGAAGGCGCCCAAGCCGAGGTGATTGTTGGTATGACACTGAATTCCATAAGCATAGTGCGCCTGACATGCACATGCGGCTCCAGAGAGACCGCGCCGTGTGATGGTGGCGGAGTGATGTCGTCCCTGCAGCTGTTGCCGCTCCTGGAGCTTGGACTGGAGCTCAACGTCCAGGAGGTTCGCACTCTTAGATCGAAAACTCCATCATCTTACTAACAGGTACTCCCTCCGTTCCAAATTACTCATCGCTGAAATGGATGTATCTAGAACTAAAATACATCTAGATACATCCATACGTGCGACAAGTAATTTGGAACGGAGGGAGTACATTGTTCTCTTCCATTCATATATGGGGAAAACACTGCCTGTTCGGTTGGCCGGGACAAAGTGGAGGACCAATGCGCTGATTTATTTTTTTTGCATTTCTTGGCCGCTATCCTCTTGAAGAAGATTGACCCCAATGGTAAGCACTACCTTCTTGGCTTGATGTTAAGATCTGCAAGTATATATATAGGTTTTTCCTAGCACTGACGCACTTGTTTCAGTTTGCTCTCTGGATTATCAGAATTAGTGGTTTCTTAAGCACTGTCATGTTTTTGCGGTCTCGGCAGAACTGAACAGCTAGCTCTAGGTTTAAGTTGGACACAAACAATTAAGTACTTGTTGTGATCGTCGATCTGGCCTGCAACTGCAATCATGCTGGTCGTGCTAGCAGCCTAGCACTCGAGACAACGCAGAGTATACTGCTTGGACCAGTGACACATATTCTACTTCCTTAACATAGGGCAAATTGACAATTTCTCGGTGGATACAACAAGTTTGAGAAGACCCAAATTGTATGAGTCAGCACGTCCTGCACACGGGTACATATGAACCTGCTTTTCAAAAATGTACTTTTAGCGCGTTTTGTAATGCCCAAAAATTCTAAACAAAATATTATGCATACATGTTTGCAAAAGTATGTCCGCGGCACAAAGTTTTGTGAAAGAAGGTATTTTTATTTTGTCGCCGTAAAAAGACAAATTTTAGTGCTTCTAAATAGTGTTCTGCGGCACAATATTTTGTCTTTTTTGCACAGGCTACAAAAAAAGTTGTTTTTCCCGTGAGACTTTCTGCACACACATAGAATATGGAGATGTCCGCCCTCACCTTTTTTAGAATTTTTTTGTATTTCAAAATGTGTTTTTCAAAGTGGGTTCATATGTACCCGGGTTCATCCATGCACTTCCCCAAATTGTAGGCTTTCTAGCTTCTCATGTTGCTACAGTTTCTGAAATTCAGTCATGCATCTGTTCGTTTTCACCAATCCTTACAATGAAGAATATTCAACTTCCAACTTCTCATGCATCCCGTTGTGTAATCTTCTCCTACATCATAATTTTACAGTGATTTGGTGTTCCGAACATTGGGACTTAGAGCAACCGCTGATGGTCGCAAAGACGCATACTGGCGTATCAGGTCAGTGTGTCATCCACTTCTCCTCTGCGCAATCACATCTCTGGTTTATTTTTGTTCTCCCGTTCTGGAGGAGGAGCACTGCGCAATCACATCTCTGGATGATGGAACTACCAAAACATTTAACATTATGCAATTTTATCCTGTAAGTAGTACCTACATCACAGTCTATGAAATTTCCCTTTATGCATTTGATTAGTACTGTTGAGCCGCTTGCAGTTCTTGATCCGAAGCCTGACTGTCGACAGTAGCATCGATGCTGCATTTCCTCTATTTTTAGCCTAACTTAAGGTCTTGTTATGGTACTATACTGTAGTAATGAGCTATTGCAAATTATGTAGTACCCTAATTGTTCATTACTAAATTCTAACTGCTCACATTATGATTTTCCAATACATCTATATTTTCCAGTGGGGTTTCTTACATTGCAGGGTGATATGGACGAAGGAAAATAGGCCAGCAGCACTAGGCTAAACAATTCAAGGAGGTATTGGATTGGCCTCTGCAGAAAGCATCGTAAAGGTAACTTCAGTGTGCACTTTAGGTCTTCATTACATTTCTAAAATGGTTGCTTATAAGTTTTAGCTATCTTATTGAGTAAATCTCAATCTCTCATGGTTGGGATAAACTTTCTTATAATGCATTCATTTATATATGTGAGAGCGCTAAATTTCTTGTAGTATCGGAGAAAGAAGTTTGAATAGTATTTTCTTCACATGTGGTCTTATTTACATTTTGGAACATACTAACTAATCTATCCAGCCTATTTGTTCAAAATAGACAAAGGTCAATACTTTGGGTAACAATTTACTGAGCAAGCCATTCCAATAATCCTATTTGCTTCAGGCATAGCTAGAGTGTATTACAACTGAAGAGTTTCTTGTGCTGATACTTGGAAATCTGCACTCACCTAAATAAATCCTGCACCTGCTGATTGTCAAAGCAAAGATACTTGAATGCTAGACAATATTGTTACTTAGTCTAGAAATCATGTTACTGAGATTCTCCACCACACGTAATTGTTACTGAGTCTATCTGGTTCTGAAAAATAATATTGTGTGAGAAATCTTGCTACCTGAACGAGACCTGGAAATATATTACATGCTGAAGCCCAGAAGTAATAAATTAAAGTGAAGATGTACTTGTAAACATAACACATTCTTGATATCTTTGATTTTAAATTGTACTGTAACAGATAATTAGTTGGATTATTGCTCTCTATATACACAACTTTCTATTAGATTTCTTATCAAGTTGCATCCCAAGTGAAGTGTATTTCAATTACTTTTTGATTGTTCCGGGCTAACCGGCAAATATGTATTCATGGCCCGTAGCAATGCACGGGCCTTCTACTAGTACTATATAAATACCAAGTCAAGGCAAAGCTTGTCAAGTGCATGCAAAACCCTCTCTTTTTTAAAGGGCATGCATAAGCTATGTGCACCATATAATAAGCCAAGCATTATTGCATGTGGGTAGGAGTACTTGTGTGTGCACGCACATGCAGTAGTTGCACCATGATTTCATTCATGTGTCTGTACGATACGTGCATGTGCCATGCAATAGCATTTTATCTTTGCATTATTAATAACTTGCCTTTGCATATATATCCTGCATCAAAAACTCATTAGAAAGAAATATTTTATGCAACATTGAACAAAAATTCGTCGAACAAATGCCCCCTCGTCGAGTCGAGCTTGAGTGCGAAGCAAATTGAACTTGACTCAGCGAAGTACTTTTTTCTTTGCGCATAATTTATAAGCAACCTGAAGAACCGGTTCGAGGTTGACATCTCCGTGACTTCATGTGCACCGTTCCAAAAAATGATGAGAAAACAATATGACTTAGTGTAGGCACGTCCATCCACACTTGCATTTTTAAGGAGCTCGTTGGATCGTATAATGAGCACGATGCCAGCCAACGAGAGAATCTCATCCTGTCTTCATTCCATGGCGAAACATCATACCTTATCCTGAAAACAAAAAAAGAATTTTTTTTACCAATCTCATCGCGACCATCTAGCTTCTATGGTGCCAGCCGATTTGATTGGAGGGTTTCATGGATTCACGCTGGACGCACTGGCGCGTTGCACTGCTCCCGTGATCTCCTTCTGTTGATGTAGGCGAGGCATCAGTAGACCGTCAATAGCTCCCCTTCACTAAGTGAATCTTCACGCCACTCATGGCGTGCCAATTCTGATGATACGCCGGGACGCCATCGGCCTTACAAATGATTAAGGGGTTGATGTTGCCCCCATGCTTCATTGTTGTTGGAGACGGGGCCACGGAGACACATCAGCACCACCTTCGTGAGCGCAGGTGTTGCCTTCTGGCGCCCATCCTACGTGTCGGTGTAGACCATTTGTTGCCGGGTTGTCGTCGGCTTTGTCAAGGACGCATGGGCATTGCTGCACCCAAACAACCATGACGTAGTTCGATGTAGTGGTTTGTCGTCAGAATGCCGTCGACGATGACACGGAGTGTCTCTCCAAGGCTGCAAAGATGTCGGAGGAGCACAAACTAGAAGCACCAAACGAAAATAGGCGAAAAAGAGAGGGGGGAAATGTTTGTGGGATTTAAAATGTTGGCTTTCCCGTTATACACCAGCTATAGGCGTGATATCTGAGAAGGCCACCGAAGGACTTGTCATTGGGAACCGTCGAAAGACCTTAACGATTGCAACTCAACAACTTAAATAGCTTTGGTCTACGTGTATGAAGACGCCGTGTTTCGGGATGCTTCCGAGAGGCAACAAAAATTCATACTGTAGCCCATCATCATACTGAGGGCCCCCACAGCTCAACATGCCCCCTACACATGCCTCATGAACCCAGAGACTTGGGTGTGATAAGTTCAGGGCAAATGGTTTTGGGTCAACGGCTTGGCGATTTTTATTCATGCATATTGAGGGGTGGTGAACAGCTTCCTCCCGCCTTCCTTCCAGTGGGTTCCTTACTGCTTGGGACCACTTGATTGCTTCTTGGACTATTGGGATTTTCTTTCTTGAATTTGCTTCTTGGACTTTCGGAATTTCATCTTATTGCTCACGCGGATGATTGATTGGCCGCGGACTTCACGGACTTGTTTTGACATTCGGCTCGAACTTCTTGGGGACTCTTCTTCCAGCATTCTTCGGGACCCACCTTGGGAACTTGGAAGGGAACTGTTCACCTCTGTGGACTAGAAAAAACCCTCTAGCACTTTATCTGGGGCTTCTGGTGGCGCACCCCAGGGTTGCCATGTGACTATGCACCAAACCAACTTGTGTTGGGTCAGGCAACCCTCCATGATCTTTTCCTATAGTCTTCCCTAGAGTGCGAGCCTCTATGAACACGAGGCATGCTAGGAAACATGAACATCGCGGGGTCTCAATACTCAGAAGTGCCCAAGTAATCATCTCCGTTGCCTCCAGAAGCAAACACCTGGTACGTGTCGTGCATTGTGGGTGTAGGAGCCGCTCCACCTGCAAATCGACACATTGTGTCACTGAGGGAGTCCTGGATTAGGGGGTGTCCGGATGGCCGGACTATACCTTCGGCCAGACTCCTGGACTATGAAGATACAAGATTGAAGACTTCGTCCCGTGTCCGGAAGGGACTTTCCTTGGCGTGGAAGGCAAGCTTGTCGATACGGATATGTAGATCTCCTACCATTGTAACCGACTTTGTGTAACCCTAACCCTCTCCGGTGTCTATATAAACTGGAGGGTTTTAGTCCGTAGGACAACATATAGAACAACAATCATACCATAGGCTAGCTTCTAGGGTTTAGCCTCTCCGATCTCATGGTAGATCTACTCTTGTACTACCCATATCATCAATATTAATCAAGCAGGACGTAGGGTTTTACCTCCATCAAGAGGGCCCAAACCTGGGTAAAACTTCGTGTCCCTTGCCTCCTGTTACCATCCGGCCTAGACGCACAGTTCGGGACCCCCTACCCGAGAACCGCCGGTTTTGACACCAACATATACATGGTGGACACCCCAAAAGAAGGAGATGGCGATGGAACAGCGGAAGATGACCCCTCCAAGAAACAGCCTAAGTGCCGGCGTCAGCGGCGCCGCTCAAAATCCCGCCAAAGCAAATACGGTGATTCCAGCACGGGAGATAATAATACTCCGGAGAGTGCCGAAGAAAACCCCCTCCAGCAAGATTCAGCACAGGAGGATGGAGAAGCCAACCCTCATGAGAGAGCGGCAGACAGAGAGGTCGAGGACGATATTATATGCCTCCCTCCGAAGACGAGGCAAGCCTTGACGACGACGAATTCGTCATGCCAGAGGATCCCATTGAGCAAGAGCGTTTTCAACGCAGGCTTATGGTCACGGCAAGAAGCCTCAAGAAAAAACAGCAACAGCTTAGAGCTGATCAAGATTTGCTAGTCGACAGATGGACTGAAGTCCTTGCGGCCGAGGAGCATAAACTTGAACGCCCCTCCAAGAGCTACCCAAAGCGCAGGTTGCTACCCCGATTAGAGGAGGAAGCACTTAAACCTACATCACCAACACTTGATACGGCCGACCGGCCACCTCGTGGCCGCGACAGAGAGGCCTCTCGGCCCTCCACTCAAGCCGCACCCCGTACCAAGGCACGGGAAAATGCGCCAGACCTGCGAGATATGTTGGAGGACAAGGCAAGGCAAACAAGATCGATCTATGGATCGCGTGGGCGCCCCACGACTCGAGACGATAACCGTCACGCCGGACACAAATCCGGTAGGGCCGAACACAGTAGACAAAGCTCATTGGAGCTACATCGTGATATAGCCCAGTACAGAGGCGCCGCACACCCACTATGCTTTACAGACGAAGTAATGGATCATTAAATCCCCAAGGGTTTCAAACCCGTAAACATCGAATCATATGATGGCACAACAGATCCTGTGGTATGGATCGAGGATTATCTCCTTCATATCCACATGGCCCGCGACGATGATCTCCACGCCATCAAATACCTCCCACTCAATCTTAAAGGACCAGCTCAGCATTGGCTTAATAGCTTGCCAGCAGGATCAATCAGTTGTTGGGAGGACCTGGAAGCCGCATTCCTTGACAATTTCCAGGGCACTTATGTGCGACCACCAGACGCCAATGACCTAAGCCATGTAACTCAGCAGCCAGAGGAATCGGCCAGGCAATTCTGGACACAGTTCCTAACAAAGAAAAATCAAATAGTCGACTGTCCGGACGCAGAGGCCCTAGCAGCCTTCAAGCACAATATCCGTGACGAGTGGCTTGCCCGGCACCTTGGACACGAAAAGCCGAAATCTATGGCAGCACTCAAGACACTCATGACCCGCTTTTGCGCGGGAGAAGACAGCTGGCTTGCTCGTAGCAACAATATGACCAAGAACCCTGGTAATTCGGATACCAGGGACAGTAGTGGCAGGTCGCGTCGCAACAAGCAGAAGCGCCGCATTAACGGCGACAATGCTGAGGATATGGCAGTTAATGCCGGATTCAGAGGCTATAAATCCGGTCAGCGGAAAAAGCCATTCAAAAGAAATCCTAGGGGCCCGTCCAGTTTGGACCGAATACTCGACCGCTTGTGCCAGATACATGGCACCCCCGAAAAGCCGGCCAATCACACCAACAGGGATTGTTGGGTGTTCAAGCAGGCAGGCAAGTTAAATGCCGAAAATAAAGACAAGGGGCTTCATAGCGATGACGACGAAGAGCCCCGGCCGCCGAACAACAGTGGACATAAGGGGTTTCCCCCACAAGTGCGGACGGTGAACATGATATACGCAACCCACATCCCCAAGAGGGAGCGGAAGCGCGCGTTAAGGGACGTATACGCGGTAGAGCCAGTCGCCCCAAAGTTCAACCCATGGTCCTC